>NC_135501.1:39825115-40125115 GCF_052857255.1 Amblyomma americanum | reverse complement strand
CACAATCATCCGGAAATACCGGCCTTCACGAGGTGGAGGAGTGGCCTTACTGGTAAAAAAATTTTTCTTCACTTTGCCCTTCTTTCCGAGGTGGACAGCGCTGAAGCAGTTTTCTGAAAACTATTGTGCGACGGGACGTCGGTCGTAACCGGTTGTCTTTATCGAAGCCCTTCTTCTTACAGTGCGTGCCTTTCAGCAATTCAAGAATATTCTTGCGGGAGACTTTAACCTTGCCGACATAGACTGGCCCTCTATGCACCACACATCAGAACCGCTAATAAACACAATGCTAATTTTTAACCTTCGTCAACTTGTCGCAAGTCCTAGTTGCATTCAAGGTTTAACAAAAAATATCAACCTCATATTTCCTAGTGACCATGTCCGTATAAGTGAAGCAACAATAGAAAATACTGAAGAGATAGCTGACAACAGTATACCTATGTGCACACTCCAAATCGAGCTTAGCATTACTAGCCTGTCTGCCACCGAGATGGCTCAATGGTTACGTTCCTCAGCTGCTGATCCTAAAAATGCGGGTGCGATCCTGGCCGCTCCAGTCGAATTTCGATGCAGGTGAAATTCTAGAGGTCCGTGTACTGTGCTGCTCAGTGCACGTTAAATAACCCAAGTCAGTCGAAATATCCGCAGCCCTTCACTCCGGCGTCTCTAATGGTCTAAGTCGCTTTGCGACGTTAAACCATATACAGCCATAAAGCCAAAATTACTAGTATGTCTACAATATAAAGTTTTTCCAACTTTCATAAGGCAGATGAAGCCAGCATACTAACTCATCTTTCGCATGAACTTAATTGCTTCGCGCAAAAAGCTGCTGAAGAATCTACTAACGTAAATACTTATGGCTACATTTTAAGAGCATCGTCCTGCACTGTGCAACAAATTTTATTGAATGATAAAGAAAAAACAGCTACTTAGAAATCAATGGATCACACGTAAAGTCATTCACGCTAAACGGCACGTAAAACGGCTTCGTAGGGTTAACAAAAATAACCCAAAATTTTCCACTACCTTGAAGAAAGTGTGCGGTACTGCAGTTCAAGCAAAAACTAAAACATTCGAAACAATACCACTATATTGTCCCTTTACCTAGCTTCCTGAAGAACAGTCCACAAAGATTCTGGAAACATATGCGCGGTACCGAGCCAACGACAACCAAACTAACCAAAGAGGAGAAAAGTACAATGGCTAATCAATACAACAATTTCTAGCAATCACTCTTCACGAAAGACAACGGTGCACTTCCCCCTCTCCCGCCAACCCTGCCTCGGTGCTTCATTCCTTACCAATAACAGATGCCGCAATCCACAATCTTCTCCTCAACATTGACCCTAAAAAATGAAAAGGTCCTGACGAAATTCCCAATTAATTCCTAAAAAAAGATGCTAAAAAACCAGATTATTCGCAAGTAATTATCAGCTCCTAATCTTCCACATGACTGGAAAATGCTAAAATAGCACCCTTCCACAAGACAGCAGACAAAAATTATTAATTAGCCCAGATAATACAGGTTATACACAGCGAAAAGCGAGATTGAGGTCTCTACTGACCCACGGAGCCAATTTTGCGCTTTTCATTTCGTGAAAATGAAAGGAGTTTGAAGTTGTCAACGCCAATGAACTCTATGAACGCCGTCGGCTCCCTTGTTTTGTTTGGATTTTGATCATTTTTCCGCCGTTTAGCAAGGCGTGCCTCTCGTGATTCTGGCGTTTCAGCCGCTTCTCTAGCCTTGCACTTTTCATATCTTCGCTTCTTTTGAGCCAACTCCCACGCTACCACTTCTGGGTCTTCTTCTCCTCCTTCCATGGCGAAAGGTCAGACGACGAAGGCAGCGCGCGGCGGCGACGACAGCTGCGGCAGCAGTGGCCACCTGCGCTCCGCGTGACGTCACTCGGTTTCACGGTCTGACGACGGAGTCAGCGCGCGGTGGCTACGACGGCTGCGGCAGCAGCGACCACCTGCGCTCCGCGTGACGTCACTCGGTTTAGCGCATGCGCAGCTGTGGCAAATCTGTAGTGTGGCTCACGCAAAGCCCGGTATTGACGAGCTTAGTAAAGCTTTTCGCTTCAAAAATTATGTTGCTAATTTCAGACCTATATCGCTCACCCGCACTTCATGCAAAATATTAGAGTATGTAATTTTAAATTACATATTAATCTTTCTATAACGCGAAAATGTACTCTCGCCCCACCAGCATGGTTTTAGATCGGGCTAATCATCATCACTAAACTAAAAGAGGAAGTTCATGACCTTGCTCTAAGTATTAATAATGGTTCTCAGATTGACATAATTTTACTTGGTTTATGTAAAGCTTTTGATTGCATGAGTTACACCAAGTTCATTGCCAAACTAGATCAAGCTATTGGGAAGGGATAAATTCTCGCTTGGATAACATATTTTTTAACAAACCGCTCCCAGTTTGTTCTGTTCGACCATACGCCATCTGATATCGTACCTGTCGTATCTAAAGTACCACAAGGCTGAATTATCGGGCCACTGCTATTTATTATCCTTATTAACGATATAACCTATAATATAGGGTGCAAAATTAAACTTTTCGCTGATGATGGTGTGATATATAAACAAATTAACAGCCACAACGACCATCTTATCTCTTCTGATTGTCTAAACGCGCTAGCCGAGTGGTGCTCCAAGTTGGAAATGTCTATTAAGCGTCAATAAATCAGTCTCAGTGACAATAACAAGAACAAAACCGCTATCTCACTTCACCTATAGTGCTAATACAATGCCTAAATCGAAGGCCTATCAACCCAAATACTTGGGCATAACGCTGACATCCAACCTCAAAATGGGAAACACGCATAACTAATTATGCAACTACTTTACTGCGAGAACTATTTGATCTAAAAAAACACCTAAAGCTAGCTCAGATCAATATTAAGCTTCTGGCCTACAAAATATTTGGGAGATATATAGTAGAATCGCTTTTCTTTACACTCCCTAACATAAGTAAACTTGAAGGTGTACAAAGAAATGTCGCAATGTTCATTCACAGCAATTATAGTCCTACTGACTCACCCTCACGTCTCTTAGCGTTTTCAGGCCTTAACACACTATCGGCGAGAGAAAAACAAGGTCGACTCAAGTTCCTTTTTCAAATTCCGCATCGTCAGTATAAAATGAATACCACGCGGCACATTTCATATTCGAAAACTTGAAAAACACGGCATCAACACGAGCACGTGCTAATTGAGTATTCTTTTTCTAACGACACATTCAGGTACTCATTTTGTCCTCGCGTAATCAGAGAATGGAACGTACTTAGTTCATCAGTAACAGTGACAAACTCACTATCGATGTTCGTTTCACAGTTAGAGGTCATCACAAAAGAATATTAAGGTATTCAAATGTTTGTTTCCGATTCTCTTTTAAGTAGCACTCTCAATAAATAGAATTTAAATGCAGTTGCTCATTTAAAATTTTCCGTTTTCCCTTAAGTATTTGACGTGCACCGCTGTTGTTCATTATATTCTACGTTGTACTCTATTGTATACTGTATTACCTTATCGCTTGTGTTTTGATGCATTGCGCAGTTTCTCCGTGTCACTCACAGGTGTAATTGTACGCGAACAAGAAATCATTGTTCATGCCCTTCTTCGAGGCCCTCGGCTGAGAGCGGCAGTACTGTAAAGTAAATAAATAAATAACCAGGCTGCAAGTTCGGTCGAAAATTTAGTTCTACTCAGAAATGGCCACTTTGAAAAATTGTGTAAACCATTAGGTCAAACATTTTCTTTATATACACCGTAGCGAAGGGCTCTGGAAATTTCGTCCATCTGGTGTTCAGTAACGTGCACTGACATTGCACTGTAGAAGGACCTCTAGAATTTTGCCTACATGGAAATTCAGAAGTTGGGCTTCTACCGCACGTGGCGGATTTAGGGTTCCTTAGCGGCGGAACATATCTCAGATCCGTCAAAGCAACGGTTTCACACAAGGCCATTTTCTCAAGCATCTCACCCCAAGAAAGCTAGGCACTAGGCCGGGCGAAATCTTGTGCCAATCAGAAAAACGGCAGATAACCGGTGCGCAGATATTGTAGAAGCTTGGGCAAGTTGGTATAACATTGGTGTAACAAAGCCGATCAGCGCCGTGTCTCTGCACTCGTTTCGTTCTTTGTACCTTGCGCTGCTGTACAACAAACGTACCCTGTTTACCCTGCGGCACTCAGGATCGAGCCCAGCAGCTACCTAATGCGAGGCGGAGGCTCTACCGAAAGTCCACCGCTTCGGTTTAAAAAAAAAGGGCCACAAATCGGCATCTACCGCACGAGGCGAATTTAGGGTTGCCTGACGGCAGAACTTATCTCTGATCTGTCAAGGCAATGGACAGAACCCAGCACCTCCCGAATACGAGGTGGAAGCTCTACCACAAGGCCGCCCTTCGATTTTAAGAACTTTTCGGTGTGCCAAAAGAGCTTCCCCCTAGCCATACCCAGAACAGGCCAGGGCCAGGCCACTTCCCAAGAGAAAGTCCTATAATTTATAGAGCGTAGCTTCATAAATGGCGGACCCTCGCACCAGAGACTGTTCTTGTACAAATTTAGGTTTGGTCATCCTCGAGCTAGAAAGCCCTCCCAGCGAGCGTGTCGGCCCGGTCAACTACTGCCACCTTATTGGTGCCGTGTGGGTCCAACCCACGAGCTTCGGACAGGCGGGGTCGCTACTCCCCGTGGTGCGCTTCCGTGCTGCGCACTGCGCACCCCTCCCAGATATTGAGGCGCCCTTGACTTCGGGTAATCTCTTCGTGCCGCGCCTCAAGCGAAAGCTTCATTCTACCAAGTTTTCTTAAGCGTCTTGGATTTGACGCCGACCCTACCGCCTACGTACTAGAAGCGCGAGTGTTAGCTCCATCCCACACTACTTTCGTCTCACAGCGGTACTACTCAGAGACTGTCAAAGGACGCAAGCACCAGTTCTGCTTTCATTCCGCCCTCGTTCTCTTAGCCTGCTGAGATACCCACAGGATTCAACGTTTCCTGGAGGTGGCTCTGGTGACCCGGAGGGGAAACGAGGACAGTCCTAAACAGCGCAGCGGACGGGAAAGCAACCCTGAACGGTAAAAAGAGAAAAATAGGAAAAGCAGTAAAAATAAAGTTCAAAATGGGTAGAAATGTGTGTGATGAGTGATAATAAATGAAACAAAATGATTGGTTTACATAGATTAATTAATTCATTATAAGAAACAGTCGTTGGATGCTCGTATAGGCTGTTCGGGGATATAGTGGGGGTCGGGAAAGGAACAATGGCTGTTCGGGGATATAGTGGGGGTCGGGAAAAGAACAATGGCGCCAAATTTGAAAAAAACCGAATTGTGATTGAGATGAGTGGGGTGTAATCAGAGCAAATGTGAAGAGAGGCGCCGAGTGACGCAGAGTGAGAAGACGAGTGCCGAGGAGGCATGACTCCTTTCGCATTCTCTCAAGTGCGGGCCGCTGCAGTGATCTCTAACGTTTTTGTAATAGATTCTGTAGAAAAGGCTTAAGCAAAAATATTAAGGGCACTGAGAAAGACCTGAAGACCCAGCATTCACTTCAGTGCATATACGCATGCTGTTTGCGAATAATTTGAAACAATAAACCGCCCTTGGGTTGGGCGATGTCAGAGGACGTCAAAGATCCCCGGGTGGTCGAAACTATTCGGAGACCTCCACTACGGCACCTCCTTCTTCCTTTCTTCTTTCCCTCCCTCCTTTATCCCTTGCTTTATGGTGCGGTTCGGTTGTCCACAGAGTTATGCGAGACAGTTACTGCGACATTTCCCTTCCTGAAACCAATTTTCAAAACGGGTGGCACGGTTTTGGATGGATTCTAATGAGTTAAATAATTTGCCTGATTAGGGAACCAATTAGAGCACGAATGTTCTAGTTGCAGTGTCATTAATGCAGTATACAAACAAAGCTTACCGGAACGATTTGCTGATAAGAAAAGGCGGTGCAAGAATCCGAATATTCGGCTTGTTTAGATACGTTGTTCACATGAATTTTCCAAGGCAGATTATAGTATATGTGGGCATCAGTATATTTATAGGAGCAAACAAGCGATAAAGGATGGTTATTCAGAAGACACCGAGAGGTGCTATCATGAGGGCGGCAAAAAATGCGCTTGTGTTGCTAAATACAAGCTATTGAGCGTACCATGAAGGCACTGCGTCTGAGACTGCTATCATGCTTCATCGAAGGGTTGAGGAAAAAACGATATATAACATAATGACTGACATTAGGTTTTATAAAAGATTTGACATTGTTAGGAACGTCCTCTCCTTTTCTAATTTTGGCCATTTTTACGAGTTACGAGCATAGTACAGGACCGGTGCAAGCTTCGCGAAAGAGCATGTATTCTCGCAATTGACTCGCCCGACTCGCAATTGAGGTGCCCGCTCGGCTACTGATCCTGAGTACCCGGTTTCAAACCATGACCGCGGCAGCCGCGTTTCGATGCAGGCGAAACACAAAGGCCACCGTGTGCTCTACTATGTCACTGCACGTTAGAGATCCCCAGCTGGTCGAAATCATTCCGGAGCCCTACACTACGGCCCCTCTTTTTTTCCTTTCTTCTTTCACTCCTCCTTTATCCCATCCCTTACGGTGCGGTTCAGGTGTCCGCCAATATATGACAGATACTGTGCCATTCCCGTTCCAAAAAAAACAACAATTATTATTATTAATTTCTTTTTCTTAAAATCAACATACAAAGCCTTTCCTTTGCTCATACTCGACCAAAAACAACGTTGTACCCGCCGCGGTGGCTCAGTGGTTATGGTTTGGTTTTGGTTTTTCTGAGGTAAGAAAACGGCATAGTAATTGCATAACTTTTCTTTCCCCCTCGACACCTGAACCGCGCCTTAGGGAAAGAGAGGAAGGTGAGAGTGAAATAAGAAAACTTCGGAGACGCTTAAGCTCCGCCTGTAGAATTAAACGCGACAGCGTTCCCTTGCAGTCGGGTACCCGCTGATTTAAATTAATTAAATTGGCTATCGGGGAAAGAAAATGGCGCGGTATTTGTCTCACATATCGGGCGGCACCCGAACCGCTCCGTACGGGAAGGGATAAAGGATGGAGAGAAGAAAGACGAAAGAGGTGCCGTAGTGGGGGGTCCGGAATAATTTCGAACACCTGGGGAATCTTTAACGTGCATAGCCACTTAGAGAGAGGGTAAAGAGGCCGGCATTGCACTAGCCATCACGCGAACGAAGGCCCGGTATATACTATTGGACTCTAGAAGAGCCATACTAAATTTCGTTCGCGGGACAGTCCACGTTCCAGCATTTCGCATACTGAACTTCCTCGCCGCACACCCGCCCCGTGACATGGAGTTAATATGGGTGCCTGCCCACTCCGGGAATCCCAGAAACGAGGCTGCCAACGCTCTAGCCCGAGGTTCTCTCAACCGGGCACCGGTGGCATCCGACCCAGGATTCTCACGGGAGCGCATGCCTTTCCTCAGTGAACTGCCGCAGGCCTGCAAAGCAGAGCGCCGGCTATACCCTCCCCCATCCCTCCCTCGACAATTATCAGCAGACAATTTGGAGGCGGCCCCTAACACGCACCTTACCCTCCCCTTATATACGCTCGTGCTATCACTATGTCTACATAACCTCTCCTGTACCCTCTGCCACCACCCCAAAGCCACTGTCGATCATATTCTTTTGCTCTGTCCGGCGGATGCTCCTCGGCGGGGCATGGAGCAAATTACCACTTGTGAGGTTTGGGGGTCCCTACTTCGCTCCGAGGATCCCTCCAAGCAAGCTATCGCCACAGGCCGGGCTGCCAGCGTCAAGAGCCTCCGGGACATGAACTTTTCAGTACACTGGGGCCGTGCGAGGGCCCAAGTACCTGCGTGTCCAAAACTACCCTGTTTGTTCACCACCACCACTGACATCGCACAGCACAGGGGCGCCTTTGTGTTTCGCCTCCATCGAAACACGACCGCCGCGGTCGGGTTTAAAACCGGGTACTCCGGATCAGAAGCCGAGCGCCCTAACCACTGATCCACTGCATGGCACATCAGCACTCAGAGAAGGCGCAGAAATAAACCGCTCAAAGAAGCAAAAGTAACGAAAAGCTTTGAACTCTCCGGCTTCCCTCCTCTCCTAGCTCACTGCCAGATAATCGAGCCTCTCATTGGCTGAGGCGCTGAGGTCACGTGTTAGCGCGCTTTTTGGCTCTGCACCAGACGCAGGCGCTATTGTCGGGGGCAGAAACCATGCTTCGCTTTCTTTTTATGAGACAGTTTGGCGGGTAGCGTTTTTGTAGCTTTGAAGGTGTTTACGCGCTGCGACGATACCGAACTTCTGTTGCGCCTACGGGAGCAACAACCGAAGAGGCAGTGGAAAAACGTTTCTCGTCATTCCTTCCGGATGAAGCAACCCGGCTCGCCGAAAGGTTTGGCTGCGCACGAGCGGCAGGGCTAATTTTAATAATGTGCATAGTCTCCGTCTTTGCGAACACGAGTGGCCGTTCTTCAGTTGCCAGCTCCGTTTTTTTTTTCAGAGGATTTGGTGTGAAGCGCCAGTGCCTGCAGTCTTTTTTCTCATTTAAAGACGTATGGCGTGGTTGTAGATGGATTCGTTCGCTCGCGTACTCGGAAAGCCATGCTTCTCCTTGTCTCAGCATCGCCGTCCGCGCTGCTGTCACCGCTAGGCTCTGCAGATGCAGCTTTGCTGTCGCGCGCGTTACGCGGCGTATTGGTTTGGTTGTAGTTGGGCACGTTCGCGGACTCGACTCGACAGCTGCGCTTCCAGTCGTTTGAGCCCGCCGCTACCGCTGTTCGTGGTGCACGTCTAGCTTTCATGTAGCGCGTATCGCTGGTCGTATTTGTTTTTTTGCAGATGGAGTCTTCGGCTCACGAACTCCGTATTAAAGAGGCGGTTCTCGTTGTCTGAGCGACACTTTTCATGCAGCTCGCGGTACAGGTCGAGCTTTCATGTTGCGCGTTGGTGACAATATTTGGTGTGGCAGGGTTGATACCAAATCTATCGTTACTGTGAATATGCACAATAACGGCAGATATCCCTCGAATACTGCATATCAGCGTGCATAAGCGAGCACCTCCGTTAAACATAGCTAGACATTTTTTCCTTCTTTTTTCAATATTCGTTGCACGCAACTTCTTAAACGATAAATGTGTTCGCTGCAAGCAGGACTGAGTAACTTCAAGTTTTGATGTTCCTGCGCTGCAATTTTTTTTGCACATCGCGTCGACCGAAAACGAATAACTGCGGCAGTCAGGCTGCTGCGCGTTATGCATGCTAAACACGAAGGAAGGCAATGTCCTCTTATAAGCCGTTATTCCATATGCTGAACCAGGATCACAATCACCTCAATAAACAACATTCAAGTGAGTCATGCAGCGCTCTTGCTGCGCGCGGAGCAGCGGTTAAAGGTATGTTTATTGCTATAATCAACCAAAACAATGAGCCCTGCAAGAGAAGTTCTGCTGGTCAAAACTGCGTTACAGAGCGAAACTAGGGCAACGTATTCACCTATTTACAATCATTAAAAGATTACCCTCAATACGGTCTTTTTAGAATTAGCTTGCAGATTGTCTTAGGTATAATAACATCGAAATATTCGGTAGACTTTCCTGTACTTTAAAAAAATTAAAACTGAGATTAGTAGCAAATTATGCACTGAATAGCACAGCGGATTGCACGAGCAAACACGTGTTTGAAGAAAAAAATTCTGGCAGCATTACATTGCCATTCGTTCATATAAAGCCTAGGCCGCACGTCTAATCCTATTTCGTTGCACTTCCTCTTGGCGGAGTTAAATTCTGATTTGCATTGGGCAAAAGACGGCGGTCGAAAAACGACACTCTGAGTACATTCGCTATATGGCTGTGAGCTCGGTCGCGCACGCAACCTCCACCGCTTGCACCGCAGTATAAAAAGTTCTGATAAACCGTGCAAAGTTTCTTGAGGTTGTTATTTGAGTGAGAAATATTTAATCCTCAATGCCACGATCTTCTTTAGACCGAAGCAAAGGCAGAAACGTGCGCGCGGTCAACTGCGCGCAAACGCGGTAGAGGTGGGAGCGTCTGTTATCTTCCCCCGGCCAATTTGCCGCCACCGTCGGCGCCCGGGAGGATGCGAGAGAAGGAGCGGCGGCATAGGAAGAGGAGGGACGAGATGTCGTTACTCTAAGACTGGCCTTTGGTTTTGGAATCTTCAGAGGCTGGCGCTTAACGAAGAAGACGACGAGCAACGCCGAACGCACCGAAGCTCGAGCGCTGAACTCTCCGTCCCTCGTGCGTGCTCTTGACTGACCGCTGCCTCTGGTCTGTGCCTGGACTACCGTTGGTTTTTCGCGGCGCTGTGCTTTGCAAGAGGTTCCTTACTAGAAGTGGTGGAGGTGCCAACGATCCCCTCGCCCTGGAGCTTCGTGCCAGCGCATTGCCTACCGCCTCTGCAATGCCTGAGACCGTCACACCAACCACTTAACCGCTTCTGTCGGCTGTCTTCTGTTCGGGCGCCACACAGCAGCGTGGCCCAGCGATCTTCAGCTGCACAGATGACACAGATGGGGAGGATTGGTTGGCCTCCTATGAACGCGTAAGCGCATACAATAAGCGGGCCGATAGCGCCAAGCTCACCAACGTTATCTTTTATTTGAGCGACGTAGCCAATCTCTGGTTTCGAAAACACAAGGCTGATATCTCAATCTGAGCAGCTCTAAAAACCAGTCTGACAGAAGTCTTTGGCCGTCCCGCAGTGCGCAAGCTTCGCACCGAGCAACTCTTGCGATGTCGGGCCCAGCAAACCGGTGATAACTTCACCAGTTATATAGAAGATGTCGTCGACCTCTTCAAGCGTGTGAACCCTTCTATGAGCCAGGCCGACAAGATCAGACATATTTTGAAAGGCATTGAGGAAGATGCCTCGCAAATGCTCGTCGCCAAAGATCCCCAGACTTTCTCCGGTGTCATCGGCTACTGCCAGAGTTTGATGAGCTGCGCGAACAGCGTCTTTCTATCCGGCGTGCAGGCTTTCAGGAGGCCACACTTTCCAGCTTGGCTCTCCCATGGGACGCTACTCTGGACCAACCGTCGCTCCTCCAGCGCATCCTGCAGTCTGTACGTGAGGAAGTCGCACGCCAGCTATCTTTGCCTACCTGCCCGCCTACCCCTGCGCCGTCGCTCACTCATAACCTACAGCGTGTTATCGAAGAGCACGTCGCTGAAGTCCTGCCACCACCTCCTCAGCCACATCTGATCGCAGCTCCTCTGACGTACGCCGATGCCGTGGTGCGGTCGCGGTCCTCACCTATTCCCCCGTCTACAGGCCACCTACCCGGCAGTTAGAACCCCACCGACCTGCAACGCCACCTTACCGTACAGTTGCCCGCGCCGATCACAGCCGCAACCACTCAACCCCTGGCGCACACAAGACAACCACCCTATTTGCTACGGCTGTGGCGTCACTGGACACGAGGCTCGTTTGTGTCGCACTCGCGACCACCGTCCCTGCGATTATAAGTGTGAGCCGATGTACGACCTTCCGCCGTTGACCTCGCCTGCATCATACGAGCCGCCTACGGATTCTTCTCCTAGTTGCCATCCCCGCTCCCACCGCTCACCGTCTCCTGCCCGCCGTTCCCGTTCTCCGATGCTCCGCCGCCAACCCGCCGTCCACGCGGAAAACTAACGGCCGCAGTTCCGGAGGCAAAAACTGTGTTGCCAGCGACTCAATCAAGTCCTGTTTCTGTGCTGCCAATATTATTACCGTGTTCGTTGAGGTTGTCGCCGTTGAAGCACTTGTTGACACTGGCACAGCCGTTTCCGTTCACAGTCACAACCTCTGTCGCATACTCAAATAAGTGACGACGCCACTTCCTCCTGTTTCATTCCGCACGGCCAGCGCTCAGGACTTTCGACCGTTAGCCGCCTGCACCGCCCGCCCGTTCATCAGGAAGGTTCCCTACACAATCGAGTTCATCGTCCTCACCCGCTCCTCTCACGACGTGATCCTTGGTTGGGACTTCCTCTTCTCACATCACGCCGTTATTGACTGCGCCCGTGCTCACTTGGCTTGTCGCCCTAAAGTGACGCCCCCTTGGATGCAACTGGTGCTGCTGCGGCTACAGTGGTCGTATCAGAGGACAGAGACGTTCCGCCTTTCTCTTCAGTGCTGGTGCCTCTTTCTTGTGCTGCTCTCTCAGATGCAAATGCCACATATATCCCCTCTCTATGATGCGCCGACCAGAAGTCTGTTTTGCTGCCTCATGCCGTGCTGACAATTGTTCGTGGCTCCAGCGCTATTTATGTGGCCAACCCGTTCCCCTGCCCTACCACATTACTCCGTGGCCAATCGCTTTGTAGCGTCGCCTTTCTCGGTCCTGCCTCAGCATACCCTCTCGTCGATAGCACGGCCGGCCTTCACGTCAGCGCGATTACGCCTGTTCCCATCACGAATCCTTAGTCTGTCGATATTCTTCACCATTCCGTCGACGCCGCCCTGACGTCTACCCAACGAGAGCATCTTGTCGCCGTTCTGCAGTGTTTTCAAGCTTCGTTTGACTACCAGCAACCTTCGTTGGGCCACACCACCACCGTTACCCACTGCATTGACACTCGAACTCATGTCCCTTTGCGCCAACGTCCGTACCACGTGTCAGCCGCTCATCGTCGCATCATTGACGAGCAGATGACCGACATGCTCAAGCGTCACGTGATACAGCCGTCGCGCAGCCCGTGTGCATCGCGAGTGGTCATGGTCAAGAAAAAAGACGGTTCCATCCGGTTCTGCGTGGACTACCGTCGTCTGAACAAGATTACACGCAAGGACGTTTACCCTCTCCCACGTATCGACGATGCGCTCGAATGCCTGCAGGGCTCTGAGTTCATTCTTTAATTAGACTTGCGCTCAGGTTACTGGCAGATGCCGATGGCGGAGTCCTACGCCAAAAAACTGCATTACTTACACGCGACAGGCTCCATGAATTTAATGTCATGCCATTCGGCCTCTCCAATGTATCCACGACATTCGAGCGCATGATGGACAACATACTCCGAGGGCTCAAATGGCACACATGCCTTTGCTATCTGGACGATGTTGTAATCTTTTCCCTGGAATTTACGTCTCACCTTCCGCGCCTTGAGACTCTTATTCGCTGCCTGGCTGAAGGTGGCCTCTAACTCACTTTGAAAAAGTACCGCTTCGGAGCTCGACCGCTCACTATTCTCGGACATGTAGTGTCAAAGGATGGCGTTCTCCCGGACCCGGCCAAGTTGCGAGCTGGGGCTGAATTTCCGAAGCCCATTTTGGTAAAAGACCTCCGCAGCTTCGTCAGCCTCTGCTCCTACTTCCGCCGCTTTGTCCACAATTTCGCCTCTATCATCGACCCCCTCACCAAGCTCCTTTCCAGCCACGACATTTCGGCCCGGTCGCCAGCCAGTGATGAAGCGCTTACGACACTGTCGCCACATGACCACTCCACCAATTCTGCGTCACTTCGACCCTCGTTCTCCAACGGAACTCCACACCGATGCCAGGGACGTCGGCCTCGGTGCAGTACTCGCTCAGCGCAAGCAAGGCTTTGACGAATACGTTGTCGCTTATGCTAGACGGACAATCACAAATGCTGAAGCCAACGTATTCTGTCACCTAAAAGGTGTGTTTAGCCGTCCTTTGGGGGATCGTCAAATTTTGCCCCTACCTGTACGGTCGCCCTTTTGGCGTTGTCACCAATCACCACGCCTTCTGCTGGTTGTCCTCTTTGAAAGATCGCTCTGGTTGACAGGCGCGCTGGGCTCTGCATCTCCGAGAGTACGACATTCGCGTTATCTATCGTTTCAGCCGCAAACATGCCGATGCTGATGCCCTCTCACTTTCCCCTGTACCATCTGAGGCAGTTCCTTGTATATCCGCCCTGCCTTCTTTGACGTTTGAGTCCGCTGATATGGCTTCCGAGCAACGCAATGACCCGTGGATAACTTGCCTTTTAGATCTCCTATCTGGCAAATCGTCTCGACATCTTTCCCGTGCTCTCCGTCTTCAGTCTCACTATTTCGCCATCCCAGAAGAGCTTCTTTATCGCCGCAACTATCTCCCGGATGGTCGAAAGTGGCTTCTACTGATTCCGACACATCTGCGCTCCTTCATTTGCTGTTCCTACCACGATGATCCCCAGTGTGCCCATGCCGGAGTTTTGAAGACTTTTACCCGTCTACGACAACAGTACTACTGGCGTGGGATGGCCCGTTATGTCCGCCAGTTCGTTCAGTACTGCACCGCATGCCAGCGACGCGAACATCCACCTCGCCGACCCGCCGCTCCCATGCAGCCGCTGCCTTTCCCAGCGCAGCCCTTCGAGCGTGTTGGCATTGACCTCTACGGCCCTCTTCCCAGCACATCAACCGGAAACCGCTGGATCATCGTTGCCATCGACCACCTTACATAATACGCTGAAACGTCACCTTTACCATCCGCTACAGCCCACGACATTGCATTCTTCACTCTCCATCGCAACATTCTTTGCCGTGGTGCGTCCAAAGAGCTGCTCAATGATAGAGGTCCCGCCTTCCTCTATGAAGTTGTAGATGCTCTCCTTCAGGAATGCAAAGTCGTTCACCGCACCAGCGCCGCCTATCATCCCCAGACAAATGGCGTGATTGAGCGTTTTAACCGCACCCTGGGCGACATGCTGGTCATGTATGTTGCTTCCGACCATTGTAGCTGGGACCGCGTTCTGCCTTTTCGCACATAAGCTTATAACTTCGCTGCACAAGCTACTACCGGATTCTCTCCGTACTTTTTCCTGTACGGCCGTGAGCCTTGTTGCACAATGGACACAATTCTACCTTACCGCCCTGATGCTTCCGAATTTACATTTCTTTCACAAGCCGCAACTTATTCGAAAGAATGCCGCCAGCTTACCCGGTCCTTCACTTCTCACGCCCAGCAGCAGCAGAAAAGCTCCCGTGATCCCCCTGCACTTCCCCCCGCTTATTTTCCTGACTTTTTTATGGCTCTGGGTACCCTCCTCAGGTCCCGACCTTTCCTCCAAACTTGTTATCAACTACCGGGGACCCTACCGTATTCTTCAGCAGACATCCTCCGTCAGTTACCTCATCAAACCCCTTAGGCCATGTCCTGATCATCGTCGACGAGTCCGCGCCATCGTCTACACGACCCGCCTGAAGCCATTCTACGACCTCGCCGTCGTCACATCGCCTTAGGCTGCAAGAATGGTGCCCTTTCACACGGGGGAATTGTAAGACTGGCAGCTTTGGAATCTTCAGAGGCTCGCGCTTAACGAAGAAGACGACAAGAAGCGCAGAACGCTCCGAAGCTAGAGCGCCTAACGCTCGGAGCGTCCTGTTCGGCTTCCTGTTCGCTGGTCGCTGTTCTGTTGACGTGGCTCAGCTACCCAGGCTGCGGGGTAGTGGCTAAGTACCTGGCGGTGTTGCGTTAGCTTGCTAAATTTCTCCTTCTTTTTGCCTGTGCCTGTTTGCTCCTGTTCTGGGGTGATTGGGTGCGGGACGAGAGCTTAATGTCTACTTCTTCTCCTGGCCAGGGGTTTTCCCCTTGGTCGGCATCTCTTCCTAAAGACCAGCTCCAATTGATCTCTTTTTCCGCAGCGGTGTTTCAAGCATTCCAGTCTCATTAGTGCCTTCCGATGGAGGCGTTATCCGACTGAACAACCCGGAGGCACTGCAGGCGGCCCTTCATTCCACATCGAAGCACTTTATGCACATTACCGATGTCCGGCAGTTCGGTAGGGGTGGTGTTTTGTGCCGGTCGCCGGATAAAGACTGTATTGAAGATCTTCTAAAGTGCACGACCTTCGCCAGCCACCCGGTGAGCGCATTCATTCCGCCTCATCTAGCATGTTCCAAGGGCTTGGTCCGAGGGGTCGACTCTCGATTGAGCCCTGCGGAAACGCTTGATAACGTCTCGCCTGCGGGAGTGATTGCTGTCCATCGATGCAGCAGGCTGGTTGACGGAGTAAAAATTCCTACGGAGTCCGTCATTGCCACATTTGCAGGAATATTTTGCCCGTCAGAGATTAAGGTGTGGCCGTTGGCCTTTAACTCTCGGCCCCTTCAGTGTCAAAACTGCTGGCGATTTGGCCACAGCGGCAAAGCCTGCAAATCGGCCTTACGCTGGTGTGCCTGTGGGGAACGTCATTGCAGAGAGGAATGTCCTGAACAGCAAGAGAAATGTTGTTTGTGTAGCGGTGCTCACCCTGCTGATTCGCCTGACTTTCCTGCACGAGCACAAGAAGTTCAGGTGCTCGAGCTTATAGACAAGCGCAGATACACGCGGAGAGAGGCTTTTGCCGCAGTCAAGGAGAGAGCCTCAGCCTACTCTAGTGTGGCAGCCAAATGCCCACCCATAAGGGATTATAGTTGGTCCCAGGCTATTACAGCGGCAGTTGAGAAAGCTGTGGCAAATGCAATGAATCGCACTATGGAAACCGTGTCCACGTGCATTTCGCAGGTCATAGCTGCTCAGATGATCAATCTTCTGCAGGCGTCCACCACTCCGCTCTTTTCTTCTTTGGCTTCGGAAGCTACCCCTCCTTCTGTAGTAATCGATTCCGTTCCACAGGGCCAAAAACAATGTGAGCAACAAAAGACCTCTCAGGCCTCTCCTTCGAATAGCGTTATGGACACATCCTCTATGGATTGTATGGATATGGAGTCTGATCTCCGCGCCCAGAAACGAAGTGGGTCTCCTCTGAATATTGCAGGTCCATCTTGCTCCCAGTAAAAGACAAAGAAAAGTAACGCAAGTCAAAACGCTGAGACCAGTATTCTAGAAAAGGCAGTCACGGCTGCGGCACTTCCGCCAAGATAGGGTTCTTAAGTGTACTCCAGTGGAATTGTCGATCTATATTCTCATCTTCAATAGATTTAAAATGCCTATGCAATCAGTTTATACCAGATTTAGTTGCTTTACAGGAAACATGGCTAACTTCAAATTTCAATTATCATCTCAAGGATTACCATCCGTTCCGGCTTGACCGGTCATCACGAGGGGGAGGGTTGTTAGCGCTCATATCTACAAGTTTTGCCACAGGGCATGCATTTCTTTTCAATATGCGGACAATGAATGTGAAATCCTTGCGGTTGACCTCAGTGTCCCAGGTCAACAGCCTTTTACGGTAGCTAATGTATATTTCCCGTCTGGTGTGCGTGACACTCGGCCCCTTGACTCACTCATGTCTAGTAGCCGATCTCAGGTTCTATTACTTGGCGACTTCAATTCGCACCATGTGACTTGGGGGTTTAAAACAGACAGCTTCGGTTCTAGGCTATTTGATTGGGCTTCTGGCAACAACATGATCTGCAACAATTCCGGATTGCCTACGTTTGTTCGCAGTCAATGCCGCTCTGCCTTGGATTTAACTTTTTCCTCCCCAGGAGTCTCCGTTATGTCTTGGGCGCCTGTTGACTGCAACAAACAGTGGTCATCTACCAATTAGTTTCAAGTTTGCGTGTAAATTAACTCTTCCTGAGCGACATCAGCGCACGTTAATAAAATACAATTGCTTTAAAGACACGCTAAAATCAGCCCTCCAAATCACTTCAGACACTCGCGCTCAGAGAAGTGCCGAAAGCAAAGCTGCACATCTATGTTCAGTACGGGACCATGCAAGGCAAAAGTCTGAATTTTTGGTTAAGAGAACAAAGGGTGCAATCGCGAACAATTGGTGGAATGCTGAGTGCACGCTTGCATATAGACGACGGAAAGCAGAAGAAACTTCTCATCATTGCCCAAAAAATTGGCTGGATTATAAGTATGTTGCAGCAACATTTAAGCGCACTGTCACCCGTGCAAAGGAAGAGTATAATACAAATCATTATGATTTCCTTTCCTAATCATGAAGTAAACGAGCTTTGTTTAATTTCATGAGGCGCAACAAGGTGATTCCTCCGGCTGCCACCATTGAATCCCTCGTTCAGTTCCTTGCTGACATCGCAAAGGCCTTAGAGGATATTGCGTGTGGCCTAGAGCTTCGCTTTACATCTGCTTTACCTTCTCCTACTATATTCACATGCACCTCAAGTGATTTCACTGAGGTCTCTATGCCTGAGCTGTCGCAAATTGTTCTGCGCTTATCCCCAGCGGCTCCTGGCCCCGATAAGGTCACTTCAGCTATGATCAAAGTTTTGTTCAATGAATCTCCTGCAGACCTGTTGGCTCTAATTAACCATTCTGTTAAAGGTCCTTGAATACCGCATGAGTGGCGTCTTGCTGAAATAGTTCCATTGCTTAAAAAGCAAGGGGAGGGCTTAACTTTAGACAATATACGCCCTATTTCGTTAACATCGAACCTAGTGAAATTGGTGGAAAGAGTCCTTCTCAGCCGTGTCATGTCATTCATTTCAGAAAATGCTGTATTGAATCCATGTCAAATTGGTTTCAGGCCGGGTTGTTCAATTTGGTGTGCTCATAGTGACCTTGAGAGTCGTATTAAATTAGCTCGCAATAGTAAAAAGTTTGCTGCGCTTGTCACCTTGGATGTCAGTAAAGCATACGACAGCATGGAGCACTCGACTCTATTACTAAGATTACAGGAACTCAACTTCCCAAGCTATTTTGTAGCCTGGATTTCTGTTTTTTTTTTGGAAAATAGAGAATTTTACTGCTGCTAAAATGGTGTTTCCTCAAGGAGGTTTCCACAGACAAGAGGTGTTCCGCAAGGATCAGTTCTCTCACCTGTTATTTTTAACATTTTTTTGAGCTCAATTCCATGCATTCAAAATGTGAAAACTTATGTGTACGCCGACGATATTGCATTTTTTGCATCAGCAGGTGACATTCACACTCTTTATCGAACCCTGCAAAATTACCTCAATGTTCTTGACAACTGGCTAGGAAGAATTCATCTGTCCCTTAATGTGAAGAAATGCGCATTGTTAGTATTTCCAGTTTCTGTTCCTGTAAATATTGCCTGGTCTATAGAAATAACATAATACCTCAAGTTCAGACGGTGAAGTATCTCGGTGTAATATACGACTCTACTCTCTCCTGGCGGCCACACATTGAGCAAGTTTCTGCAAAAGGATTTCGCGCCATTGGCATCCTGCGCAGGCTTTGTAGTGCTAGGTCAGGCATGAGAAGGCATGTGCTTCTGATGATTTATAAAATCTACGTCCGCCTAATTTTGGAGTTCGGGTGTATTTTATTCTCAGGAGCTCCTGCCTATAAACTTCGCCCTCTTGTGTTTTTAGAGCGTGAGGCGTTGCGCCTTTGTCTGGGGCTTCCAAAATATGTCGCCAATGCTGTTCTGCACCTTGAGGCGCGAGAGCCTTCGTTATCAGCTAGGTTTCGCCTTTTAACAGTTCAAACATTTTTAAAATTGTGCCACTCACCTCTTCACGCTTCCAGTATAATATTTTCCAGTCAACCTTCCGCCTTTTTAGTGCTGCCTGGTCTCGATTTCATACCCCGCAGATATGTTACGTGCAGTCCCGCCTTGATCGCATAAATATTCATTTCACAGATGTCCGCCAAATATATAACAACTCCTCATCTGTCCGGATTGAATTCGATGACATTTTCCCATCGAATGCAAAGCTGCAGCCTTTCCCGCTTCTTCAGGGTCTATTGCAGGACCACCTAAGGTCTTTTCCCTCTCATGTTCTTATTGCTACCGATGCCTCGCAGGATCGCGAAAAGGCAGGTGTGGGAATTTTTTCGCCTTCACTAGATTGGTCTTTTTCTCTCTGTCTTCCTGACTTCACTCCAATTTTTCTGGCTGAATTATTAGCAGTAATCTTAGCCTTACGAAAATTAGAATCTACCGTTTCCCTGGTCGTGGTTATGACAGACTCTCTGTCCATTTGCTCTTCCTTATCCTCACCCACTGACTCTCGGCCATTACGCCTTATTAAGTTCCTGATTCCGCTGCATCTAAATTCGGTAAGGTTGCTTTGGGTACCAGGTCACATGGGCTTTCACTTAAATGAGGTTGCAGATTTCTTAGCAAGAGCCTCTCTCAGCGGCCTACACAATATTTCAGGAATTTGCAGTCTGGGCTCTTACATCATCTCTCGAATATCAGCATCTTCTGCATCCTTGGAGTAGCAAAGACTGGCGCTCACGCAGACTAGAGGTCTCTTTCACGCGCTTGCGTTGCCGGGTTCCCCTTCTAAATTTCTACAGATCTGGCCTGGCAGCTTCCCCACTGTGCCCTTTTTGTGCCGAACCTGAGACAATAGATCACTTCCTGCTGTTCTGCCGCCGCTTTTCTCATTTGAGGAAGCGTCTTTTGCAAATTCCATTTCATCAACTGGGCTTGCCTGTGCCTTCCGCGGTTGTTCTTTCCATTGGCGCTTCTTTGCTTGGACGAAGCGACAGGAGTGTGTGCTCTGCTGTGCGAAGTTTTCTTCATGAAACGCAGCGACTCCCATTCTAATTTCTTTTTCCCGCTCTCAGTCAGTAAGACATTGCAACATTACAGGCATTGTGTACTATTATGCACATTAAGCAATTGTCCCGTCTTCGATCTCCAAGTTAACTGGACCCCTTTCCTTCCCTCTTCCAATCTATCAGACTACATACTATTTCCACTGCTTTTCCCGTCAAAACTTTCCTGTATCCAGTAATTAACCGCCTGTTTCTTGGCCACTCCCCCGTAGTGGGTATGTGCCAGCAACGTCTGAGGCCTTCCTTCCTTCCTTCCTTCCTTCCTAACGCTCGGTCCCTCGTGCGTGGTGGTGGTGGTAGGGATTTTATTAAAAAATAGTAAAAAGGAAGGAAAAGATTTTTGCAAGCCCCGGCATCTACCATCGATACTGAAACACCTGAGCTTGGGCAGCGGAAATAAAGGATAGCAGGCAGAATGGAGAAATGAAATGAAAGAGGTGAGGGGACAGGAAGAGAGGATAGGGGGAGAAGTAATATGTACAAACTGTTCACACAATAACATTTGTGTCCAGGTTGTGCGGGTGTTAGTTCATTTTAGAGGAATTAACACACGCGCGCACAGCACTGTGTTGGCTACAACTGGAGTGGGGCATCCAGTTATTAATCGTTCAAGACAGATCTCGCGGAACGTTCGGTCACTGCGTGTAACTACCTGACGGAGAACAGACGGGACGTCAAGCTCGTGTGTTCGAGGAATGCACAGAGGCTAACCAAAGTTCGCTCACGAGTGCGCGCACTGCCCTGCGGCCACAATAGCGTCTTGATGGAGTCTCGCAGTATGCCCTGCGCCCTATAGGCTGCGAGCATATCGCGACGAGCAACGGCGAACGCGGCACAGTGAAGGAACCGGTGTTCTAGTGTTTCCACTGCACCGCATCCGTCACACACATCACTCGTCGCGATTACATGACGCACCCGTCGTTCCCCGGGCCACACGAAGCCAATGCGCGCGCGTAGGATCATTGCACGTTGTGACAGTGTAAGTGCACGCCAGCCGGTTCGGCGGGCGCTCGAAGCGAGCGGACGTGTTTTTTAGCTCTCCGCTCCTTCGGATGCTAGGCCTAAGGCTTCGCGGCGCTGCGGGGTCTCCCCATAGAGGCCATAGACACCGTCAACGAGCAACGGCCTGATTTCGGCGGTGACAATGAGCAACGCAGGGCAGGCCGCTCACGCTCACGATCACGGAGACGAATGCCATCCAGAGCAAGGTCGTCCAGTACCATTCGCCGAATGCATGCCTCGTGCGTCCTCTGGACTGAATGCTGCCTCTGGTCTGTGCCTGGACTGTACCACTGGTTGTTCGCGACGCTGTGCTTAGGAAGACGTTTCTTGTTACATATGTATTTTGTATCTTCTTTTTAATGTGTGTCACGTGGTACTGTAGGAGATATGAACGGGAGCCATTTAAGGCTCTTGGCGCTACAATGTCCTAAAAAATCTGCAGTTTGATTCATGATCAAGATGTTTTAGCGCGCACGTCCTTCCATTTAGAAATTGTATAAATGGAACTTTGGTTTCACACAACACATTTTAAACAACAACGTGGGGTGTAGATATTGGGAGACGCCTTATTTATTTGAAAAGTGGTTTTCAAATTCCTGAGCGAAAAATATTTTAAAGGCGTCCGTATATTTAAAGAAGTTTGAATTTGGAAATTGCCGAGCTTTCTGGCCGTCTTCTTCGAGATGTCATTACCGGTACTCACATGAGTTCAATCAGAGTGTCGCCTTCAATAAGACTGTCGCCATATCAACCGTCATTTCTCACCATTAGTCAACAGCAATAAAAGCACTGCCTGCCACTCTTAAAGCCACGTGCTTTGCGTCTCTTACTGTCGCAAGACTTTGCACGTTCTGGGTTATGTGGTTAAATATCTGATGCGGGTCCCGTTGAGACCAAAGATATTTAACTTAATTTTTTTTAAATACGGCGGAGTGCTTGCGGCACACTGGCACGGGTCGGCCCGTTATTGCACGGCCTCCGGGATCGGCCCGGGTGATACTATCGCGCGTCTTATTTTTCAATCCTTGCTCTCTTATCTTAAAACTCTGCTACTTTCGGCACGTGGCAGCGATTGTGGCCTGGCTTGAGGCAGTACACATGCCCGTGCAATTTCAGTTTCATTCTTCCTGTCAGCAACAGCAGCAGCATCAGCAGCCATCTCAATCTCTGGGACACCCTCTGTTCCTATGAGTTGTATTAATACTCTTTTCCTGAAGTATTAGTGCAAAGGGAGCCCGAAAATTGCACATCAAGAAGCGAACGACTGGACAGGAACTACCTGCGCATTTTATTAATAATAGAGACGCGGAGAAATATAGCAATGAGGAAAAGGACACCTTTCAAAGGAAGCAGTTCAGGCGGACACCTGGACCGCACTCTAAGGAAAGGGATAAAGGAGGGACTAGTAGAAGTAAGAATGAAAGAGGTGCGGTGGAGCAGGGCTCCTGACTAATTTGACCACGTGGAGATCTTTAGGGAGGACTGACATCGAGCAGCACAGGGGCGCCTTAGGGTTTCGCCTCATCGAAACGCGGCCGCCAAGGTCGGGTTTGAACCCGGGTACACCATGGCATCAGCCGAACACTATAACTCCTGAGCCACTGTGCCGGGTATGTTTCCTGCGGGTGTCATCCATTGCGATGATATCATGGAACATGTGCTGCAAAAGTACCCGTCATGTACGCGTCTGCGTGCTGTTTTAGTCAGTGAATTCGACGCCAATGGAGACGCGAACCTCCATTACGGCCTCTCTTTTTGCATTTTATCTTTTACTACATACCTCCTTCCGTTCCTCAAGGCGTTTGTTTTTACCCGCCGCGGTGGCTAAGTGGTTAGCACGCTCGGCTACTGATAGGAGTTCCCGGGTTCGAACCAGACCGCGGCGACTGCGCTTTTATGGAGGCAAAACGCTAAGGCGCCCGTGTGCTGTGTGATGTCAGTGCACGTTAAAGATCCCCAGGTGGTCGAAATTATTCCGCAGCCCTCTGCTACGGCACCTCTTTCATCGCTTCCTCTTTTACTCCCTCCTTCAATCCTTACCTTACGGCGCGGTTCAGGTGTCCAACGATACATGAGACAGATACCGCGTCATTTCCTATCCCCAAAAACAGATTTTTATCCCTCACAGCGTGGTTGAGGTGCCCACGGATATGTGACACAGTAATAATATGCCTTCCCTTTCCTCTAAAAACACGATCAAAACAACGGAGACGCACGTCGGCCTGCTCGTGATCCCTTCGGGCGGCGGCACTTGGGCTCTTTGAAGGCGACATCCTTTCTTGCCTAATGAGTGGCGTGGACGGAAGTTGTCAAGGGAAGCTGTAGGCAGAAGTTGTCTGCACGGACTGTCACTCGTAAGTTACGTGGCAAATAAAAGAGAAATGCAAAAGTTGACTGATAAAGAAAACCCGCCGCGCTGACAAAGTGGTAAGCGCGCACCGCTACTGGTCCGGAGTACTCGGGTTCGAACCTGACCATGGCGGCCGCGTTTCGATGGAGGCGAAAAGCTAATGCGCCCTTGTGCTCTGCGATGTCATTGCACGCAGGTAGTAGAAATTATTCAGGAGCACTCCAGTACGGCACCTCTTTCTTCTTTTCTTCTTTCACTCCCTCCACTATCCCTTCCCTTACACCCCTGTTGGGATGTCAACCGATGTCAGATATGTGATGCGCCATTTACTTAACAATTATTATTGTTTTTTTGGGGGGGCGGGGGAAAGAAAATGGCGCAGTTTCTGTCTCATATATCGTTGGACACCTGAACCGCGCCGTAAGGGAAGGGTAAAGGAGGGAGTGAAAGAAGAAAGGAAGAGAGAGGTGCCGTAGTGGAGGGCTCCGGAATAATTTCGACCACCTGGGGATCTTTAACGTGCACTGACATCGCACAGCACACGGGCGCCTTAGCGTTTTTCCTCCATAAAAACGCAGCCGCCGCGGTCGGGTTCGAACCCGGGAACTCCGGATCAGTAGTCGAGCGCCCTAACCACTGAGCCACCGCGGCGGGGCACCATTCCCCCAAAACCATTTTCATTCATTTCATTGGAAAACGAACAGTTCTTAAGCAACGTATATCTATTGAAATAAACCCGAAATAAATTAAAGCAACAAGTAAAAAGATATAAAGATAAAAGTAAGAAAAACAAAGAAGAGCAAAGTAAAAAAATTTGAGAAAATATGAGAGAGTGAAAAATGAAGGAAGAATGAAGACAGGGAAATGCTTTCGCATCTGCGCTATTTAGCAGACAAGGCCAATCCTGTAAATTTTGAGACGCTTTCTATAGACTGTGAGCGTTTTGTCCTATGCGCAAGGTGTCACAACCAAAGGTCGATGGCGTTCTGTTCCGTGGACTCCCTGTCAGCGCTGCAGCACGCTGTCGCGTTCCACTCTTAAATAAATCGAGGCTAATGCATCAAATTTTTAAACGGAAACTTGACTACAGCATGTTCGCGCGTTTCGTCGACCGCTCACGTTTGACCTTAAGCGACCTTAAGCGCATAGCGTGTGAGTGCGCCGAAACCGATGAAGAGCAGGAGCTTCGAAAGCAAATGGAAAGGCGCTTAACTGGCTCCTTGGAAAGTGGACACCTCAGTCGCGCTTTAAAGTACGTGGATTGGTACGCGCTGCATACTTTGGCATTTGCGACCGGCCGCAGTGGCACAGTGGTTAGCGCTGTCGGCTATTGATCAGGAGGGCCCGGGTTGAAACCCGACTGCGGCGGAAGCGTTTCAACGGAGCCGAAACGCAAAGGCGCCCGTGTGATGTGCGATTTCAGTGCACGTCAAAGATCCCCAGGTGGCCGAAATTACTTCGGAGCCCTCCACTACGGCACCTCTTGCTTTCTTCTATCAGTCCCTCCTTTAAGCAGTTCATTACGGCGCGGTTCAGGTGTCTGCCGATATGGGAGACAGATACTGTGGCATTTCCATTGCCTCAAAACCAGCTATCAATTTTCTATAGGCCGTCCGCGTTCATTGTGTTCATTGCGTTGGCGTTGACGATGTTCTATAATGATTTTGAAGAAAGTGCGCATTACTGGCTCTGTCGGTCAAGGGACGCCTCAAACGCGCATGCGGGTACTTGGCTGTGGTGAAAGATATCGGCTGCATGCATTATTGCTCACAACGTTGTGACAGACACGCGACACTGAATAGGCCGCAGCGCTAATTCGGTGTTCAACCTTTCGTGATCAACCATTAATTAAACACAGGGTAGCAGCCGTGGTTACAGAGTGGTTAGGCTGAGTGGCCAGCTACTGAGCCGGAGTACTTGAGTTCGAACCTGCCCGCGGCGGCTGCGCTTCGATGGATGCGAAACGCTAAGGCGCTCTTGTGATGTGCGATGTCAGTGGACGTTAAAGATTCCCGTCTGGTCAAAATATCTTGCAGCCCTCCACTACGGCAAATTTCTTTCTTCTCCTAGTCCGTCCTTTATTCCTTCACCTACGGCGCTGCTCAGGTGTTCGCCGATATTTGAGACATTCTGCTTCATTTCCTTTCCTGAAAAAAAAAAATTCAATTTTCCAGGGTGGAATAGGTTGAACGCGCTGCTTACCCATTCTGCGGAACGCAGTCAGCCTTGGGACGCCAAGCCGCATCTAGTTTACCGGTACTCCAGAGCTGTCGCTCTCTTAACCAGGTTGAGCAGTACACAGCAGCTAATTTTTCTTGTAAACATAGAGATTATCGGGTGTCACCGTAATGTGGGACAACACATGTGCCATTTTCTTTCCTCGAATTTTAATTTTCGGCACACTAAATTTGTCTTGTATTCGTTCGAGAATTGGCGGATGAACGGGCTAACGCAGTCACCCGCCGCGGTGGTTCACTGGTTAGGGCGCTCGGCTACTGATCCGGAGTTCCCAGGTTCGAACCCGACCGCAGCGGCTCCGTTTTTATGGAGGCAAAACGCTAAGGCGCCCGTGTGCTGTTGATCTCAGTGCACGTTAAACATCCCCAGGTGGTCGAGATTATTTCGTAGCCCTCCACTACGGCACCTCTTTCTTCCTTTCTTTTTTCACTCGATCCTCTATCCCTTCCCTTACGGCACGGTTCAGGTGTTCAACAATACATGAGAGAGATACCGCGCCATTTGCTTTCCCCAAAAACCAAGAACAAAAACCAAATCGGACTAACAATTATAAAATACTCAAAATAGTGGCAGGATAGTTTTGTGTTAACTGACTGTCCACTAACTCAGTTTAAGATCTTAAGAGTTAGCTGCAGCTTTTTGTGTGAAGCGTCTTGCTTGAACTGGGATAAAGCAGCGATTTTATCCTGCAGCTAGCTCAGCAAATATACCTTGCTCATCCAATGCCCTTTTGTGTTCTGGCTAAGAAAGCATGCTCTAGCGTAGCGCACAATAGATGGCTCCATGTGGGCGGTCGACATCTTACGAGAGCGTTGTCTTTGCGCTCGTTGTCCTGTTCAATGTCAAGTACTATTAGTCACCGCCGAATCGATGTGTGCTTTAATGTTATACCATCGTCTACTGGTTATTTTCGAGCGCTCGTGACTGCTATGACTCACTGTCGCATGCGACTGGTAGAAATCGAGCACTGAAAAATGTGTTCTAGCGCTTCCCCTATCCTCTCTTCCTGTCCCCTCACCTCTTTCCTTTCATTTCTTCATTCTGCCTGCTATCCTTTATTTCCGCTGCCCCAGCTCAGGTGCTTCAGTATCGATGGCAGATGCCGGGGCTGGCAAAAATCTTTTCCTTCCTTTTTACTATTATTTTTAATAAAACCACGACCACCACCACCGCTTCTACACGATCGCTCGGATCCAACACAGAGCCTCAGTCGCTCTGACCTCCGTTCAGAGGAATTTCTCAATCCAGGCAGCATTCGGTCACGTGACCAACTGCTTCGCTCGCACGTGACTGCGGGAGGTAGGGAGGATGTGCGGCGATCTTCGCGCTCCTAATTGAGTATCTGCAGACCATAGTCTCTGCTTTGCTCTTTTGTAGCGAGATCTACACTGGGCTGCCAGCCGAGCAATTCGCGGTGGCCGGGAGAGGCTAGTTGTTGCGAATGCACCCTCACCATAGCAACCGGGGAGGAGCAGAAGGTGCGGCGTGCGCTTCGCTATCGCCGCGGCCGTGCGCAGCTCGACCGTTGGAGCCGCGTGTGACGTTACGCGGATGAGCAGTGTGTGCATGCGCAGATACCACGGTAACCAGAGAGACAACACAGGTGCGCCGCGCGCTGCCGTACACCGCTTTATCATCCGAACCGCGTGTAGCATTCGCAGCATTATGTATAAAAGGCAGAGATGTAATGGGCGGCTGTATCACGACGTTTGACATCGATACAGAGAAGAGACCAGCTGCTGCTAAACGGCGGTATAGACAAGTGAAGATGAACTCTTCACATCCGAAGGTTGTCGCCTGGCACTGCACAAAGAGAGAATGAGCGTCGAAAGTTGAAGAGAGCAGCGGAGACGCCCGAACAGAGAGAGGAACGGCTCGCCAAACGGAGATGTCAGACTGTCGAGCGTGATTGCCGGCTCATAGCCTCCGAAATGGAGCCCAATGTCTCTCATTGCTAAATATACTGTGACTACAGCAATTTCAGCGACTGAAACGTACCTCTCGCTACGTATATCTTGGCATGGCTGAGCTAAGACACTGTATATTTTTTTCTACTGCTTAGCCCCAGAAATGTAGAAAAAACCTCGCGTAAGTGCCCTGGCGACACCTTCGTTGCTCTTGTCAAAGGTTGAAGCCACCAGAAATAGAAGCGAGAGCAGCGATTGCTCCGACAACGACTTAGGTCGCTCTTGTGAACAGAAATTTGCAGAGCTCTTTAATGCGTGGCTCAGAGTGCCCAATGTCACGGATTATGTTGATAAGGCAGTGCAGGTATACCCGGATAGAGAAGTTAGAGGCAGCACAAAACAATGTGCACACAGTGACAGGCCTCTCTCTGCAGTTTCACGAGCAGTTTCGATTCCCATGAAGTCTTGCCACTTCCCAACTGAACTCTTCTCAATGTCACCCTTTTGCCCTTCGGATACACGGCCTGGTGATCACCTCACAAAACGCCTGAAAAGCATATTCTTATTTTTGGTGTTTACTGCTAAGTCTCATTCTATCTGGGCTCGCAGTTTATCGCGTGTTATATGCTTACTGCTCAGCAGCGGAAAAGTAATCATGAGGAAACAAAATCAGCCTTGTAGCATTTTAACGCGAAGAGTTAAGGAGCTCATGTCGCAGAAAAGCCGGTGTCGTCTCGGTGTCGGCGTCTTTGGCCGCGAGCGAGAAATGGCGCATCTCGGTTGACACCTGAACCGCGCCGTAAGTGAAAGGATTTTCGCGCGACAGCGTTAAGGATTGATTGATTGATGGATTGATTGATGGATTGATTGATTGATTTATTGAACGATTGTTCGAACGATATATATATATATATATATATATATATATATATATATATATATATATATATATATATATATATATATATATATATATTGATTAATCGATGGATCGATCGACTTATCCTTTCGTTACGGCGTGATGCGGGTGTCCAGCGAGAAGTGTGAGTAATAATTAATAATTGTTTTTTGGGGGGAAAGGAAATGGCGCAGTATCTGTCTCATATATCGTTTGACACCTGAACCGCGCCGTAAGGGAAGGGAGAAAGGAGGGAGTGAAAGAAGAAAGGAAGAAGAGGTGCCGTAGTGGAGGGCTCCGGAATAATTTCGACTACCTGGGGATCTTTAACGTGCACTGACATCGCACAGCACACGGGCGCCTTGGCGTTTTTCCTCCATGAAAACGCAGCCGCCGCGGTCTGGTTCGAACCCGGGAACTCCGGATCAGCGAGAAATGTGAGGCAGGCGTCATTTCCTTTCCTGAAAAGCAAATCATTTCATTTTTCTTCCCTTACGTCCCTGTTCGGGTGTCCGTCGAGATATATGAAGCAGGCGTCCTTTACTTAAATTGTCCAGCGGGCCATGCGTCGCGCCGAACTGGCAATGGCGTTCCATGTACTCCTCGGCAACGCTGCGACACGCTGTCGTGTCTCACTCTTAAAGACGAAGCTTATGCATCCTCCAGTTTTTGTGTACAATAATGAAACTACAAATCAGTATCACAGTTTCCCCATACGACGTAAAAATTAGTAAGGTGCTGCCAATATCATCACTGCAAACGCAGGTACGATTGGCACTTCGCACGATATAAAGTTATTCAACCTATCTTCTACACTCTAGAATAAGGCTTCGTGCACCTAACTCCTAACCCACTCAATGATCAAACTTTATCGTATCACTATCAGTTCTCCATTATACCCTCCATACAGACGCCGTAACTTTATTCTTTCTACTAGTTGTCTGAAATCGCTTCTCTACAAGTCATTGCTTCGTACTAAACTGAAACTTGTTACATCCACCTCGGACTCCTAGCAAGACACACAAATCTACCAATTCGAATCTGTACAGAACCATGTGGACCGTTTCATTCTCTCGAATTATCACCTTAGCTCAAGTGCCAAGGCGATGAACTTTTTATTATCACTGGCACAACTGTTACAGCATTTATGTATATTCCGCCTTTGTACAGTGCATAGATTTGCTATGATAACCCAATCCTTAACAGTAATTGATAACGTCACCTTGCTACATTTCAGCTCGGATTGATCATCGTCATAAAGCTGATATTCTTTCTTGCCAAACAAATTCTGCAACTCATTCATCCCCAGCACATCGGCACAATTGCATGTCCTTCCCCTAATGGTCGTCGAAATATGTGACCATTCTGTGTTTAAATCTTCTTTAAGTAACCTGATGTTAACATAGTATATGCCATTTTGCGCACTGCTATTTGTTTATTCTCTTTTAGTTCACCTAGTGGATCAAAGAAACCTTGTTTAGTTATTTTTTCCCACAAATTCTGCTCTTTAAGTACTTGACAGTATATCTGAGCGACAGTTTTTTCCTGCGTATTCGAAAAATTGCTTATTTTTTTGCGTCGTATGCTTGCCTGCTTTTATTCCTTGCTCATAATGTGCTAATAGCTGCTAGTTTTTTTCATTGCATTGCATTGTGCGACCCATAATTTTGTTCAAATTTTCTACAAATAGTTACTGCTGTTTTAAGAGTGTCAGGTCTATCACGTTTCGAGATTTTAAACGGTCTACTACGGATGGATGGATGGAAATGATGGAAGGTGTTTGCGTCCCCTTTGAAACGGGGGGATGGCAGTTGCCACCACGCTCAGCTTTTTTTCAATTATTTTTGCTTAGCTCTGTTGTAAGGCATTAAAATTCGCCATTTTTCTTAAATACGCCTTCCTACGCCTTTAACCCTATGCCACCTCTCTGCTTTTCAGCCACCAACCTTCCAATCGCTTTTCGCTAATTTCCACCACAGATTTATTTATATGACTATTGTTGTCTCTAAACTCTAGGGCCTCAGGAACAGTGACTGTGGCTGTATCGACATCGGCATGGATACCATCAAACTTTAGTATGAGGTGTTCTATTGTTTCTACAGATTTACCACATACAGCACATGTGTCACTTCGTTAAATTTCCTTCTGTATCTGCGCGTTATAAGACATCCCGGCCTAGCTTCAAAGAGTAGGGCCCTACCTCTTGAGTTACCATAAAATTCTTCTTTCCTGATCTGCCTTTTCTAATATCGATAGAGTTCTACACTTCTTTTTCATTGAATCTATCCAATTTTTACCTTCCAGGTTTTTGACCTGTCGTTTCTTGCTCTACTTCCTCATCCTCGTGTCTGGCATACTTACTGGATAGCTTCCTGCTTCTTTTGCGCCAGTGTGAGTCAACGCTCCTTCTGCATAGGTATTTAAATGCCTTAGCTGCCCACCTGTTTTCGTCCAATTTCCTCAGGCGTTCTTCGTAGAGCAATTTATTCTGAGCTTCCTGTGTTCTGAACGATGCCCAGCCCACGTTGCTCTGTGGGCATCTAGTATTAATCGTCCAACAGCTCTCTGATTCACTTCTAATCTCGACTGAACTTCTGCCCTCAAGCACACAACCGCATTCACGAAATTAACCCCCCGCACCATTATTCGTTTCCAAGTAGCTTTCAGTACTTCATACTCGTTGTAGCCCCCCCCCCCCCCCCTCCTATGCCCTGCGTTTCATTATCCCGGCCTCTCTTCGCCCTTTTGCTATGAGGGACTGTTCGTGCTTTTCCGTGTGCACCTGCCCTACGTTTACCCATAACGCGATATATTTGTATTCGGCCACTCGAGGTGTTTCATGGACATGTATTGAAAGCTCCTGATCAGTTGTATCCTTGAAAATTACCAGACCTGACATAGATGCCCTAGAACTGAAACCTAGATTGTCTCCTTCGTCACCACAGCAAATTACCAGAGCTTGCAAATGTTCCTGGCTATCTGCTAAGAGTACAATATCGTCCGCGTACATTAAACCCGGTAGTCACTGCTCAACGATCTCTCTGCCTAAACTGTACAAATTATTATACCCTAGAATGGATCCTTGTAGCCTTCTGTCCATATTTATCATATAAAGCATGAACAACAGCACTGATAGAGGACAACCTCGTCATAATCCTTTGGGGATATCTACATTTGTCATACTCTTATTCCCTTCCCATGTTATTTCAACTTTATTTTCTCCACATATTTCCTGTAGAATATCAATTACCTCGTGACCGATACCTTCATCGTTTAATATGCTGCACAGGAGTTCCCTGCTCACGTTGTCGTATGCACCGCTTATGTCCAGTAAGGCTAAATGCACAGATCCGTTTTCCACCCTGAGATGACAGCGGCGTATGTGGCAGCAACTAGTAAAAAACAGCACACGTCGCATGAAGACTTGTAGCACCACCTACCATAGCACTGTAGAAACAACCACCTGAACCATGCCAATGATTAAAAACGTCACGGTCGAATATGGTGGATAGGGGTGGAACTACGCGAGTATCACGTGAGGGGACGAAATGGCGCATAGTTTCGGTTTCTCAAATCCAAAATGGCGGTCAATAAAATTGGTTGTGCCCCCGCAGTATGAAGTCGGCGGACGAAATGGCGGCACAGTTTCGGTTTCTGGAATTTCAGACGGCGGCCATTAAAATTGGTAGTGCACTCACGTTCGTTACTTCCATATCTTCCAGACGGTGGCGGCGTTTTTGTTTTTTGTTTATGTACCCCGCTCCTCTTTGAAATGCCCTCGGGCCCTGAGGGCACTCAAATGAAGAAATAGTTGATTAATGAATTCAAGTTTGCATTTGAACATGTGTTGCAGCGCTAACGTTTGTCTTTTCTTAATGTCTACACACCACTAAAGGAACATTTTTTGCGGTTTGAGTCCTGTTTACATGCACCGCAAATTTCAGAAACACAATTGTAGGGGAGAGAAAGAAGACTCCAGCATATTTTACTTTTGCTCACAGATGTTCCTCCTTATGAAGCCTACGCACCATAAGTGGGGCCACTACATCGGTGTTGTGGCAAAGATTGGATACTGACGTAGGCTCTGGTGCAGGATCTGCTATGGGCTCTAGTGAAAGCTCTGCTGTAGGCTCGGCTGAGGACTCCATTGTGAGCTCTGTGGTGTTAAAGTCTTGCTGTGGAGTTTCCACTTCACATGTTCCGCTGCTGCCTGGGTAGGCCGTCAAAAATAACACTTAGAACCTTGGTGCGTTTATCATGATTTCGACTGTACCTGTTCTGAAGGCCAAGTTGCAAATTGTGGTATCATTCTTTAAAACTATCAGCTCCTTAGTATCACTAGATACTTAACATCACTAAAAAATTAATGTGGATTAGCTCTGCTAATTCAGGATATACAAAGGAAAAGATATCGGCGTCCATTGTGATTATTGGCGTTGGCGTTGACAATGTTCTAGACGGCGATGGCTTTGAAGAATGGAAGCGCGCATCACTGGCTCCCTGGATTTGCGGACGCCTCATACGTGCTTTGATACACGTGGCAGTAGTGAAACTGAGATGTGGCCTAAATGCATTAGCGCTGACAGCGTTGTGGCTGACATGCGGCACACTAGCAATAGCTAGGCTGCAGCGTGCATTGGATGATAAATCTCTCGCTATCAAACATTAACTGCATGCCACTTCCCAGGGTGGCAGGGAGGGTGCGCTGCCTATCCAGTGTGCGGAGCGCAATAAAGCACGCTTTTGCAGTTGGACACCAATGCCACGTGTCCACCAGCGGGATTAGGGTCTCTACTGAACTACGGAGCTGGTTGTGCGCCTTTCCTTTCGTGAAAATGAACGGCCTATGCAAAGTTGACAACGCCAAAGAACTCAATGAACTCCGTCGGCTCACTTGTTTTGTTTGGTTTTTGAGGAAAAGAAATGGCACTGTAACCGTCTCCCATATCTCGGGAAACGAAATGCCCCGCCGCGGTGGCTCAGTGGTTAGGGCGCTCGACTACTGATCCGGAGTTCCCAGGTTCGAACCCGACCACGGCGGCTGCAGTTTTATGGATGAAAAACGTTAAGGCGCCCGTGTGCTGTGCGATGTCAGTGCGCGTTAAAGATCCCCAGGTGGTCGAAATTATTCAGGAGCCCTCTACTACGGCACCTCCTTCTTCGTCTCTTCTTTCACTCCCTTCCTTATCCCTTCCCTTACTTCGCGGTTCAGGTGTCCAACGATATATGAGACAGATACTGCGCCATTTCCTTTCACCCAAAACCAATTATTATTATTATTATTAAACGAAATGGCGCAGTATCTGTCTCATGTATCGGCGGACACTTGAATGCGAGGCGGATGCTCTACCGAAAGGCCTACACTTCGGTTAAAAAAAGGGCCACAAATCGTCATGTACCGCACGAGGCGGATTTAGAGTTGCCTGACGGCGGAACTTATCCCTGATCTGTCAAGGCAATGGACAGAACCCAGCACCTCCCGAATACGAGGTGGAAGCTCTACCACAAGGCCGCCCTTCGATTTTAAGAACTTTTCGGTGTGCCAAAAGAGCTTCCCCCTAGCCATACCCAGAACAGGCCAGGGCCAGGCCACTTCCCAAGAGAAAGTCCTATAATTTATAGAGCGTAGCTTCATAAATGGCGGACCCTCGCACCAGAGACTGTTCTTGTACAAATTTAGGTTTGGTCATCCTCGAGCTAGAAAGCCCTCCCAGCGAGCGTGTCGGCCCGGTCAACTACTGCCACCTTATTGGTGCCGTGTGGGTCCAACCCACGAGCTTCGGACAGGCGGGGTCGCTACTCCCCGTGGTGCGCTTCCGTGCTGCGCACTGCGCACCCCTCCCAGATGCTGAGGCGCCCTTGACTTCGGGTAATCTCTTCGTGCCGCGCCTCAAGCGAAAGCTTCATTCTACCAAGTTTTCTTAAGCGTCTTGGATTTGACGCCGACCCTACCGCCTACGTACTAGAAGCGCGAGTGTTAGCTCCATCCCACAATACTTTCGTCTCACAGCGGTACTACTCAGAGACTGTCAAAGGACGCAAGCACCAGTTCTGCTTTCATTCCGCCCTCGTTCTCTTAGCCTGCTGAGATACCCGCAGGATGCAACGTTTCCTGGAGGTGGCTCTGGTGACCCGGAGGGGAAACGGGGACAGACCTATACAGCGCAGCGGACGGGAAAGGAACCGTGATTAGTAAATAGAGAAAAATTAGGAAAAACAGCAAAAATATAGTTCGAAATGGGTAGAATTGTGTTTGATGAGTGATAATAATTTGAACAAAATGTTTGGTTTACTTAGATTTATTAATTCATTATAAGAAACAGTCGTTGGATGCTCGTATAGGCTGTTCGGGGATATAGTGGGGGTCGGGAAAGGAACAATGGCTGTTCGGGGATATAGTGGGGGTCGGGAAAAGAACAATGGCGCCAAATTTGAAAAAAATCGAATTGTGATTGAGATGAGTGGGGTGTAATCAGAGTAAATGGGAAGAGAGGCGCCGAGTCAAGCAAAGAGAGACGTCGAGTGCCGAGGAGGCATCACTCTCTCGCATTCTCTCAAGATGCGGGCCGCTGCAGTGATCTCTAACGTTTTTGTAATACATCCTGTAGAAAAGACTTAAGAAAAAATATTTAGGGCACTGAGAAAGACCTGAAGACACAGAATTTGCTTCAGTGCATATACGCTTGCTGTTTGCGAATAATTTGAAACAATAAAACGCCCTTGTGTTGTGCGATGTCAGAGGACGTCAAAGATCCCCGGGTGGTCGAAACTATTTCTGAGACCTCCACTACGACACCTCTTTCTTCCTTTTTTTCTTTCACTCTCTCCTTTATCCCTTCCTTTATGGTACGGTTCGGGTGTCCACCGAGTTATGCGAGACAGTTACTGCGACATTTCCCTTCCTGAAACCAATTTTCAAAACGGGTGGCACGGTATTGGATGAATTGTAATGAGTTAACTCAAGTTGCCTGAATAGGGCTCCAATTAGAGCACGAATGTTCTAGTTGCAGTCTCAAAATTGTAGTATACAAATAAAGCTTACGGAACAATTTGCAGATACGAAAAGGTGGCACAAGAATCGGAATATTCGGCTTGTTTAGATACGTAGTTCACATGGATTTTCCAAGGCAGATTATGGTTTATGTGGCCATCAGTATATTTATAGGAGCAAACAAGCGATAAATGATGGTTAGTAAGAATACACCGAGAGGTGTTATCATGAGGGCGGCAAGAAATGCGCTTGTGTTGCTAAATACAAGCTATTGAGCGTACCATGAAGGCACTGCGTCTTAGACTCCTAGCATGCTTCATCGGAGGGATTAGGAAAAAATAATATATAACATAATGACTGACATTGAGTTTTATAAAAGATTTAACATAGTTAGGAACGTCCTCTCCTTTTATAATTTTGGCCATTTTTACGAGCTACGAGCATAGGACAGGACAGGTGCAAGCTTCGCGAAAGAGCATGTACTCTGGCACGATGCAGGCAAAATTTGTTGATCCACTGCGCTGTGAGCAATCGCGTTCGCAAAAATCTGAGACTAGCGTAGACATTACTTGCTGTGGGCTAATAAGTACATACTCATGTATTCTGGTGTACTACACCGCTGACAACCATATGCCGCCAAAAAACTGCTCTCCTACCTCACAGAGCCATTTAAAACTTGTGGGAATAATAAGGGAAGGAAAATGAAATGAAAAACTGTTTTCTGGAAAGGAAATGATGCCTCTCTCACGATTCCCGCTGAACCCTGCACCGCGCTGTAAGAAATTTCCCGTGAGGAAAATTCCTTCCTTTAACTTGCGGTTCAGGTGTCCACTGCGATGCGCCATTTTTTTGCTCGCGGTCAACGCCGCCGACGACACCGGCTTTTCTGCGACACGAGCTTCTTAACGCTGTCGCATTAAAAAAGTCTACAACGTTGTCAACGTCAACGCCGATGAATTCCCAATGAAGGCCGGCGGCCTCTTAATAGTGCCGCGCTTCAACCACAACCGTTGTCAACGCCAACGCATGCACTGCATCTCTCACTACCCCCAGTTAGTCCGACTCGCAATTGAGGTGCCCGCTCGGCTACTGATTCGGAGTACACGGGTTCGAACCATGACTGCGGCAGCCGCGTTTCGAAGGAGGCGAAACACAAAGGCCACCGTGTGCTCTACTATGTCACTGCACGTTAAAGATCCCCAGCTGGTCTAAATTATTCCGGAGCCCTACACTACGGCCCCTCTTTTTTCCTTTCTTCTTTCACTCCCTCCTTTATCCCTTCCCTTAAGATGCGATTCAGATGTCCGCCGGTATATGACAGATACTGTGCCATTCCCGTTCCTAAAAAAACCAATTATTATTATTAATTTCTTTTTCTTAAAATCAACATACAAAGCTTTTCCTTTTCTCATAATCAACTGTCTACAACGTTGTTCTCGCCGCGGTGGCTCAGTGGTTATGGTTTGGTTTTTCTGAGGTAAGAAAACGGCATAGTAATTGCCTCACTTTCCTCTCTCCTTCGACACCTGAACTGCGCCTTAGGGAAAGGGAGGAAAGTGGGAGTGAACGATGAAATCTTCGGAGACGCTTAAGCTGCGCCTTAAGAGTGAAACGCGATAGCGTTTCCTTGCAGTCGAGTACCCGCTGATTTAGATTAATTAAATTGGCTATCGGGGAAAGGAAATGGCGCAGTATCTGTCTGACATATCGGCCGGCACATGAACCGCACCGTACGGGAAGGGATAGAGTATGAAGAGAAGAAAGAAAGAAAGAAGTGACGTAGTGGGCGGCTCCGGAATAATTTCGACCAGAGCGAGAGATCGTGGGCATTGCGGGAAAGCGGAGCACACCACTCTGTGCTGTGCAGCAGCTGGCCAAAGCCTTCATACCCGAGGAGCTCCAGGACCATCTCCTCGTGTACACCGACGGCTCAGTGGCCCGCGACAGCTGCTCCCTTGCTGCGGCGGCCACCATCCCCGCCCTGCAACTGCATACCCAGCAACGCGCAGCCTTCCTGTGCTCCTTCACCACGGCGGAGTTGATGGGCATCCGGCTCGGGCTGGACCTGCTGCTCACCCTCGGCCCTCCGCCGCCCAGGAGTGCTCTGCTGTGCGACTCCCGCGCCGCCCTCAGCCGCCTGCAATCTAACGGCCGCGGTACTCCACTAGTGCGGGAAATTCGTTCGCGCATCGAGCGCCTCGCGCAGAGAGGTTGTGCCGTGCGTGCACAGTGCGTGCCCGGTCACTGCGGCGTCGCCGGCAACGAAGAAGCTGACGACCTCGCGACCGCTGCACACCAGCTACCTGCCAGCGATCTGCCCCTTGCGCTGGAGGACGTGCGTGCGGCCATCCACGACCATCTCCGAAAGCAGCACCCCGACCCACGCATCGCGGGAGGTGAGCGCATCGACAGTGTCACCGGCTGTTGCGCACTTACACGGTCACAACGTGCAATGATCCTCCGCTCGCGCATTGGCTGCCTGTGGCCCGGGGAACGACGGGTGCGTCACGGAATCACGATTTTCCGCTGCCCCAGCTCAGGTGCTTCAGTATAGATGGCAGATGCCGGGGCTAGCAAAATCTTTTCCTTCCTTTTTACTATTATTTTTAATAAAACCTCTACCGCCACCTGGGGATCTTTAACGTGCATTGCCACTTCGGAAGAGGCTAAAGAGGCCGCCATTGCCCCAGCCATCACGCGAACGGAGGCCCGGTATATACTATCGGACTCTAAAACAGCGATACTAAATTTCGCTCGCGGTACAGTTCACGTTCCTGCATTTCGCATACTGAACTTCCTCGCCGCACACCCGCCCCTCCAGATGGAGTTACATATGGGTGCCTGCCCACTCCGGGAATCCTGGAAACGAGGCTGCCAACGCTTTAGCCCGAGGTTCTCTCAACGGGGCACCGGTGGCATCTGATCTAGGGTTCTCACGGGAGCGCATGCATTCATTCAGTGAAATGTCTCAGGCCTGCAAAGCCGAGTGCCGGCTGTACCCCCCCCACCCCATCCCTCCCTCGACAATTACCAGGAGACACTTAGGAGGCGGCCCCTAACACGCACCTTACCCTCCCCATAAATGCGCTCGCGCTATCACCATGTCCACACAACCCCTCCTGTACCCTCTGCCACCAACCCAAAGCCACTGTCGATCAAATCCTTTTGCTGTGTCGTGCGGATGCTCCTCCGCGGGGCCTAGAGCACCTTACCACTTGTGAGGTTTGGGAGACCGTACTTCGCTCCGAGGATCCCTCCAAGCAAGCTATCGCCACAGGCCGGGCTGCCAGCGTCATGAGCCTCCGGGACATGAACTTTTCAGCACACTGGGACCGTGCGAAGGCCCAAGTACCTGCGTGTCCAAAACTACCCTGTTTGTTCACCACCACCACTGACATCGCACAGCACAGGGGCGCCTTTGTGTTTCGCCTTCATCGAAACACGGCCGCCGCGGTCGGATTCAAAACCGGGTACACCGGATCAGTAGCCGAGCGCCTAACCACTTATCCACTGTATCGCACATCAGAACTCTGAGATGGCGCAGAAATAAACCCCTCAATGAAGCAAAAGTAACGAAAAGCTTTGAACTCTTCGGCTTCCCTCCTCTCCAAGCTCACCGCCGGATAATCAAGCCTCTCATTGGCTGAGGCACCGAGGTCACGTTTTAGCGCGCGCTTTTTGGCTTTGCACCAGACGCCATATTGTCGGGGGCAGAAATCATGCTTCGCTTTCTCTTTATGCGGCAGAGTATGGCGGGTAGGGTTTCTCTAGCTTTGAAGGTGTTTACGCACTGCGACGATACCGAACTTCTGTTGCGCCTACGGGACCAACAACCAAGGAGGCATTGGAAAAACGTTTCTCGTCATTCCTTCCGAATGAAGCAACGCGGCTCGCCGAAAGGTTTGGCTGCGCACGAGAGGCAGGGCTAATTTTGATAATGTGCATGGTCTCCGTCTTTGCGAATACGAGTGGCCGTTCTTCAGTTGCTAGCTCCGTTTTTTTTTTCAGAGGCTTTGGTGTGAAGCGCCAGCGGCTGCAGTCTTTTTTCTCATTTAATGACGTATGGCGTGGTTGTAGATGGATTCGTTCGCTCGCGTACTCGGAAAGCCATGCTTCTCTTTGTCTCAGCACCGCCGTTCACGCTGCTGTCTCTGGTAGGCTCTGCAGATGCAGCTTTGTTGTCGCGCGCGTTACGCGGCGTATTGGTTTGGTTGTAGTTGGTCACGTTCGCGGACTCGACTCACAGTTGCGCTTCCCGTTGTTTAATCGCGCCGCTTCCGCTGTTCGTGGTGCACGTCTAGCTTTCATGTTGCGCGTATCGCTGGACCTATCTGTTTTTTTTTTTGCAGATGGAGTCTTCCGCTCACGAACTCCGTATTAAAGAGGCCGTTCACGCTGTCTGAACGACACTTTTCATGCAGCTCGCTGTACAGGTCGAGCTTCCATGTTGCGCGTTGCTGACCATATTTGGTGTGGCAGGGTTCATACCAAATCTAACGTTACTGTGCACAGGCACAATAACGGCAGATATCCCTCGAATACTGCATATCTGCGTGCATAAGCGAGCACCTCCATTAAACATAGCTAGACAATTTCTTCCTCTGTTTTCAATATTCATTACACGCAACTTTTTTTTAAACGATAAATGTGTTCGCTTCAAGCAGGACTGAGTAACTTCAAGGTTTGGTGTTCTAGCGCTTCAGTTTTTTTTTGCACACCGCTTCGACCGAAAGCGAATAACTGCGGCAGTCCAGGCTGCTGCGCGTTATGCATGCTAATTACAAGAAGGAAGGAAATGTCCTCTTATAAGCCGTTATTCCATATGATGAACCACGATCCCAATCATTTCAATAAAAAGCATTCTAGTGAGTCATGCAGCGCTCTGGCTGCGCGCGAAGCAGCGGTTAAAGGTTCTTTTATTGCTATAATCAACCAAAACAATTAGCCCTGCATGAGAAATTCTGCTGGTCAAAACTGCGTTACCGAGCGAAACTAGGGCATCGTATTCACCTATTTACAAGCATTAAAGGACTACCCTCAATACAGTCTTTTTAGCATTAGCTTGCAGGGTGTCTTAGGTATTGTAGCATCAAAATATTCGGTAGACTTTCCTGTACTTTAAAAAAATTAAAACTGAGATTAGTAGCAAATTACGCACTGAATAGCACAGCGGATTGCACGAGCAAACACGTGTTTGAAGAAAAAAATTCTGGCAGCATTACATTGCCATTCGTTCATATAAAGCTTAGGCCGCGCGTCTAATCCTATTTCGTTGCACTTCCTCTTGGCGGAGTTAAATTCTGATTAGCATTGGGCAAAAGACGGCGGTCGAAAAACGACACTCTGAGTACATTCGCTATATGGCTGTGAGCTCGGTCGCGCACGCCACCTCCACCGCTTGCACCGCAGTATAAAAAGTTCTGATAAACCGTGCAAAGTTTCTTGAGGTTGTTATTTGAGTGAGAAATATTTAATCCTCAATGCCACGATCTTCTTTCGACCGAAGCAAAGGCAGAAAACGTGCGCACGGTCTACAGCGCGCAAACGCGGGAGAGTGTGGAGCGTGTGCTATCTTCCCCCGGCCAATTTGCCGCCACCGTCGGCGCCCAAGAGGATCCGAGAGAAGGAGCGCCGGCATAGGAAGAGGAGGGACGAGATTGCGTTTCTCAAAGACTGGCCTTCGGCTTTGGAATCTTCAGAGGCTGGCGCATAACGAAGAAGACGACGAGCAACTTCGAACGTTTCGAAGCTCGAGCGCTGAACTCTCCGTCCCTCGTGCGTGCTCTGGACTGACCGCTGCCTCTGGTCTGTGCCTAGACTGTACCGTTGGTTGTTAGCGGCGCTGTGCTTTGCAAGACGTTCCTTATTACAAGTGCTGGAGATGCCAACGATCCGCTCGCCCTGGAGCTTCGCACCAGCGCATTGCCTACCGCCTCTGCAATGCCTGAGACCATCACACAAACCACTTCACCGCTTACGTCGGCTGTCTTCTGTTCCGGCGCCGCATGGCAGCGTTTCCCAGCGATCTTTAGCTGCACAGATGACACGGATGTGGATGATTGGTTGGCCTCCTATGAACGCGTAAGCGCATACAATAAGCGGGCCGATAGCGCCAAGCTCACCAACGTTATCTTTTTTTTTATTGATACTCTTGACCCTCGCTTGAGGGTCGTTACAGGGAGGGAATACAATGCAATGTACAACAGAAAAAATTCATGTCTCATAACATCAAGTTGGGTGCCCCCGACACAAAATATCGATAGAACGTTCGAAGTTGTGCACTTCCGATTGTTCGACAACTTCAACAGGCAAAGCATTCCAAATTTCGATGACATCAGGAAAAAAAGAGTAACGAAAAACATCAATACGTGAGTCGTAAGGCTTGATCGATCGAGTGTGGCTTGTTCTCGCGCTCCGTCTTCCCGGAGGCTGAACATATCTATCTGATTTTATCTTGAAGTGCCCTTGAATTATTTGAAAGAAAAGTTTGTCTTGATTTTTTCCTTCGATTTTCCAGTGACTCGAGCCCACATGAGTTCAGCATTTCCGTCACTGAGTCCCTTCTTCTGTATCTTGACGATATAAACCGAGCAGCCATTCTTTGGATTCGTTCCAGTTTATCTTTTAGAACTTTTTGGTGCGGGCTCCAGACGACACAAGCGTACTCCAAGTATGGGCGGATGAATGTTTTGTAAGCTATCAGTTTGACATCTTTTGTTGCATGTTCCAATTTCTTCCTCAGAAAGTAAAGTTTTTGGGAAGCTGTCGAGCACACATTATTAATATGTTTATGCCACTGCAGATTATGTGCAATTGTGACGCCTAAATACTTGAAGGTATCAACATTTTTTAGATTATTTTTTCCAACATTATAAGAAAATAACTGCAATGTCTTCTTATTAGTTATATGCGTAAAAGTTGATTTTGTGTAACTAATTTCCATGCCCCATTTTTCGCACCAAAGATGCAAGGAATTAAGGACACGGTTTATTCTAATTTGGTCGGCAGCTTGTGTTATTCGAGAATAAATTAAACAGTCGTCTGCAAAAAGCTTCAATTCGACGGGAGACTCGGTAACCTCGTTAATATCATTAATATAAATTAGGAACAGTAATGGAGCTAAAACCGACCCTTGAGGAATGCCAGAAAATACTTCTAATGTAGAAGAAAAACAATCATCCACATGCACAACCTGCCTGCGATTATTTAAATAGGCTTTAATCCACTTAAGAATGGTTTCGCTAATTCCTGCTTTGTGTAACTTGAAAAGTAATTTACTGTGTGGAACCTTGTCAAATGCTTTTGCAAAATCTACGCAAATGACATATATTTGTTCTTGGGCATCTATGGCTGAACTAAAATCATGTATCGTTTCTATGAGCTGTTTTATGGTAGATAGCCCTCTTCGGAACCCGTGCTGATGCTGATAAAAGAACGCGTTATCCTCGAGGAAAGTTAGTATATGTTTACTTATGATATGTTCCAATATTTTACAGCTGATACTTGTCAGGGAAATTGGGCGATAATTATTTGCGAGTAGTCGGTCGCCGTTTTTAAAAACAGGTGTTACGACTGCGCACCGCGACGTACCCAATCTCTGGTTTCGAAACCATGAGGCTGATATCTCAAGCTGGGCAGCTCTAAAAACCATTATGACAGAAGTCATTGGCCGTCCCGTAGTGCGCAAGCTTCGCGCAGAGCAACCCTTGCGATGTCGGGCGCAGCAAACCGGTGACAAAATTACCAGTTATATAGAAGATCTCGTCGACATCTTCAAGCGTGTCAACCCTTCTATGAAAGAGGCCGACAAGATCAGACATATAATGAAAGACATTGAGGATGATGCCTTGCAAATGCTCGTCGCCAAAGATCCCAAGACTTTCTCCGGTGTCATCGGCTACTGCCAGAGTTCGATGAGCTGCGCAAACAGCGTCTTTCTATCCGGCGTTCAGGCTTTCAGGAGGCCACACTTTCCAGCTTAGTTCTCCCAGGGGACGCTACTCTGGAACAACCGTCGCTCCTCCAGCGCATCCAGCAGTCTGTACGTAAGGAAGTCGCACGCCAGCTATCTTTGTTTACCTGCCCGCCTACTCCTGCGCCGTCGCTCACTCCCAACCTACAGCGTGTTATCGTGGAGCATGTCGCTGAATTCCTGCCACCTCCTCCTCAGCCACATCTTATCGCGGCTCGTCTGACGTACGCCGATGCCGTGGTGCGGTCGCGGTTCTCACCTGCTGCCCCTGTCTACATGCCACATACCCGGCAGTTCGAACCTCAGCGACTTGCAACCCCAACTTACCGTCCGGTTGCCCTCCCCCCGATCACAGCCGCAGCAACTCAACCCCTGGCGCACATAAGGCAGCTGCACTATTTGCTACGCCTGTGGCGTCACTGGCCACGTGGCTCGTTTGTGTCGCACTCATGACCACTGTCCCTGTGATTATAAGAGTGAGCCGACGTACGACCTTCCGCCGTCGTCCTCGCCTGCATCATACGAGCCGTCTACGGATTCTTCTTCTCCCTAGGTACCATCCCCGCTCCCACCGCTCGCCGTCTCCTGCCCACCGTTCCCGTTCTCCGATGCTCCGCCGCCAACCCGCCGTCCACGCGAAAAACTAACGGCCGCAGTTCCGGAGGCAAGAACTGCGTCGCCAGCGACTCAATGAAGACTTGTTTCTGTGCCTGCCAATATTATTACCGTGTTCGTTGAGGTTGTCGCAGTTGAAGCACTTGTAGACACTGGCACAGCCGTTTCCGTTCTCAGTCACACTCTGTCGCAGACTCAAAAAAGTGACGACGCCACTTCCTCCCGTTTCATTCGGCACTGCCAGCACTCAGGACATTCGACATTTAGCCACCTGCACTGCCCACCTGCTCATCGGGAAGGTTCCCTACACAATCGAGTTCATCGTCCTCACCCGCTCCTCTCACGACGTGATCCTTGGTTGGGACTTCCTCTTCTCACATCACGCCGTTATTGACTGCGCCCGTGCTCAGCTTGGCTTGTCGGCTTACAGTGGCGCCCCCTTGGATGCAACTGGTGCTGCTGCGGCTACAGTGGTCGTCTCAGAGGACAGAGACGTTCCGCCTTTCTCTTCAGTGCTGGTGCCTCTTTCTTGTGCTGCTCTCTCAGTTTAAAATGCCACATATATCCCCTCTTTATGATGCGCCGACCAGAAGTCTATTTTGCTGCCTCATGCCGTGCTGACAATTGTTCGTGACTCCAGCGCTATTTATGTGGCCAACCCGTTCTCCTGCCCTACCACTTTACTCCATGGCCAATTGCTTTGTAGCGTCGCCTTTCTCGGTCCGGCCTGAGCATACCCTCTCGTCGATAGCATGGCCGGCCTTCACGTCAGCGCTATTACGCCTGTTCCCATCACGAATCCTTAGTCTGTCGATATTCTTCACCATTCCGTCGACGCCGCCCTGACGTCTACCCAACGAGAGCATCTTGTCGCCGTTCTGCAGTGTTTTCAAGCTTCGTTTGACTACCAGCAACCTTCGTTGGGCCACACCACCACCGTTACCCACTGCATTGACACTGGAACTCATGCCCCTTTGCGCCAACGTCCGTACCACGTGTCAGCCGCTCATCGTCGCATCATTGACGAGCAGATGACCGACATGCTCAAGCGTCACGTGATACAGCCGTCGCGCAGCCCGTGTGCATCGCCAGTGGTCCTGGTCAAGAAAAAAGACGGTTCCACCCGGTTCTGCGTGGACTACCGTCGTCTGAACAAGATTACACGCAATGACGTTTACCCTCTCCCACGTATCGATGATGCCCTCGACTGCCTGCAGGACTTTGAGTTCATTTCTTCATTGGACTTGCGCTTCGGTTACTGGCAGATGCCGATAGTTGAGTCCGATCGCCCAAATCTGCATTCTTCCCACGAGACAGGCTCCATGAATTTAATTTCATGCCCTTCCGCCTCTCCCATACACCCGCCACATTCGAGCGCATGATGGACAACATACTCCGAGGGCTCAATTGGCACACATGCCTTTGTTATCTAGACGACGTTGTAATCTTTTCCCTGGACTTTTCGTCTCACCTCCAGCGCCTTGAGACTGTTCTTCGCTGCCTGGCCGAAGCTGGCCTCTATCTCACTTTGAAAAAGTACCGCTTCGGAGCTCGACAGCTCGCTATTTTCGGACATGTGGTGTCAAAGGATGGCGTTCTCCCGGACCCGGTCAAGTTGCGAGCTCTGGCTGAATTTCCGAAGCTCATTTTTGTAAAAGACCTCCGCAGCTTCGTCAGCCTCTGCTCCTACTTCCGCCGCTTTGTCCACAATTTCGCCTCTATCATCGACCCGCTGACCAAGCTCCTTTCCAGCCACGTCCTTTCGGCCCTATCACCAGCCTGTGATGAAGCGTTTACGACACTCCTTCGCCTCCTGACCACTCCACCAATTCTGCGTCACTTCGACCCTCGTTCTCTGACGGAACTCCACACCGAAGCCAGCGGCGTCGGCCTCGGTGCAGTACTCGCTCAGCGCAAGCAAGGCTTTGACGAATACGTTGTCGCTTACGACAGCCGGACACTCACAAATGCTGATGGCAACGTATTCTCTCACCGAGAAGGAGTGGTTAGCCATCCTTTAGGCGATCGTCAAATTTCGCGCCTACCTGTACGGTCGCCCTTTTGATGTTGTCACCAATCACCACGCCTTCTGCTGGTTGCACTCTTTGAAAGATCCCTCTGGTCGACAGGCGCGCTGGGCTCTGCGTCGCCAAGAGTACGACATTCGCGTTATCTATCGTTCCAGCCGCAAACATGCCGATGATGATGCCCTCTCACGTTCCTCTGTGCCATCTGAGGCAGTGCCGTGCTTTCTTTGACGTTTGAATCCGCTGATATGGCTTCCGAGCAACGCAAAGACCCGTGGATAACTTGCCTCTTAGATCTCCTATCTGACCAATCGTCTCGACATCTTTCCCGTGCTCTCCGTCTTCAGTCCCAATATTTCGCCATCCCAGAAGAGCTTCTTTATCGCCGCAACTATCTCCCGGATGGTCGAAAGTGGCTTCTACTGATTCCGACACATCTGCGCTCCTTCATTTGCTGTTCCTACCACGATGATCCCCAGTGTGCCCATGCCGGATTTTTGAAGACTTTTACCCGTCTACGACAACAGTACTACTGGCGTGGGATGGCCCGTTATGTCCGCCAGTTCGTTCAGTCCTGCACCGCATGCCAGCGACGCGAACATCAACCTCGCCGACCCGCTGATCTTATGCAGCCGCTGCCTTTCCCAGCGCAGCCTTTCGAGCGCGTTGGCCCTGACCTCTACGGCCCTCCTCCCAGCACATCAACCGGGAGCCGCTGGATCATCGTTGCCATCGACCACCTTACATGCTGCGCTGAAACGTCACACTTACCATCCGCTACAGCCCACGATATTGCATCCTTCATTCTCCATCGCAACATTCTTTGCCATGGTGCGTCCAAAGAGCTGCTCAATGATAGAGGTCCCGCATTCCTCTATGAGGTTTTAGAAGCTCTCCTTCAGGAATGCAACGTCGTTCACCGCACCAGGACCGCCTATCATCCCCAGACAAATGGCGTGGTTGAGTGTTTTAACCGCACCCTCGGTGACATGCTGGCCATTTATGTTGCTTCCGACCATTGTAGCTGGGACCGCGTTCTGCCTTTTGTCACATACGCTTATAACTCCGCAGCACAAGCCACTACCGGATTCTCTCCGTACTTTCTCCTGTACGGCCGTGAGCCTTCTTGCACAAAGGACACCATTCTACGGTACCGCCTTGATGCTTCTGAATTTATATTTCTTTCTCAAGCCGCAACTTATGACGAAGAATGCCGACAGCTTACTCGGTCCTTCACTTCTCACGCCCAGCAGCAGCAGACAAGCTCCCGTGATCCCCCTGCACTTCCCCCACTTACTTTCCTGACTCTTTGGTATCGCTCTGGGTACCGTCCTCAGGTCCCGGCCTATCCTCCAAACTTGTTAGCAATTACCGGGGACCCTACCGTATTCTTCAGCAGACATCCCCCGTCAGTTACCTCATCGAACCCCTTACGCCATCTCCTGATCATCGTCGACGAGGCCGCGTCATTGTCTACACGAGCCGCCTGAAGCCATTCTACGACCCCACCGTCGTCACATCGCCTTGGGCCGCCAGGATGGCGCCCTTTTGCACGAGGGAATTGTAAGACTGGCAGCTTTGGAATCTTCAGAGGCTCGCGCTTAACGAAGACGACGAGAAGTGCCGAACGCTCCGAAGCTAGAGCGCCTAACGCTCGGTCTCTCGTGCGTTGTGGTCATGGTAGTGGTATTATTAAAAAATGGTAAAGAGGAAGGTAAAGATTTTTGCTAGCCCCGGCATCTGCCATCGATACTGAAGCATCTGAGCTGGGGCAGCGGAAATAAAGGATAGCAGGCAGATTGGAAAATGAAATGAGAGGTGAGGTGACAGGAAGAGAGGATAGGGGGAGAAGTAATAAGAAGAAACTATTTACACCATAAGAAATGTGTCCAGGTTGTGCGCGTGATTAGCTCATTTTAGGGGAATTAAAACACACGCGCACAGCACTGTGTTGGCTACAACTAGAGTGGGGCGCCCAGTTATTAATCGTTCAAGGTAGAACTCACGGCGCGGTTGGTCACGGCGTTTAACTACCTGACGGAGAACATACGGGACGTCAATCCCATATGTTCGAGGAATGCACGGAGGCTCTCCAAAGTTTGCTCACGACTGCGCGCACTGCCCTGCGGCCACAACAGCGTCTTGATGGAGTCTCGTAGTACGTTGGAAGACGTTTCTTGTTACATATGTATTTTGTATCTTCTTTTTAATGAGTGTCAAGTTGTACTCAAGGAGATATGAACGGGAGGCACTTAAGGCTCTTGGCGCAACTGTGTCCTCAAAAATCTACAGTTTGATTCATTATCAAGATGTTCTTGCGCGCATGTCCTTCCATTATAAAATTTCAGAAATTGAAATCTTGTTTCACACAACACATTTTAAACAACAACCTGGTGTGTAGATATTGGGAGATTACTTTTTTATTGAAAAAGTAGTTTTAGAATTCCTGAGCGAAAAATGTTTTAAAGGCGTTCGTATATTCAAAAAAATTTCAATTTAGAAATTACCGAGCTCTCATGCCGTCTTCAAGTTGTCATCACCGGGCATGGCTCCTGAGTAATTTGACCATGTGGAGATCTTTATTGAGGACTAACATCGAGCAGCAGACGGGGGCCTTACGGTTTTGCCTCATCGAACAGCGGCCGCCACGGTCGTGTTTGAACTCGGGTACACTATGGCCGTAGCCGAACACTATAACCCCTGAGCCACCGTGGCGGGTATGTTTTCTGCGGGTGTAATCTATTGCGATGTCATAGAACCTGTGCTGCCCAAGTGCTTGTCATGTACGCGTCTGCGTGTTGTTTTATTCAGTGAATGCGACGACAACGGTGACGCGAACCTCAATTACGGCCTCTCCTTCTGGATTTTATCTTTCACTTCAAACCTTCTCCCGATCCTCAAGGCCTTCTTTTTTTTACCCGCCGCGGTGGCTCAGTGGTTAGCGCGCTCGGCTACTGATAGGAGTTCCCGGGTTTGAACCCGACCGCGGCGACTGTGTTTTTATGGGGGAAAAACCGCTAAGGCGCCCGTGTGCTGTGCGATGTCAGTGCACGTTAAAGGACCCCAGGTGGTCGAAATTATTCCGGAGTCCTCCGCTACGGCACCTCTTTCATCGTTTCCTCTTTTACTCCCTCCTTCATCACTTACCTTACGGCGCGGTCCAGGTGTTCAACGATATATGAGACAGATACCGCGCAATTTCCTATCCCCCGAAACAAATTATTTTTATCCCTCAAAGCGTGGTTGAGGTGCCCACGGATATTTGACACAGTTACTATGCCTTCCCTTTCCTCTAAAAACACAATCAAAACAATGGACACGCACGTCGGCCAATTCAGGTAGAAGAGCCCCTGCAGCCTGCTCGTGATCTCATCGGGCGGCGGCACATGGGCTCTTTGAAGGCGACATCCTTTCTTGGCTAATGAGTGGCGTGGACGGAAGTTGTTTTTGCCCAGAAACCATTTTCATTCATTTTATTGGTAAACGAACTGTTCTTAAGGAATGCATATCTACTAAAATAAACCCGAAAAAAATAAAAGCAACAAGAAAAAGATATAAATATCAAAGTAAGAACGGCAAAGAAAAGCAAAGGAAAAATTACAGAAAATACGAGAAAATGAAAAATGAAGGAAGAATGAAGACAGGGAAAGGCTTTCGCACCTGCGCTCTTTAGCAGACAAGGTCAATCCACAAATTTTTAAGACTCTTCCTAGAGACTGAGCGTTTTGCCCAACAGGCAAGGCGTCACAACCAAAGGGCGATGGCGTTCTGTTCCGTGGACTCCCTGTCAGCGCTGCAACACACTGTCGCGTTCCACTCTTAAAGTGAAGCTAATGCATCCAACTATTTTTATGCGAAAGCTTGACTACGGGATGTTCACGCGTTTCGTCGACCGCTCACGTTTGACCTTCAGTGACCTTAAGCGCCGTGAGCGTGTGAATCTGCGCCGAAACCGATGAAGAGCAGGAGCTTCGAAAGCAAAAGGAAAGGCGCTTAACTGGCTCCTTGGAAAGTCGACACCGCAGTCGCGCTGTAAGCTACGTGGGTAAGGTACGCGCTGCATACGTTGGCATTTGCGACCGGCCGCAGTGGCACAGTGGTTAGTGCTGTCGGCTGTTGATCAGGAGAACCCGGGTTGGAACCCGACCCCGGCGGATGCGTTTCAACTCAAGCGAAACGCGAAGGCGCCCGTGTGCTGTGCGATTTCAGTGCACGTCAAAAATTCCCAGGTGGCCGAAATTACATCGGAGCCCTCCACTACGGTACCTCTTTCTTGCTTTCTTCTATCAGCCTCTCCTTTAACCCGTCCCTTACGGCGCGGTTCAGGTGTCTGCCGATATGGGAGATGTCCTTTCCCTCAAAACCAGTTATCAATTTTCTATAGGCCTTCGGGGTTTATTGTGTTCATTGCCGTTGGCGTTGACGATGTTCTATAATGATTTTGAGGAAAGCGCGCAATACTGGCTCCCTCGGTCAGAGGACGCCTCAAACGCGCATAGGGGTAGGTGGCTGTGGTGGAAGATGTCGGCGGCATGCATTAGTGCTCACAACGTTGTGACAGGCACGCGGCACTGCAGTAATTGGTCGCAGCGCTAATTAGGTGATCAACCCTTCGGGATCAACCATTATTTAAACTTCCAGGGTAGCAGCTATGATGGCTAAGTGCTTAGGACGCCCACCTGCTTAGCTGGAGTACCAGGATTTCAACCGCCCGCGGCGTCTGCGTTTCGATGGAGGCGAAACGCTAAGGCGCTCTTGTGATGTGCGATGTCAGTGCAGGTTAAAGATTCCCGTTTGGTCGAAATATTTCGCAGCCCTCCACTTCGGCACCTTTCTCTCTTCTCTAGGTCCCTCCTTTATCCCTTCACCTACGGCGCGGCTCAGGTGTCCGCCGATATGTGACAGATACTGCTCCATTTATTTCGTGAAAAAACAAATTTCAATTTTCCAGGGTGGGAGGTTGAACGCTCTGCTTACCCATTCTGCGCAACGCAGTCAGCCTCGGGACGCCAAGCCGCATCTAGTTTACCGATACTAAAGAGCTGTCGCTCTCTTATTAACCAGGTTCAGCAGCTAATTTTTCTTCTAATCAAACAGATTATCGGGTGCCCACAGTAATGTGGGACATCTCATACGCAATTTTCTTTTCTCGAATTTTCATTTTCGGCACCCCAGCGAAGGTGCTTCATTACCGATGGCAGATTTAGGGGCTAGCAAAAATCTTTTCATTTTTTTGCTATTATTTTAATAAAAACCCCTACCACGGCCACACTAAATGCGTCAAGTATTCGATTTAGAATTGGCGGATGAACGGGCTAACGCAGTCACCCGCCGCTGTGGCTGAGTGGTTAGAGCGCTCGGCTACTAATCCGGAGTTCTCAGGTTCGAACCCGACCGCGGCGGCAGCGTTTTTATGGAGGCAAAACGCTAAGGCGCCCGTGTGCTGTGCAATCTCAGTGCACGTTAAAGATCCCCAGGTGGTCGAAATTATTCCGCAGCTCTCCACTACGGCACTTCTTTCTTCCTTTATTTCTTCACTCCCTCCTCTATCACTTCGCTTACGGCGTGGTTTAGGTGTCCAACGATATATGAGAGTGATGCTGCGCCATTTCCTTTCCCCCAAAACAAAAAACGAAAACCAAAACGGGCTAACCATTATAAAATACTCAAAATAGTGGCAGGATAGTTTTGTGTTTATTGACTGTCTACAAACTCTGTTTAAGAGTTAGCTGCAGATTCTTTTTCTGTGAAGCGTCTTGCTTGAACTGGGATAAAACAGCGATTATATTCTGCAGCTAGCTCAGCCAATATGCCTTGCTCACCCAATGGCCTTTTGTGGGCTGGCTAACTATGCATGCTGTAGCATAGTGCACAGCAGATGGCTCCATGTGGGACAGTCCGTCTTCATTGAAACCGTTGTCGTTATACTATTCTATGTCAAGTACTATTAGTCACCGCTGAATTGATGTGTGCTTTCATGCCGGCATGAAACATGATATGTCCTTCATGCCAAACAAATTACTTCGGCAACTCTTTGATCCCCAGCACATCGGCACAATTGAATCTCCTTCCCCTATTGGTCGTCAAAATATGTGACCTGTCTCTGTTTAATCTTCTTTAAGTAACTTGATGTTAACATAGTATATGAAATTTTGCGCACTGCTATTTGTTTATTCTTCTTCAGTTCATTTAGTGGCTCAAAGAAACCTTGCTTCGTTATTTTTTCCCACAAATTCTGTTCATTTAAGCACATGATAGTATATTTGAGCAACAGTTTTTTCCTGCGTATTCGAAAAACTGCTTGTTTTTTGCGTCATATACTTTTCTGCTTTTCTTCTTTGCTCATAATACTGTGCTAATAGCTGCTAGTTTTTTTTTCATTGCATTGCATTACACTGTGCGACCAATAATTTTGTTCACATTGTGTACAAATAGTGACTGCTGTTTTAAGAGTGTTAGGTCTTGTCACGTTTCGAGATTTTGTACGGTCTGCTACATATGAATGGATGGAAATGATGGAAGATAATAGCATCCCCTTTCAAACGGGGGGATGGCAGTTGCCACCATTCTTAACCCTTTTTCAATTATTTTTGCTTAACTGTGTTGTAAGGCATTAAAATTCGCCATTTTTCTTAAATACGCCTTCCTACGCCTTTAACCTTATGGCACCTCTCTGCTTTTGAGCCACCAATCTTCCAATCACTTTTCGTTAATTTCCACCGCAGATTTATATATGTGAATTGTTATCTCTAAACTCTAGAGCCTCAGGCAGAGTGACTATGCCTGCATCGACATCGGGATGGATACCATCAAATTTTAGTATGAGGTGTTCTAGTGCTTCTACAGATTTACCACATACAGCACATGTGTCATCTTCTTCGTTAAATTTGCTTCTGTAGCTGCGCGTTCTAAGACATCCCGGCCTAGCTTCAAAGAGTAGGGCCCTACCTCTTGAGTTATCCAAAAATTTATGCTTTCCTGATCTGAATTTTCCCATATCGATATAGTTCTACACTTCTTTTCCATTAATCTATCCAACTTTTACCTTCCGCGTTTTTAACCTGTCGTTTTTTGCTCTTTCCTTCTTCGTCTTCGTGTCTGGCGTACTTACTGGATAGCTTCCTAGTTCTTTTCCGCCAGTGTGAGTCAACGCTCCTTCTGTATAGGTATTTAAATGCCTTAGCTACCCGCCTGTTTTCGTACAATGTCCTCAGGCGTCCTCCTTAGAGCAATTTATTCTGAGCTTCCTGTGCTCTGAACGATGCCCAGCCCACATCGCTCTGTACTGCCTCGTTGGTGGTCTTCCAATGGGCACCCAGTGCTAATCATCCAAAAGCTCTCTGATTCACTTCTAATCTCGACTGAATTTCTGCCCTCAGGCACACAACCGCATTCACGAAATTAACTCCCGGCACCATTATTCCTTTCCAAGTAGCTTTCAGTATTTCATACTTGTTGTACCCCCTATGCCCTGCTTTCCATTATCCCGGCCTCTCTTCGCCCTTTTGCTATGAGAGACTGTTCGTGGTTTTCTGTGTACACCTGCCCTTCGTTTACCCATAACGCAATATATTTGTATTCGGCCACTCGAGGTGTTTCATGGCCTTGTTTTGTAAGCTCCTGATCAGTTGTATCGCTGAAAACCACCACACCTGACTTAGTTGCGCTAGAACTGAAACCTATACTGCGTCCTTCGTCTCCGCAGCAAATTACCAGTTTGCAAATCTTCCTGGCTATCTACTATGTGTACAATATCGTCCCCAAACATTAAACCAGATATTCGCTGTTCAACAAGCTTTCTGCCTAATTTGTACAAATTATTATACCCTAGAATGCATCTTTGTAGCCTTCTGTCCGTATTTATCATATAAAGCATGAACAACAGCGTTGACAGAGGACAACCTCGCCGCAATCCTTTGTGTACGTCTACAGTTGTCGTACTCTTATTCCCTTCCCATGCTATTTCAGCTTTATCTCCTCTACATATTTCCTGTAAAATATCAATTACCTCGTGACCGAGACCTTCACCTTTTAATATGCTGCACAGGAGCTCCCTGTTCAGGTTGTCGTATGCACCGCTTATGTCCAGGAAGGCTTAATGCACAGATCCGTTTTCCACCCTGAGATCAGAGCGGCGTATGTGGCAGCAACTAGTAAAAACAGCACACGTCGCAATAAGACTTGTGTCACCATTTACAATAGCATTGTAGAAACAACCACCTGTCGCATGCCATTTATTGATGACGTCACAGTGTAATATGGAGGATAGAGGTAGAACTATGCGAGCATGTCGTGAGGGGACAAATTGGCGGCATAGTTTCGGTTTCTCAAATCCAAAATGGCGGTAATTAGAATGGTTGTGCCCCCACAGTATGAAGGCAGCGGACGAAATGGCGGCGGAGTTTCGGTTTCTCGAATTTCAGACGGCGGTCATTAAAATTGGTTGTGTCTCACGTTCGTTACTTCTACATCTTCCAAACGGTGGCGTCCCTTTTTTTTCATGTACCCCACTCTTCTTTGAAATGCCCTCGGGCCCTGAGGGTACTCAAATAAGAAATTTAATTAATTAATCAATTGAAGTTTGTATTTGAACATGTGCTGCAGCACTAATATAATTGGTTTTTTGGGGGAAAGGAAATGGCGCAGTATGTCTCATATACGGTTGGACACCTGAACCGCGCCGTTAAGGAAGGGATAAAGGAGGGAGTGAAAGAAGAAAGGAAGAAGAGGTGCCGTAGTGGAGGGCTCCGGAATAATTTCGACCACCTGGGAATCTTTAACGTGCACTGACATCGCACAGCACACGGGCGCCTTAGCGTTTTTCCTTCATAAAAACGCAGCAGCCGCGGTCGGGTTCGAACCCGGGAACTCCGGCTCAGTAGTCGAGCACTGCAAATGTCAGAAACACAATTGTGGGGGAGAGAAACAGGACTCCAGCATATTTTACTTTTGCTCACAGATGCTCCTCCATATTATGCCTACGCACCATAAGTGGGGCCACTACATCGGTGCTGTGGCAAATGTTGGATACTGGCGTAGGCTCTGGTGCAGGATCTGAAATGGCTCTACTGAAAGCTCTGCTGTAGGCTCTTTTGGGGACTCGTTGTGAGCTCTGTGGTGTTAAAGTCTTGGTGTGGAGTTTCCACTTCACATGTTCTTCTGCTGCCTGGGTAGGCCGTCAAAAATAACTCTTAGGACATTGGTGCGGTTATCATGATTTTGACTGTACCTGTTCTGAAGACCAAGTTGCAAATTGTGGTATCACTCTATATAACTATCAGTTCCTTAATATCACTAGAGACTTAACATCACTAAAAAAATTAACGTGGATTAGCTCATCTAATCGAGGATGTAAAAAGCGAAAAATGTCGGCGTGCGCTGTGTTCATTGGCGTTGGCGTTGACAATGCTCTAGACGGCGATGGCTTTGAGGAATGGAAGCGCGCATCACTGGCTCCCTGGATTTGCGGACGCCTCATACTTGCTTTGATACACGTGGCAGTGGTGAAAGTGAGATGTGGCCTGAATGCATTAGCGCTGACAGCATTTTGGCTGACATGCGGCCCTTTAGCAATAGCTAGGCCGCAGCATGCATTGGGTGATAAATATCTCGCGATCAACCATTAATTGCATGCCACTTCCCAGGGTGGCAGGGAGGGCGCGCTGCCTATCCAGTGTGCGGAACGCAATAAAGCATCTTTTGCAGTTGGACACCAATGCCACGTGTCCGCCAGCGAGATTAAGGTCTCTACTGACCTACGGAGCCGGTTGTGCGCCTTTCCTTTCGTGAAAATGAACGGCCTTTGCAAAGTTGTCAACGCCAAAGAGCGGGGGGCGACTTCGTGTCGCTCCTCTATATCCGCTGGAAATAAAGTTTCACAACCAACCAACGCCAAAGAACTCAATGAACTCCGTCGGCTCACTTGTTTTGTTTTGTTTTTGAGGAAAGGAAATGGCACTGTAACCGTCTCCCATATCTCGGTAGACACCGGAACCGCGAAGTAAAGCAAGGGATAAAGGAGGGAGGGAATATAATAATAATTGGTTTTTGGGGAAACGAAATGGCGCAGTATCTGTCTCTTATAACGGCGGTTGAACCGCGCTGTAAGGAAACGGATAAAGGAAAGAGAGAAAGAAGGAAGAGAGAGGTGCCGTAGTGGAGGGCTCCTTAATAATTCCGACCACCTGGGGATCTTTAACGTGCACTGAAATCGCACAGAACGCGGGCGCCTCAGCGTTTTGCCTCCATAAAAACGCAGCCGCCGCGGTCGGGTACGATCCCGAGAACTGCGGATCAGTAGCCGAGCGCCCTAACCGCTCAGCCACCGCGGTGGGTCAGGGAGGGAAAGAAGAAACAGAAAACTGAAAATTGAAAGTTGTATTTCGAGGAAAGGCGCGGTAGGCTCGTGTTGTGGCTTCATGTGCCTCCTCGAAGCACCGCCACGGCGAAATCGCAAGTTCGCGGCCAGTAAGGCTTTCACTTTAAAAGTTGGATATATATTTCCATACAGCTCAGCTTTCGTAACACACATGCATGTCCCTGTGCAGGAAAGGTTTTGTAGTATGTTTTTCCAGTTCTCGTTAAAGCAGTTAAACGGGAAAAAAATCGCAGACTATTACACGTACCCATAAAACATGCACATGTAGACGAAAAGAAGCAGAAGTCTATTTTAAAAGAATTTGCAATTTGGACCACAAATGTACGCGACTGACGTAGCCTCAAAATTGCTACTCTGCGCACCCGAAACAGCAAGTGTCAGTAGAGCACGTTGCATAGCCAGCAATACGCATGAACCGATCGAACTAGGCACAGAGGTAAAGCCGACCATACTGTTTGACAAAGTGATGGACCGGACTAAACTTAATCAGCAGAGACTGCGCAGTACAGGAATGGGCTAAACTTTGCGAGATGCCGGCTCCGCCAGTTCACGACTGCTCTAGTTGGGGTAAGCAATGTGTGTTTCCCCACGGTTGTAAATTTTTCCAGGAAAGCGCTTCGCTTGAAAGCGTAGAATTTTGTTTTCAAACCCGCATCTAAACAAATGCATGCCGCCTTTGGTAATTCGGTAAAACAACTTGCACAAACAGAGCCCACACTAAATGGATTTATAGTGGGATAATACCTGCAAACTAGAAAAAGCTTCTCCATCAAAGGCATGTAGACTGCCATTCACGACCCCCTAGTAACAACACAGCTCCAGCGGTTGGTATAAACGAGTACACCATTTACATGTCTGATGGCAGCAACATTATGCAATTAATGATATAATTTTAAAACAGGATAAACGTTGACAGCCGGCTGACATAGGACATCCTGACAGTCCCCTGTCTTTGCGGCATACGGACGCAGCTTATATGTCGGGAAAAGCAAACACAACGGACCAAGGTGCACTATATGAGTCGATGATAATATAAGAACTCATTTAACGGTTGCGTTTTCACCTTATCCAGGTAGTCAAGAGCCCTCCGTGATTTTAGGAGCTTTAGCTGTTACTAGTTACGCTTGTCAAGGGCGCGTCTGTCTGCTTTAGAGGTTAAACTAAACAAAAGAGTTCAACGTGTCCACACTATATCACACAGCAACTGTGCGCGCATAGCGCCTCAATCGATATTTATACTTTCGATATGTTATATATGTGCCAGTATAGCGGCCATCGAAGCGGGACACCTTCCCTCTCCCCCGGAACCACCGTGCGCATAACGTTTAGGCGCCACCCGTTTAAGGCAGAATTTTTGAAGTGGTGTGAAATGAGTTGGCTTTTTCCGAGGGATAAAATTAGCAATTGAGGTGAAGCCCAAAATATTTGCGGTATTCACACCAATCACCTTATTATTAACTTAAAATTTAATTCATGAACTGATACAACGAGCAAATATATCTCATATAGCGAAGGTGGCTGTAAATAGCAATAGTAGTGCAAAATTTTTCAGGTAGGTGGCGATGCTTGTGTCTTAGTAGGGATGTTTTCGGAAAGGAAACACCCGCGGATGTAGCTTTCGTAGTCAACTCTCTTAAGTCGAACTCTGAGGCAATGTTGGCTGGCGTTGTTTTTCTTTCTTTGAAGAAGCTGTTGGGTCTTTTATAATCGGCCGACTGTGCCAGATACCAAAGCAAACTTTAATATTGCTTTGAAGTTTTGTATCATTACTTATTCACGCTTGATTAAAGTGGCCATTGTGTAAATCGTCAGTTTAAATCAAAAACAGGAGTTCTTTCTGAAACACATACCATAGGATATGCAGAAAGAAAAGCTTCGTAGTATATAACGCAAAGAAAACCTTCGTAGAATGTAATGCGAAGGAAACCTTTTCTAAAGGAGACAAGCGTATAGTGATGTCTCCACAAAATGAAATCACGATAGTCGCGCACCACGAAATAATATGCATAATATTACGAAACGGAGATTAACGTCGAAAAACATATCCCGGCAAGCATGAAGATATATGTGTGCCTTCTTGCAGCCAGTACGAGGAGATCAAACGCTCAAGTTGTCAGCACTTTCGGACAAAGTTAAGTGTTGAACGGGGGTTGAACTCAGTTGAACCGCTTCGTCATCAAGGAAAAAAAAGTGAATATATTTTCTTCGCAAACAAAATATGAGGAAGTTTGTTCTTTACAGGCATCTGCATTGAAGTATTGCTAAAATTTAAAGTTGCAAAAAGGTATGTAGCCCACAGCCAGGTATGAGTCTGAGGATCATTACAGCGGCATGGTGAGAGTGGATACCACGTCATTGAGAGTGGTACAGTGTGAACTAGGTGAGGGAAAAAAACAAGATTTTGAACAAGGCTTCCGGCCCCGCCGCGGTGGCTCAGTGGTTAGAGCGCTCGACTACTGATCCGGAGTTCCCGGGTTCGAACCCGACCGCGGCGGCTGCGTCTTTATGGAGGAAAAACGCTAAGGCGCCCGTGTGCTGTGCGATGTCATTGCACGTTAAAGATCCCCAGGTGGTCGAAATTATGCCGGAGCCCTCCACTACAGCACCTATTCTTCCTTTCTTCTATCACTCCCTCCTTTATCCCTTCCCCTACGGCGCGGTTCAGGTGTCCAAAGATATATGAGACAGATACTGCGCCATTTTCCTTTCCCCAAAAACCAATTATTAACCAATTATTATGAACAAGGCTTCCGTGTGGAAGCCGAAACGTCAAGAACAAACCTTTTTTCACTGGTCGGCGTCTCTTATTTTTTCAAGAAGACAACACAGACGAGCGCTGAGTCGCACGAAATTTTTTGTTGCTAAGAACAATAATTTATATATAAAAATCTTGTGACGCGAAAAAGCATCGAGCACTTTGACAAGCAAAATCAAGAAAGTACAACTATCGCCACCCACCTGACGTGGAGCGAAGTCCAACTTAAAAGCATACACCTTCCCCCCTCCCACCGCCGCCTGATTATCCTAAGCCCCAAAAAGGCACGAATTATATAGAAATAAGACCATTTTATCAACCAACAAGGAAGGCTGGCTGACACAATCTGACTGCTCTTTGATGAAAAGTTCACGCTGTGCCACCTACAATGAATTATTACCAACTCACCAAGTTAAGGATCCTTCTTCACGAAGTTTAGGTCGCAGAAAACATACAGGTGAAGGCAATATTATATACTCGAAAGGATATAAACATTGTTACAATACTGTGTGGTCTTAAGTTCTCTAATTTCTGTTTCCTATAGCAATTTGTGGAAGAACACTGAATGCCACCAAGAAAACTCTGTAACGACAAGATAGTATTCTTCAATTCTAACATTGTGCAATATAAAATATTCACCATGCGTGCACACACTCATAAAGCCGCAACCTTGAATGAGTTTTCTTCCGCAGGATATGTCATGGGCAAAACTCGAAGCCTCGTGAAATTTTCTGCAACATTAATGATGACAATAACAATAGTAGCGGAGCTGGTTCTCCAACTCTGCTCTTTTTGATTTCCTGTTAAAACTATAGGCAGATGAAGCATTCACACTCTCATAGTACTAGATTGCCGATGTAGGAATTATTGCGGGAACGCTTAGAGAAACATAGCACTGCGCTGGCAGATCTCCTCCTTGTGATGTTGGCGGAGATTGTCATGATAGTTCTGCCGTTTTTGCCTGCAGACGAAGAAGCACGTATAGTTGAATGCTCTTTGAAGTACATTTCCCTCAAACTGTGTCAGCTACCGCCACCAAGCGGTCTGCCAGGTCACAAAGCATGCAGATATGAGTATAATTAGGAGCAGCTTGTACGCGTTGTTCAAGAAAGCGAAGTACCTCCTGTAAGAAAAAAAAAACTTGGCTGTTGTGGTGCGGAAAAGCAGGCAATTCAGTTGTACTTTCGCCTACCAAGCCTTACCTTCGCAAAGAATATTGACCAAAGCGTAACCATGCATGGTAGCTGTAAAATGGACCACAAAATTCTTAGACAACAGAGAATACCAGTTCGTAATCTTGCACGTCGGTGTGGCCACTTGATGGAGCGGTCGGCAGCAGCGAATACATGAATAGACATCGTCCCTCTTCGCATGCTAGGTCATGGTGCTTCTTCTTTTTCTTCAGCAAACACACCATGTCCCCTATTGTGGTGTCTACAAGAACCAGGAGTGAAGAAAACAAGACATTGTGTCCTGTTTTTTGCTACCGTTTCTGTGTATTTTCGTTTCGAGGGAACACAACTCGACAAGGGACGGGAGGTGCATAGATGGCTGATAAAAGCTCAATAGAACAGTGGCTTGCTTGGGAATGATGGATCACTGAGGGAAATACCGCTCCCGTCTCTGACGCACAACAACGGCATTGAGAAGGTTTAGGTGCACCTACTTCCAGACAAGCACTATTATCGCTTGTATAAGATGATCCCTTCCGAACCGTTACGGACAATGGAAGTACTTTTATTCCTAACTGCAGGAAGAAATCATCCAAACCGAAACGGAAGTATAACAACTGATTCCGTCTACCTTGTCGGCGATCCATCTTATGCGCCGGCACCTACTGCCGTTATGACTCACGCTGTGAGCTTACACTCAAAATGCATAGTCCCGCACAACATGGCAGCACTGCTCAAGAAACACTTCTCGAATTGTAAAAAATGATGATGATGATGATGATGATGATGATGATGATTATGCGCACAGGCAGCTTTGGCCAATGAGCTTTGTGGCAAAAGGCAGTTTTTCATTGCACCAGGCGGGGTCTGAGACCCACTTCCCAATTACTTCACCTTAAAGAAGCCGAACACTAGACAGGGGAAAGCTTGTACCCAATGTTGCACCTGTGGGCACCCAGCGGCACTGGGGATCGAACCCCTCACCTCCCGCATGCAAGGCGGATGCGAGGCGGATGCTCAAACCAATAGCCAACCGCTGCGGTACGTGTAAAAAAGGCGTAAATTTTGCTTTCGTTTTTTATGCCGTTAACTGATGCCTTCGGGAATGAATTAGGAAGTGTTTCGCCAATAATTTCTTTCACATCTATTTCTTTGTGGACCATCAAAATTTTTGCGGTCATTGTTAAGAATTTGGCATACCTTTAGAATAGGCTTTTTTGTTTTGTTTTTTGTGTGTGTATAGGTTTCATACCTTCGTTTTTCGCAGCAGGATACCAACAGTACTCAGATTTTGTTATAGTTCTTTTGACGTAGTACCCCACCATGCACGCGCCATTGCTCTGTTTGGAAGGTACGCAAAATGAGCGCCGCTCGTAGATGGTCGTCAGGGCGATGAGCGGGCGAGGAGAGCAGAACTTTTTGGGCGACCGTAGCAGCGACAGGAGGGAGCACCAGCGACTTGATCGTACATGTCCTTCTGGGTCCTGATGCCGTGTAGGCGATACTTGGACTCGACGGTCAGGAACCAGAGTTCCGAGTCCGAGGGCTAGATCTCGGGTAGGTGCAGGGTGGAGGCGACTGCGTCATGCGGGGACAGGAGGGGGACGGGGCCGGCGGCGATGACAGAAGCAATGAGGCAGAGGGGGAAGCCGTTGCCATCATCTAGAAGATCTGGGGCAGGCGTTGAACGCAGCCGGTGCCTCGAGCTGTGTGAAGCAATAGGCGCAGGCCGGGAACAGAGTCGTGGCAGCTCGAAGTCCGGAGCCTCCAGTTTTTGGAAGGAGCATTCCAGACACAAGCCGAAGGTGTCTGCTGACCACAAATTTATTAAGAGGACTCATTCAGCCAGGAGAGAGCGGAGCCGCCGGCGAGCCGAGAAGGCGCAGCGCCGAGATTCGACCGCGTAGCCGTCGGATTCAGATTTGCGCACGCCCGCCTGGCGTCCTGGGGTGTTGCGTCTTCTTCTGGACTCGGGCACAACGCTGCAAGCTACAATCTGTATGTAGAAAAGCTTTGCAGCACATAGAGACTTACTGTGTACAAAGAATTCTCCATTCAAAATGTCGCAATAACCATGGTTTGGGAACCACATCTGGTTGCTAGAGCATTGTTGGCAGTCTCTCGCACTCTACTAGGTATTTTACGAAATGCTAGAGAGACGCAGCGATATACAGGTTTTCTTTTTCACAAATCAGGAAAAGCCAATACTCGGCCATACTGTCATTCCACCATGGTACCCCAGCTTAAATGCAGTAATACAGATGCTCCTGATTAAGAGTTTCAAAGGGAAGGGCACCAAATATCAACCTTGTGCAAATGCTGTTGCAGTCTTCCTTGTAATGCAAAGATCACTTCGAAGCCTCATCAGTTATGACTGCAGTAAAAGGATCTTTAAATTGGTATTAATTTTATTTTTCGCTTTCAGACCCACACACGGAGGCTGCTGATACTGAGAGCAGCATACCGCCTTCCTTACAACATAAAACTCGGTACATGATGGGCATTGAAGGAAATAACAATGAAGCCACAAAAGAATCCGTGCAACAGATATTTATTTCTAGAAGTGAAAAACACGTCACTATGAACTTTTGTTTTATTAAAGTTAGGAAGTGCGGATGCGCCTCCATCCACCGCAATTGAAAGCAAAAGAGATAGCCTCTGTGGTGTGAATGGGCGAACGGGATTTCATTTCAATTTCTGTCATTTTCCACTGCGATATGATTGTTATTCTTGGAAGAGGTGATTACAGTGTTCTTTTTCTTAAAAGCAACAACCTCCTCAGGGATCTGTCCACCTGCTACTTCGGTCAACTGCACTGGCTGATCGGATAATTCCAAGCGAACAAACCACGTAGCGATCTCCATCTGAGCAGATAAAAGGGGGCAGAGGAAGAAAGTTGTACCATTTCCAGAACAGAGCCTGACACTCGAGACCTGTTTTAGGTGCCAGTCTAAAAGTAGTAACACTGCTTTCGTACTAGGTAAGCGAGGGACTCCACACAGTTCTCCTTTCAGGTATAAGTGGTGATGAAGGGGCTTCTCAGCGCGTTTTTCTTTGGAACCTTCCGTTCGTTTGTTGGCAATAGCACAGAACTTTCCACTTTCAGCGTGTTGTGGATGTGTGCTACCTTTCCGGTTCTTCTCGTACACCCGAAGCGAAATATCACATGAAGACTCAATGCACACATATCCGCTCCTGTGTCACGTTTCGAAATGCAACGGAACCTGTGGACACGGAACTGGCAGTGAAATGGACACGCAGATCCACGGTTGCTCAGTCTAAACCTGATGAAAGCTATCAGCAGCAGGGAATGTTTTCTTTTTATTGCCCTAACTGGGTCACAGAAACGCAGCATTCATCATTTCTTCAAGCAAGCGGATTGAGTTTCTTGCCTCCAGCCACAGTAGCACGCAGGCTATCATAGTTTCCCCACATGTGGAAGTTCCATTGCAAAGAAATCACAAAATAGGCTGTAAGAAGTTGCGTGACATCTGGTGTTTTGAGAGCGTCACGATTCTATGTTTGTGGAATCATAATTGGCGATGTTAATTAAATTGTCGGGATTTAGTAAGAAGAGACAGTGCCTTGAAGAATTGCAATGGGGCGCAAAGTGCGCCATGACAGGTTATGCTGGCTGGCGAGTGATGTCAGAGGAGCTGTGATAAATGGCATATAAAACTGGATGCCTGAACACTCGCTTGTGCAGGGGCATGACATGTATGTCCGGTGCACTCAAGTTACTTTTGCTATCCTGTGCGCGAATCAGGCCACTACACTTTCTATCAGTCGCATAAAAAAATCATCAGCCTGACTACGCCCAGAGACCGCAGGGAAAAAGACCTCTCGCATGTCTGCGCAATTAATCCTGTCATTTGCCAGCTCCGGTGCACTCAAGTTACTTTTACTATCCTGTGCGCGAATCAGGCCACTACACTTTCTATCAGTCGCATAAAAAAATCATCAGCCTGACTACGCCCAGAGACCGCAGAGAAAAAGACCTCTTGCATGTCTGTGCAATTAATCCTGTCATTTGCCAGCTGCGCCCGCCCTATGCCTGCTAACTTCCTAATCTCATCCGCCCAACTAACCTTCTGAAGCCCAAAGCTACGCTTGCTTTCTCCTGTAATTCACTCCGTTACCCCCAAGGACCAGCGTTTGTCTTGCCTTCGCATCACATGGCCTGCCAAATCCCATTTCTTCCTCTTTATTACGACCACGATGTCATTAAACCACATTTGTTCCCTCACCCACTCTGCCCTCTTCCGGTCTCTTAATATTGCACCTATCATTTTCCTTTCCATGGCTCGCTGTGGTGTGCTTAACTTAAGCTGAACCCTTTTCATTAGCCTCTACGTTTCTGCTCCGTAGGTGAGTACCAGTAAAATACAGCTATTGTACACTGTTCTCTTGAAGGATATTGGTGGCCTGCTATTCATGATCTGATAGAATCTGCCATATGCGCTCCACCCTATTTTTTCTCTTCTAATTATTTCCCTCTGATGCGGTAAATACAGAAACAGGAGCTGCATAATGCAATCCAATACTGTGACAGGTGTTTGATGGGGCTGACAAGGAGGTCAAAAGCGTGTACTGAAAACAGCTGCAGTTTCTTTTGCTTTACCATTACTCATCGCGCCACTGTTGGAGTGCTACACCTTGTCGACTGCCGCCTGTGCTGGCACGCGCAATAAATTTAGACACAATCGGAAAAGAAAATGACCCTCAGTTTCGAATATCCAAAGAATGTGCTCTGATAGCTTCCTGGGGTGGAAGTCTTTTTTTTCGTATTTTTATAATTTTGCTTGCTATACCTATTAGCTGACATGTTCATTCACAGAAGGTAAAGAAATATATGCATTTTGAATTTCGTTTATTACGGCCGCCGCGTGGTACTGTGGGAAAATCCACGAGAGTTATTTAAGGCTCTTGGCACAACTGCGCCCTCTACTCTATACAGTTTCATTGCTGACAAAGATTAAAGAGTGTTCATCATCTTTTAGACCAATTTTTTTCTGTGCCAGAACGACCTATTTTCTGATGAATTTTAGCGCGCACGTCCCTCTGTTACATACGTACAAAATTCGTTTTACACTACACATAACTGTTTGAACAACATAACATGATACAGACATTAGAAGAAACCTTTTTTATTCGAAAAGAAATTTTGGAATGGCTATAAAAAGAAAGAAGGTGTCCCTGAGGTACAAATACAGGATGAGTTTACACGAACGAAAAAGTGTAAGAAAAATACAAATATTTAAGATTGATATTCGCTTCGGACCTTTATAATGTGACACGCACATCAACGAAGTGTCTGATGGAGCAAATAAAGTTATGTGGGGCCTCACGCGAAGACTGCATAACGAAGGCCCTGAGGTGACAACCGTGGTGTATAAGATTCTAATAAGCCAATTTTTGAATATGCAAAAACAGTATGAGAGTACGCCCTGCAACTAACCGACAAAAATTGGGCACAATTCAACAACTGGCTACCAGAATCATATTTAAGAAATATCGGCGCGCGCACTCTACTACTGAGCTATGCAGGCGTGCAAACCTTCCTGCTTGAGTACTAAGGACTAGGTTTGAGCAGATTAATTTTTTTGCTTTATAACTATTCATAACGAGGCTAAATTTCACTTATCTGAATTCTGAGTACATTCCCCATCAGCGCTCCAGACAAAGGCACAGTTTATAGACACAGCAGGCAGTACCACAAAATTACGCCTTCCTCTATAGTTCATTCCCAGGGCGATTAAAGATTGAAATGAAGTACCAAACCCAGTCGTCATACCTTCCGCCGTCAGTGCGTTTACTGTTGGTTCAGATGCTCTAACATTCAGTGATAAGAATGCATCTTAGCATGTATTTCGGTTTCTTGTGAGCATAATACGAGTTCATATTGTTTTTGTTCACCGCATGTCACTTTTTAGGCGTTGTATAGTATTAACGAGACAGTGGCAGCGATCGTAAAAAAGCTCAATGGGGAATACAAACTGAATGTGGTGCACGCCTACGCGCCTGCGTTCAGCCATGACAACCACAATGTTGTAAGCTTCTATGAAGACACTAGTAAAGTCACAGGAACCTGTACTGATGGCTGACTTCAGTACGAACGTGGGCATGAACCAGGCTGGCGACCAGGTGGTAGGCGACTATGGGATCGGTGAGAGGAATAGCAGGGAAGAGTTATTACTTGAGTTCGCAGATAGAAATAATTTACGGATCATGAATACCTTCTTCCGCAAACGGGAGAACAGGAAGTGGACCTGGAACAGCCCCAATAGTGAGACTAAAATTGAAATGGACTGCATACTATGCGCTCAACCTGGCATCGTTCAGGATGTGGACGTGTTCGGAAAGGAGCGCTCTAGCGACCACGAAAGGCTGAGGTCTCGAATAACCTTAGACTTGAAGAGAGAACGAAAGAAGCTAGTGAAGACGAAGTCCATTAACGAGCTAGCGGCACGAGGGAAAGTTGAAGAATTCAGGATATCCCTGCCGAACAGATATTCAGCTGTACTGAGAAAGACGATCTTAATTTTGAAAAAAATGAACGATAATCTGACAGCTACCATTACTGAGTGCGTAGTAGAAGTAGGCGGTGGGACGGTTCGACAGGATACCGGCGAGCTATCTCAGGATAAGAAAGATCTAATTAATAAACGCCAAAGCATAAGGGCGGTAAATCCTCCGGAGAGAATAGAACTAGCAGAGCTATCGAAGTTGACAAATAAGTGCAAGGGTAGCCGACACAAGGAAGTTTAATATAGACAGAATTGATCATGCTCTAAAGAACGGAGGTCGTCTAAATGCGGAAAAGAGGAAAGTACGCATAGCAAAAACCAGATGTATGCGTTGAGAGACGAGGAGGGTATGTTATTAGCAATATGGATAAGATAGTTCAAGTACCCGAAGAGTTCTACACAAATCTATACAGTAGCCAATGTGATCAGACCGTTAGTATGAGAGACTATAGCGCCCAGCATTGTGTCCTCTTGAAAGTAGCAAAATAAGAAGTGCAGAAAGCCTTATACGCAATGCAAAGCGGAAAAGCAGCTGGTGAGGATCAAGTAACAGAAGATCTGTTGAAGGATGGAGGGGATATTGTGCTAGAAAAACTAGCCGCCCTATATGTGCAATGTCTTATGACCGCAACCGTACATGAATATTGCAAGAACGCTAATATTATCCTAATTCATCATTAAGTGGACGCTAAGAACTTGAACAAATAAAGACGATCTGCTGTGAGGGCAGCCTTCGACTTCAGTCAACCAAATAACTAGGCAAGCTTTCGTAAAAGATATCCTTCAAAAGATGATATTCACACTATCAATCAGGTACTAAAGAAATGCGCAGCATATAACCAACCCCTATATATAGCCTTTATTGATTACGAGGAAGCATTTGAATCAGTGGAAACCTCGGCAGTCATGCAGGCATTGAGGAATCGGGGCGTAGAAATACTGTAAAATACTGTAAAATGTCTATAGCAACATCCACTTACTCGATTTACCGTGTCCGGTTGAACAATTTAAGGTAATGCTTTGAATGTAGAATATTATAAATTTTGATCAATTTGCCAACGCGAGTTAGATTACATTCTTTTACACTTTTGATCTTTTCGATACTAATTACTCGACAAAAAAGGCGACGGGAATGGAATAAGACGTCCGACTGAGTGGCCTTTAAGTCAGAAAGCTTTCGTTATTTGCGTCTGAGATTCGGAATGACCTCAAGATAGCATCGATTGAGAATAGTACCGCTATTTTTCCACAGAATATTAAACACGAAAAAAAGGGCAGCATGTGGCCATCGCTTGGAAGAGCACAGGTTGTGTTTCAACTATTTTGTAACAAGTCATAGCAATTAATCAGCGCGAAAACTAAAATGGAACATTAACTCAAAGAAAGTATGTGACAACGGACGAAAATGGGCTGCGAGGATGAGTGAGTTGAGCTCAGATGTTGAATGCTACCACAATAAAAATCCCGAGGGTGCAAACATTCGTCCGGAGCAAACAACACGCGTACCGAACTCGTTCTTCAAAGAGAGCGGCCGCTAAACTAAAATAAAAAATTACTTCAGTGGTGCGCATGGAACTGTCGATTCTTGTATTGGAAGTCGAAGGTGCTATCCGTTTCGGTAGCGTTAGCTCTCGTTAGCTCGGTCTTCCGAATCGCACTGCCATTGTCGATGACCGCTGCTCTAGTGGGAAAGCTCCCTCTTCATTTTCAAGGCTGATGGAAAAGAAAGGGGGAGAAGAGAGAGAGAGAGACAGACGGCGGGACGCAAAGGTGAGAGACAAATTATCCTTTCTCCTTTTACTGGGAGAGGACAAAGAGGGAAAGCTGAAGGTTGTGACGCGTGGCCTAGTGGGCTTGGGAGTCCGTCTCGGCTGCTGGAGGCGGTTGGATAGAAATCCATCGCCAGTCGGATGAATGTAAATTCACTTGAGCGAGTGCGCTTGGACGAGTATAAGAAAACCCCATTGCGCCTTTTCGGAGGCATGCCCACTCTCGAAAACCACAGTCTGCTAAGGCAGTAGGTGGTATCGTGTTTACATGGGGCTCAAGCTTGTACGTACATACTAGAGAGAGAAATTTCGAAAGAGATTCGCATGAGAGTATCACTGCTGCCTTCGTCAAGTCCATGTTCCCTTCTTGTTGTCTCACCTTAAAGGAAAAATTAAACAAAATATGCTAGTAAAGAATTATTTTTCTCAAAGCAAAGCTCAAACATTCGCTTTTTGAGCTCGCACCTGTTCTCCGATATTTTTCTCACGCACAGTGTTTACAACTGTGATGTTTTGGTCTATGCACTCTAAACATTTGTGACCTGCCATAAGTACATCTCACAGAGGCCTTTTATTTGCCTACGTGGTACGTACTGCACTACGGTGATATTTTATACAGAGAGTTTCACCGAAGATTCAAATACTTTTCTAAATGTAGGCTTTTTCAGTAAGAAAGTGCTTTTTCGGGAATAACATTGTCAGTAGTGTAGCACATTAGGATGCAGCTAAGACACGCTAACTAGCAGGCTGCTGAACTAATATTGAATAGTTTTCTTTTTAAGTGTTGCCGTTAGCCCGGTAGTTATTGAGAGGTAGAGGTGCCTAGCGCATTATATGTGGTATTTATATAAGTTTTCAGAATTTCGGAAATTCGGTTACCTTCGGCGCTGCAGAAAAAAAAAATTTGTCTGCTTCAAGGAGTTAGGTGCACTGGGCTGATTGCTTAGCAGGCAAGCTTCTCTAAAGAGCATGTATTTTGGAGCGACGTAGGCAGTATTTTTTCGGGCCCAGCGCTGAGAGTAACCAGGTTCTCGAAATTCTAAAAACTGATATTGATATTGCTTAATACGGGCTTAACACCTCTCAGTAATTAGAGAGCCTAACAGGAATAGTTATAATATTAACTATTCAGTATTAGTTAACAAGCCGCCTGCTAGACGGCAAGTCTTATCGGCATGCCGATGTACCACACCGCTCACAATGCTATGCAGAAAAAAAGCGCTCTTCTAACTTAAGAGGCCTATTTTCAAAAATTATGTAAAATCTTAGGTTAAACACCCTGTATAAGCAGAACAAAAAACACATCGATTTATTGCTAGCAGTTCTATAAAACTTATTGCCGTAAAGTACAATATCCGCTTTAAATCGTGCGCACAGCAGTCTAAATCGTGTTTTTCGCTAAACAAATTGTGCCGAACTCTATCTACCTCAAGGCCGGTACTTCATAACCACAAATCATTTTCTTTTGTTTGCGTTTTTTGCAGCAAAGGGATTTTACTTGTAGCAACACGCAGTCGCCCATTGCGGCTTGTTTAAAGACGTTATAGAAAGCCGTAATACAATTCGTGTTTTGTGCGACAAAAAAGGAAGTTTTTGATGCCGTTTTGCCGAGTTTCGCGGGTACTTACACGTCGTCATATAAGCTTGCAACCAAACGCAACGAAATGAAACTACGGTAAGTTTCTTACCGCCAAGCCTTCTAGCTGATATTCCACACGTATGGAAGCTGGTGTTACTGTTTATGCACTTTCTCAGCTGCCGGTCGCTTCGGTTTCGGGAAAACGTTTTTCTTTCGCAAAAGAATCTATGCGCTTTAGCACGGACCACTGCGGTGCTCTCACTGGCCATATGCCTCGTGCACGATCGGCCACTTGGCGGCGAAACCGAGCGAAGTTCACCTCCGCAGATATGTTGACTCGTTCAGAATTCACGGCCATGACGTCGCCGCTCGTGGTGCACGCATATGTGGGTAGAAAGGAGCATACATCGGCGCTGTATACGTACCATAAGCATACGCACACTTGCGTACGCTGATCACAGGTATTTTTTGAGACGTCATGCCGTTTTTCACATTCGCTCTTTTAGTTCAGCGTGCCCAAATGCAGACAAAAAAATAAGTTCAGTCTAGTGGCGCCATCTGGCTGTTAGGAGAGGAATTGGTTTTGTCAACAAACCGATGCACGCAAGTTAAGAAGCGGCACAATCGTCTGTAAAATAAAAGTAAAGCCCATTTTTCAGTTATACCTTTTATAGGCCAAATGAGAGGAAGAAAAACACCGGTGCCTTATTTATATCCTTTGAACACACTGCATAAGGCATTAAGAACGATGAAGTCAGTCGGAAGCTAGAGGTCCTGCTTCGAAGGGCGCCGCCACGTTTCTCACGTTTTGTAAGTTGGGGAGTAATGAAGAAGGAGAGGGATTGTTTCTGCAAGTCGTCTTTCAGTTAGTCCTTTTCAGGCCAAGGACTAAGCCTTTGGTCCGTGCAGTTTGACAGGGAACACATGCGGACGCAGTTGGTCCTTTCGCGCTGCTCACAGGGACTGGTGGTGCTAATACTCTAAAAAAATCAACTTTCGCTAAGAATGAAGAACAGACTAGCAGACGCCACGTGCGGCGACAGCAGATTTTATGTGCATGCGCTGACCTTGGTCAACTTCTCCCTTTCCTTCCCCTCCCTGAAATAAGCAGCGACGACAATGACTTTTGAACTGTTCTTTATATAGCAATAACTGCAGGCCCACAATAACAAGACCCAAGCAGAAATAACCAATCGAAACAACTGATAGAAACACCAGCTCAAAACAAATTCACTTGGTATCGAACTTTGAAACGGTGTTTACTGTATCGTAATAATTTAAACTGCAATTTATATCAGATTGAGAAAAGTATTGTAGCATTGGATCTCATATGATGGCATGCAATCTTCGTCGCAATCTTAGCATTTGATTAACTTGTTGGCGCCACAGTGTTTACGTTCCTAATTTTTCAGTTGTATACGCCAAGCGATAGCCCTGCCGCTTTTCAGTTAGGAATAGCCTTATTGAATTAATTGGATCAAGAAAGCTGCTGTATAATATTTCGGCAAATAAACGGCATTGCCGACTGTTTGAAAAAAAGCTTGTCACCTCGACTGAAAGGTGCACGCGTAAAGGACAGCATAAAAGAGAACTGAAAGGATGAAATGAAGAAAGAGGTGCCGTAGTGGAGGGATCCGGAATAATTTCGACCACCTGAGGATCTTTAACGTGCACTGACCTCTCACCGCACACGGGTGCCTTTGCTTTTTGCCTCCATCGAAATGCGGCCTCCACGGTCGGGTCCGAACCCAGGCACTCCGGATCAGTAGCGGAGCGCCCAAACCACTGAGCCACCACGTGGTGGCTCAGAGTTTTAGCGCCAAATCACTTTTGTGACGGGCATACTCCGAGCAAGACCCTGCAATATTTGCAAGCTTGCTGTGTTTGCATGCATGCGGTGTTGTGGGTTCGCGCTGAGTGAAATAAATAAATGAATATAAATCAAATAAATATCCGTAACTGGGATTCGAACCTTCGGCAGCGCGAACTGCTCAGCTGCGCAGGCCACTGCGCGAGAGCAATAGGCTATCGACGTAGCCGGTAGCCTCGAAGCGCTTAGCACACGTTTCGGGTGTGCTAAAAGTGGAGCTTAGCACGGTTATCGAGCTAAACTGCACCACACACTCGCGCTATGTGTTGCAGATCGTCTTTTCAATCAAGTGATACTGCTATGAAACTAATATTCGCGTTTTGACTAAAGTGGTTGTAGTTGTCGAGAGATGTGCGCTGCACGAGCTGACGTGGACAACGTTTCGGCAGAACCACGGCACTTGAGGTGTACACCTTGGCGGTCAAAACATTGCTGCAGAAATGTGGCACGGTATAATAGGGCGCCGGCATAAGAAGGGCAAGTTGCCATTGACGGTGCAAACCATGAAGACGCACATAACTCCTTCTTTGGGTCAATGAACAGCGCAATCGCGCTTTCAGGAACTTGATCGTGGGGCCCACCAGAAGAAAAAGGCGCTTTCGCACAAAATCTTGTGCTTGGCAATGTTACACTATCAGCCATTTTTTAGCGCAATCTCCCCAACAACTTTCAAAAGAACATTAGATCGAGAAGCGGTGCGATCTGGTCTTGATGTGTGCGCTGTTTGTAGCTTCAAAATTTCAATTAACAGCACCTATGCTATTTATTTCTTTGACACCAGATACTATTTTTTCTGATCCCGTGTTCATGCTCTTCTCAACCCAGCATTGTGCGAAAGCTAACTTGTGTCAGCTTCGGCTACGGATGTCCCGTACCAAGAATGCTTGCCTTCTTCCTGGAATAGCACTCCTCGTAGTATATCATCCAATTCGTGGCAATGGACAGCCACTATACTACGTATTCTGTTTTGAGGACTGGAGAAATATACGGCTGGTTGCAGGCTGCCCGCTTGCCGCATGTACGGCGGTCTGCCCAAACAGACGTTACTCTCGGATAATTCGCCAAGTACTTGAATCGGCTAACCAATAGATCGAGATTACACGAAAGGCCTTGCTAATGTGACACCAAAAGAAAGCGTTGCTCAGTGCCTGCTCTTCATGTAGTTCAACAAATCGGCGATGTTTCTTTGAATTGAGGTCTAAGGAGCACAATTTATCCCAGTGAGCGGTTTTGGTGTGATCATATGTCTGCGCTGGTTTTTGCAATGTTTTAAGTATTATCTGCAGTTACATACTCCTACCCAGGCGGTTTTGTCCCTTACACTGTTGGTTAGTTTTTTTTAGAACGAAAGTACTACTTCACGACCGAAGCTGCAAAAGTTGGGTCATTGCAGAAACCTTGACTTTGACCTTGAATTATTGCAGCGACTGAGATTCTAACCCATTGCGGCGTGAACAGATCTTCTTCACTCATTTCCGCGGTAGAACACTGCGCTATCGTTGCTCCCGATCACCCGACGTTAAAGTACAACACACCTGTGCTGTGCGTTGCACATCGTCATCTTCGTCTACTTCCATCTGCTGCGCGAACAGGCCTGAAGTGTGACTGATTTGGCTACTTGATTGAAGTATGACATTGTGAAAGACGCTAAAACAACCCGGAAGAATAAATAACAGACAAAGACGACTGCTACTTCCAACTGGTTTATTCTGCGAAACTGCAAGTGATTTTTTCGTGTCCTCAACATTTCCACGTTAATGATAGTGCACGCGGGCGATATCATTGTGTAGCTGTCGAGTACAGAACCGGTAACCGTGTACAGGATTCCGTTGATATGCTGAGGAATGCTAGTTCTTTTCTTGTTAATGGAATAGGAGGTGAGCCAGCACAAGTACTTCCAGAGATAATATTCACTGTCCTATAAATTCCCGGATCAGTTGATCTGTACTACGTCCGATGGTACGCCATTGAGTTAGCAGTAGAACGCAATTACAGCAATTACTCTAGTGAATAGCTAGGTTGCGCCCGAAAGAATTTCAAATACTGTTATTGTGCTGGTTGGCTACGCTTTCCTGTCGTCTTACCCAGTCTTCGTTGATGAACATTTGACTCGTCAAGACAAGCGGGTTCATGGGGAAGTTATCAAAAAAATGAAAGAAATTAGTTGGGAGTTTGTATACAAATGTGGAGGTAAAGTGTTTGCCAGAAGAGATGAAACCTGCCCAGTTCTTTGCATAGCCAGCATAGATGACATCCACTAGAATAGAAACAAATCGTGGTTTTTCGCACCTAATTTAACATTCATCTGAAAACAGAATGCTCGCTCCCTGTACTGGAACATCCACTAGCTATGATTTCAATTCTTTTGAGGATACAATTTCCAGCTGTAAACTGAGAAAGTAGTTCTCCTTTTTTCATTGGAATGCCAGGAGCATTCGCAGCAAAGAACATAGACTAAATGGTTTATTACGAAATACCTATTTAATTCTTGATGCATTTATCATCATCATCATCAACCTTATTACACTCACTGCAGGGCAAAGGCCTCTCCCATGTCTCTCCAATTAACCCTATCCTTTGCCAGCTGCCTGCAAACTTCTTAATCTCATCCGTCCTCCTAACCTTCTGCCGCCCCCTGCTACGCTTACTTTCTTTTGTAACCCACTCCGTTACCCTTAAAGACCAGCGGTTATCTTGCCTTCGCATTACATGCCCTGCCCAAGCCCATTTCTTTCTCTTGATTTCGACTAGGATGTCATTAACCCGTGTTTGTTCCGTCACCCACTCTGCCCGCTTCCGATCTCTTAACGTTACACCTATCATTTTTCTTTCCATGGCTCGCTGCGTTGTCCTTAACTTAAGCTGAACTCTTTTCGTTAGCCTCCACGTTTCTGCCCCGTAGGTGAGTACCGGTAAGATTATGCTGTTGTACACTTTCCTCTTGAGGGACATTGGTAAACTGCCACTCATGATCGGCGAGAATTTGCCATATGCGCTCCACCCCATTCTTATCCTTCTAGTTACCTCCCTCTCATGATACGGATCAGCTGTCACTACCTGCCCTAAGTAGACGTATTCCGGCGCAATTTCTAGGCTCTCGCGGCCAATTGTGAACTTTTGTTCCCTTGCTAGGCTGTTGAACATTACTTTGGTTTTCTGCATGTAAATTTTTAGACCCATCGATCTGCTGAAAACTGCTGAAAATTGGTTTAGTGCAAATGACAATTTGGCCCACTTTGACGGATATGAATGGTTGCACTCGACTCCGTCGAGGTGGAGGCGTAAACAAGTATGTTAAAAAGCAACTTCTCTATGATGTCCGGCCGGAATAATCCTTCGCAAATGCTGATATTGAGTGACTCACTATTTGGCATTCAGTAATGCACCTTATTCGGTCTATACAGACCAGCATCTGGAAACAAGATTCGTGTTTTCGTCAATGATAAAATGCGAGATTTTTTATGTGTTCATAAAAATAATTTCGTGATAATGGTTTCTCGAATATCAATACCCTTTCAATGATGTACATGCAAGGTAACTTACGCATGCAGCAATCTTCTGACGAATGTACATGCATTGCAAGTCGTAGTGCGACGTTGGTAAATATATGCGTCACAAACACTGATTCTCTTAATTCATTCGCTGGTCTTCTGAAATTACGCATTACTGATAACTACCGGTTTTAGTTCGTTGTCCCGCTGTTGGGAAGAATAGTAGTATTATTTCCGCTTCTGCATCTTTCTAAAATAAATAACGCAATGGCCTTAGCATTTTTATATTGTCACGTGCTGCGCATGGGCTCTGAGGAATAAAGAAGACGTGCGGCGGCTGGAAGTAGAAGAGAAAGTCAAGTATCCTGCCGTCGGCGAACCAGGCTCCTCTCGACCTGCCTTGTAAATATTATTTGTAAATAGAACCTGTAACAGTGTGGTGGAGGTGCGGGGTCGATCACCACGGACGTTTTCCGGGAAGGCTGGCGAAGACGTGGATGATTGGCTCGCCAATTACAAGCGGGTGAGCAAATACAACGGCTGGGATGCCACTCTTCAGCTGGCCAATGTCGTCTTCTTTCTCGATGGCACCGCGCTAACTTGGTTCGAAAACCATGAGGCATCAATAACAAGTTGGGACCGCTTCATGGAAGAGCTCCGCAGCTGCTTCATGGATACTGTTGCCAAACGAAAATGCGCTGAGCAGTCTTTGCTTCAGAGAGCACAAGTGCCTGGAGAGACCTGCACGACTTACATAGAAGAGGTCTTGAAGCTGTGCAAAGTCGTTAATCCCAGTATGTCCGACGAAGATCGCGTTGGTCATCTCCTCAAGGGCATCGCAGAGGACGTCTACAGCTTTCTTATTAGTAAAGAAAATTTAGACTCGCCCACGGATATCATCAAGCATTGCCGCACCTTTGAAGCTCTAAAACTGCGTCGAATTACTCCCATGTTCGGTCGCCTGCCTAACGTCACCACCGTCGCCAGCGTGGATTTCCACGAGCCTGTGAATGCGGTGACTCTCCCTGACGTCATTCGTCAAATCGTGCGTGACGAACTCTCCCGGCATCAAGATCTTGCGCGCCGCAGTGAGGTCCCGTATGGGAGCTGTTCTCTGCAGGCGGCTCCCACCTACCGCTCCTCCCCTTGGAGTTTGTCTGCCCAGGCCCCTACCAGTGCTACTCGCATTGATTACAGCGACGCTCCCCGGATCACCCGCCCCGGCCCCAGGGCGCCAGCTCATCCATAACGCCACCTGCGGCAGCCGGAGTACGATGGTCGTTTCGACACTGGCTACGAGGAGTGTTATCCCGAGTGCCCCCCCGACCCACCACTTTGTTACCGCTGTGGTATGATCGGTCACATCTCTAGATTCTGCCGTCGCCGGGGCCAGTTTTCCCGCTCCCAGCGCCAATGGTCGAACCCTCGCCTGAGTTTCAATGTGCCTGTTAATGACCGTGTCTTCACATCGTCTCAGCGCCCATCCAGTTACGCGCCACCACGGAACGACTCCCTTGCCTCTGACTGAAGCCTGACTCCACCTCCGCACCGCTCTCGCCACTCGCCTTCCCCCCAACGTCGTTCCCCCCCGTCCCCGGGAAACTAGCGTGTGCGGCCGATGGAGGTGCGGTCGCCGGATCGTCGATAGTGCCAATTCCTCTGCCCATTGTTATGTTAAGGAACCGCCTTGAAGTTTTAGTGGACGGTATTTGCGTCATGGCCTTAGTGGACACTGGTGCCACGGTGTCAGTGATGAGTTCAACTTTCAAGAACCGTCTGGGTCGTAAAATAATGTTCGCTTGGGATCGTGCTGTTATATTCCGGGGTGTAGGGGGAGAATCATTGGTTCCGATTGGTATTTGTTTTGTGAATGTAGTGATCGCTGGCCACATGTTCCCAACTGAATTCACGGTGCTCCCTCGTTCTACGCATGACATCATCCTCGGTATTGACTTTTTGCACCAGTGCGGCGCTACTCTTGCTGGCTTTGAAGAACGTTTTTCTGTACCAGTTGCCGCGATCACTGACAACGTGTCTCGTCCAACTAGACGCCGCGATCTGAGCGACTCTCAATTCCTAGCCATGGTCAAGAAATCCCTACCCACTAGCGACCGCCAGGTACTAGTGGCCGTTCTTATGAAGCATGCGGACGTGTTTGACTTTGGTCGCGACCAACCACCGCCGATTCCAGCTTCCCGTACCCATCACATGATCAATACTGGATCTGCACAGCCGATTCGCCAGAAGCCATACCGCGTCTCACCGTCCGAACGTCAGATAATCGATGAACAAGTCCGTGACATGTTGCACCGCGGCATCATTCAGGAATCTTCAAGCCCGTGGGCTGCTCCAGTGATCCTTGTCAAAAAGAAAGATGACACTTGGCGATTTTGTGTCGACTACCGCCGGCTTAACACTGTCACAAAGAAGGATGTTTACCCGCTCCCGCGCGTTGATGATGCCATTGACTGCCTCCACTCAGCCTCCTACTTTTCCTCGGTGGATCTACGGTCCGGGTACTGGCAGATCCCGATGCACCCGCAAGACAAAGAGAAGACAGCATTCGTGACACCTGACGGGTTGTATGAATTTAATGTTATGCCTTTCGGCCTTTGCAACGCTCCTGCCACTTTTGAACGATTTATGGATACGCTTTTACGTGGCCTGAAGTGGCTAGTTTGCATGTGTTATCTGGACGATGTTGTTATTTTTGGCAGGACCTTCGCCGAACATAACAGCCGCTTAGCCATTGTCCTAGACTGCATAGAGAGAGCGGGCCTCGTGCTGAACTCGAAGAAGTGTCGCTTCGGTGAACGCCAAATTACTGTGCTTGGTCATCTCGTTGACAAGGATGGCCTCAGACCCAACCCGCAGAAGGTTGAAGCTGTAAGCAGTGTCAAAGAACCCAAATCAGTGAAAGAGCTCAGGAGTTTCCTAGGACTTTGCTCATATTTTCGGCGTTTCGTTCCCAAGTTTTCTGATTTAGCCTACCCGCTTACAAGTCTCCTGCAGAAAGACACCCCTTTCCACTGGACTCCCGAATGCGACTCCGCGTTTCGGCAGCTCAAGTTTCTCCTCACCTCGCGGCCAATATTGCGTCATTTCTGCCCGACAGCACCGACTGAACTCCACACTGACGCCAGCGGCATCGGCGTGGGTGCTGTGCTTATCCAACGCCATGAGGGCAATCAACACGTTGTCGCTTATGCAAGTCGCGCCCTCAGCAAGTCGGAACGCAATTACACTGTAACAGAGCAAGAGTGTCTCGCCGTTGTTTTCGGCGTACAACGGTTTCGTTCGTACCTTTATGGACGTGCTTTTACAGTCGTCACAGACCATCACTCTCTGTGCTGGCTCGTCAATCTACGCGACCCCTGCGGTCAGTTGGCCCGCTGGGCGTTACGCCTCCAAGAGTTCAACTTCAAAGTGTCTTACAAAAGTGGCCGCCAACACGCCGACGCAGATTGCCTCTCGCGGCTGCCGCTCACGGTTACTACTTCCGATGATGAAAACTTCGATGACTATCTCGCTGCCGTTTCCCAAGAGTTTCCAGATCTTGGCACTTTCCAGATGGAACAACGCAAGGATCAGCACTTGGCGCCGCTTTTTGCCGAAGCCCGTGACCCGACATCCGCAAGCCCTTTCTGCGTTCGCGACGGTTTACTCTACAGAACGAATTACTCGCCTGGAGGTGCGCGCTTTCTCCTCGTCGTTCCGGCTACTCTGTACTCCTCTGTTCTGCAGGCAATGCACGATGACGTCACGGCTGGGCACTTGGGGTTTGCCAGGACCCTTAACCGCATCAAAGAACGTTTTTACTGGCCAAAAATGCGCCACATGGTTCAGCGCTACGTGGCCACCTGTATGCAGTGTCAGCGGTTCAAGCTTCCCACGACTTCTCCGCCTGGACGCCTGCATCCTTTGCCACCTCCAAGCACGCCATATGAACAAGTTGGACTCGATCTGCTCGGCCCGTTTCCTCGCTCGTCCAACGGTAACCGCTGGATTATAGTGTGCGTTGATCACCACACCCGTTACTGTGAGACCGCCGCCCTACCTTGCGCCACCGCTGCTGAGGTCTCGCTCTTCCTTCTTCGTGCTGTCATCCTCCGGCATGGACCTCCTCGAGTTGTTATCAGTGACCGCGGTCGCCAGTTTACGGCAGACGTTGTGGAAGAGCTTCTGCGTCTTAGTTCATGCCATTTTCGCCACTCGACGCCGTACCACCCCCAGACTAATGGACTGGTTGAACGTACCAATCGGACACTCACGACCATGCTGGCCATGTACGTCGATTCTCGCCATAAGAACTGGGACGACGTGCTTCCCTTCATTACATACGCCTATAACACGTCGAGGCATGAAATAACTGGTTACAGCCCATTCTTCCTTCTTTATGCCCGTCCGCCTCGAAGCTCCCTCGACAGCATCTTACCTTTCTCTCTCGACACCGAGCCTTCTATTGCCAACACTCTATGTCGCGCTGAAGAAGCCCGTCGGATTGCCCGGATACGCACCTTGGCATCACAGCATCGCTCTAAGCAGCGTTATGACCGCCGGCGCAAGGATGTCTCCTACCTGCCCGGTGACGTCGTATGGTTGTGGACGCCCCTACGCAAGCGTGGCTTATCAGAAAAGCTGCTATCCCACTACACAGGCCCGTTCATCGTTGTTGCTCGCCTCAATGACCTCAACTATGTCATCTCTCCCCAATCAACGCAAGGATGCCGCTCAAGGACAACCCAGGTCGTGCATGTCGCACGGCTGAAGCCATTCCACTCTCGGGACCCCGATTGATTGACTGGCCCAGAGGGCTTCGTCTGCGAACGGGGAAATGTCACGTGCTGCGCATGGGCTCTGAGGAATAAAGAAGACGTGCGGCGGCTGGAAGTAGAAGAGAAAGTCAAGTATCCTGCCGCCGGCGCACCAGGCTCCTCTCGACCTGCCTTGTAAATATTATTTGTAAATAGAACCTGTAACAATATCAATTTTAACAGACATAAGCCAGGAATTCGCGAATGAAATCGATGCCAACAAGGTTTACAATTTATTTGATAACAAATAAAGACCTTTTTAGAAAGCTCTCTTCAAGTAAGAGTGAGAAAAAGAAAATGAGATAAGAAACCGCGGGTGAAAAATGCTCTACATAAAAATACATTAAAAGAACAAAATATTTATTTATATTTTAAATACCAGTAAGCTACGACAGCTGATTGATTTCAAGAATTTTGAGAATAAGTGTAATGCTGAGCTGAAGAGAGCGAAATTAGAATGTTGTAAGAAGTTACTTTCGGTTATTCTTAGTGAGTCGAGAAATAATGTGGCGAGAAGCACATCCTCTCTCTCATTAGGTCGTGTCCATCCGGGTGTTGACTTAATCTCCTACCGCTGCAGCAATGAACTGCTATTTTTTTGCATCAGGATCTCACGCTGCATGAAATTTTCGCATGCCAGTAGAGAAATTCAACTGCAAAATTCTAGCTCCCTGACTTGAATAAATTTGGCACCACCGGCCACACAGTCCCATAGAAAAAGCACATTGAGATACTGAAAAGTCATACTGCTGGTGTCTTTAATGAAATTACGTCACGTCCCTTGAAACATGTCTCAGATTGACTATGCATTCAGTTAACCCACATTATTAACTATATTTCAGTGACAGGTATATTTAAGGACGAGGTTAGGTAGCGTGTGTGTGTCCGGCTAGTAAAGGGAGGGCTGATAATACGATAAATGATTAAATGTTAATTTCCGTGCATCCGCTTTTGTAGAAATTTTTCTAGACGGTTATTACCACATGATTCACACGTTTTTATTTGCCACTATAACCTTATATCAGCTGCAGATTATGGGTTTCGCAAAGATAAGTCTACTGAGGAGGCACTACTGAATGTAAACATGAAATACTGAATATAATAGAAAACACATCGTCCACAATAGTGCTCTTCCTCGACCTTCGTCAAGCTTCTGATTCTGCTTTCATGAGCTGCTCTCGGTTAAACCTAATAACTGGTATACATTAAGTAACACAAACTTTTATCTGTGATTGTCGTACTAAGGGGAGCCGGTATGTTCGATTTAACAATGGTGTATCACTAAGGTTAAAAATAATCAGTGGTGCCCTGCAGAGGTCCATATTTGAACCGATAATATTTAAACTTAATTTAAATGATGTAACAAGTGTGCGTAACTCACCTCGCCTTATTATGCACATTCGTGATGCGAATGTGTTTTTTGCTTCCACATCTCTCATGAAAATAGAATTCATGGTTAATAATTGTATGGCTCATTATCACTGTGGCTGCATATGAACAAGCTGCAGTAAAATCTAAGTAAACCTAATGTGAAGACGAATACGAGAATTAGACTGAGCAGAGTTGAGTTGAGGTGTTGGATGCAGCTGATGGGATTAGCCTTGCTTATTCAGCCGGCAATTGCTCCACCGCAGCGTCACTTCTATGTTAATAATGTCCCCAAACCTGTCGGATCTACCCCACAATGCGCACAGCCACTTATAACAGCACATATTTCCCTCCCGCAGACACCGTCTATGTAAACATTCACTCCACACAGTCCACATTACAGCCCACTCCAGAAGTCACCATCTATGCGCATATTCAGGCACAATATTAGCACAGTCTATTGCCGTGCCACAATCTTTACATATATTCACTCAGAATTTAACCAAGTTCACTCCAGAAGACACCATTTACGCACAGATCCAATCACAGCACACCATAGTTCGTTCCTGCTGTCACCATTTAGAAACATCAGTGCCCTGCAGAAATATTAAAAGAAGGCGTGCAGCCTCCCTTCAGCATATCTAGTTTCCACTCGGGTAGACAATATCCTGAGCTGTACTGTGGAGGGCTCCTGTCTTCTTGAAGGAAGCAAGCATCACATACGTTTCCGCGTTGTACTCTGGTCAGTACATAATATAATGTTCGATATCTCCACACACACCACATAAAGAACATAGCGGAGACGATGCCATGCCCGTCTTATGCATCTAGGCAGAAGTGCGAGCAGAGGCCGTGCGAATTCGATGTAGTAGAATCGCCTCAGCCGCTTGGTCACACATGGCTTGTGGGCGCATTCCACAGGGTACTGAAATGATCGAGCACCGTTTTCATGTAGAGACTTTTTCCCTATGGAGGCACTTTTTTTTGATGGATTCCTTGACAGCTTTATTGGCGAGGCTGTCTGCCACCTCACTGCCTCTGACTCCTATGTGAGAGGGCACTCATTCGAAATATAGAGTAAAGCATCGGCTGTGCAGATTCTGCACCAAGCGCAGAGAGCTTCCAGACAAGGCATCAGAAGGGGATTCGCGCCCTAACCTCTGGAGGGCACATTTTGAATCAGTTAGGATGAGAACAGGTTTAGCCGGACAAGACCTTAACTTCCGTAAAGCCTCCTCAATAGCAACACTTTCCGCCGTTGTGAATTATACGACAGCAGTAAAGCGTACAGACCACTTACAGTCCTAAGAAGGAACGTAAACAGCCGCTACGCTTGCTTGTTTCACCTTGTCCACAGAACCATCAGTGAAAATTTTAAGATGGTTGGCATACTCTTTTTCCAAATGTTCAAGCAGGAGCGAACGCGTTGCTGCGAAAGAAGAGCTGCGCTTTGCATTCACATGGTGAACTGTGACCTTGCAGGGGAGGGTCGAGAAAGACCAGAGGGGTTTCAACCGCTTTTTTGCCTTCGGACATTACGGCCTGAAGAACGAAGAGTATTAAATGCTAAGTAGGCCTTCGACTCATATCTCTTGTTGCAGAGCCGCTGTAGAAGGGATCGTCCAGCTGGCGTCTCTCCTAGGCGGCCAAGATGCATTAATAGTATCTCAGAAGTGACAAGACTAAGAGGCTGCGATAGAGACTCATGAAGTACTGCCTTGTTCGCAGCCGCCTTAGGAATTCCAATGGCTCTTCTTAGGCGCTTTCTGTGGACAACTTCGAGACGTTCAAGCTGTGATGCCGAGGGGGAAATTAAAGCGCGTAATCAAGTTTGACCATTCAAGAAGGATGATTTCCCATTGCTCAGTTGCAATTCTACGGTCAGATTGAGACGCAAAGATAGATTTGAAACAATCGCATCGACAGCTTTTTCCCACTATAGACGGGAGACAATAATGACGCTCAGGAAACGCGTGAGGTTGAATTGGCGGATGCAAGAGCGATCAATGTCTAATTTCATCCGCATTAGATTAGCCGCACTGCCCTTACTCAGGGCGAGAGCCTGCTGACACTAATAGACCAGAGCCTATTTTGCCTTCGTGGTTTGGCCGCCACCGAAGCGCTGACCGCAGCCCCCGTTACACTAAATATATTATCTCTTCCCAGTCGATAGTACTGTTAACAGAATCGCAACTATAATATTCTGACGCCCATGAAGACGCAATGCCTATTCTATTTGGTCGGCATCGATGACTACACGAAGATTACTATTCTTCTGCAAGCCAGCGCTTCCTCCTAGTAGTTTCGAAAAGCCGGTACACCCCTGCCTTGCAGGCCATGCATGACGACCCTACATGTGGACATCTTGGCTAAGCGCGCACGCTCCATAGTATCCAGGCACGCTTGTATTGGCCGAAAGTTCGGGCTACGACTGAGCGGTACGTCATCAGCTGCACTCGCTGTCAACAGTACAAGCACCCCACTGGCGTTTCATCTTGTCAGCTTCACCCTGTGACACAATCCGCCGTACCGTTGGAGCAAGTGGGCATAGATCTCCTGGGCCCTTTTCGCAAATCCGATCATGGGAACCGCTGGACAGTGGTTTGCGTTGACTATCTTACTTGGTATTGCGAAACGGCAGCCCTACCCTCGTCTACCGCGTATCATGTGTCCTCTTTTATCCTGCGCTCCATAGTCCTCCGCCATGAACCCTCAAAAATTATCATCAGTGACCGTGGTCGGAAGTTCACTGCTGACGTCGTGGAGCAGCTTATCTGTTCCAGCGCATCGCATTTTCGCCATTCCTCGCCCTACCATGCCCAGACGAATGTGCTAACTGAGCGTACGAACCAAACTATCACTAACATGCTGTCAATGTACGGTGATTCTAAGCACAGAAACAGGGAGAGCGTCCTGCCATTCATCACCCGCGCTTTAAATACCGCGCGCCATGTGACTACTGGATTCAGCCCCTTGTTTTTACTGTATTCCCGCCCCCCACGCTACACCGTTGACAAGATACTACGATTTTCTCCCGATCGTCATGAAAAGCCCTCCATCGGCGAGAGACTGTCTCGCCGAAAAGGCCTGGCGCCTTGCCCGCCTTCATATCCTCGCCTCCTAAAATCGGTCCAAAGCGCGCTACGATGCCCACTGCCGTCACGTCACTTACAACCCCGGTGATTTCGTCTTGTTATGGAGGCCTGTCAGAAAGCGGGGATTGTGCCAGAAGCTGCTGTGCCACTACGATGGGCCGTATTTTATTATTGAGCAAATTAGCGAGCTCAATTACCACATAACGCATCCCACGGCAAGCGGCACGCGTTCTGCACGACCAGAAGTCACTAATGTTCCCCGGTGGAAGCCCTACCATTTGCGCGGCGCTTTTTAACCTGCGCTGCGGGCTTCGGCGGCGTAGGGAGAAGCTTGACGCCCATGAAGAGGCAATGCCTACTCTATTTGGTTGGCATCGCTGACTACGCAGAAGATGAAGAGAACGAGGTGGATGCGACCCGTGCTGGGGAAGCGGAATGTGACAACAACAACAACAACCACTCCACACGAAACGCTTTTTTGAGACGCTCACTAAAGTTTTCTATTTCTGGGTGGAAGAGGTGCTCTTCGTTTCGATACCAGGGCACTTCGGTATTTTACAAAATGAAGGAGCAGACATATTGGCAAAATCAGCTCTAATTGCACCTCTTGCCTGTAGCGTTCCTAATCTTTTCTTTTCGGTATGACTACATCTCAGGGTTTTCAGTTTGTAACCGCCACGTGCTACGATCCCTTACTCTCTACTGTTGACTACCGACATCTCATGTACCCATGGGAGGCTCGTGCGAATAAAACCCGGAAATGTGAAATAGCGATGACACTCATGCTGTGCAGGATTCCCCATTTAAATCTTTACTTTAATATAGGCGGGTTCAGTTCCACAAATGTTTGTGCGGCTTGTGGTGAAGTCGAGACATTGGAGCATTTCCTACTCTCCTGCCGGAGGTTTGCGCATTAGAGCAGAGCACACCTATAAATTCCCATTACAAGGTTGGGTCTCACTTTGTCGGTTCCCCTCTTCACCTCTTCGCAGGAGAGCCAGAAGTTTTACATTGCATCAAGTTTGCGGATACCTCCACAATTATAAAAACAGCTACCGGGAGATTTCGTTTCTAATTGTTCCCGAAATTTCTGCGCTTAAAAGAATGTTTTCGGTATTTTCGAATAGTCAAATTCTCAGATATTCGTTCCCGATGTTTTGATTCTTCCTTTTCTTTTAAATTACTCTGAAATTTTTCCCAAGGCACAATCATTAGATTCACACCAGTTTACGCTATTCTATGGGGTCTCTCCACTGAACCCTGATCAGTCTCCCGTCGTGGGTATATGCCATGTCACCAAGGCAACAACAACAAGCGGACTCCAGCTGGTTTCAGTCGCTCGTTTTGGTCTCAATAAGCCCCGATCATAACAATTTTTAATAATATTGGAAAAAAATGTTGACACTCAGATGTTTTTACGTCTGTTATTTCACAGTGATCTGCCATAGCACAGATATGTGGATAAGTTATGTAGAGAGGTGAGTAAAGTTATTGGGTGCCTCTTTAAACCCCTTGGATGAAGGAAATATTATCTGACTGGTTATTTCATTTAGGAATATCAGTGCAGCGTAGCCCGAGGAACCCCGACTAAACTTATAGGTTAAGCATGTTTCAGAAAAAGACAGAATTTTTTCCAAATTACAGGAGCAGACACCAAGATTTAGACACTGCTGCGTACGGAGGGCCCGACTGTGCAGATGATCGCCACCGGCCGGTCTGCCAGTGTTTTATGGAACTGAGGAACATGAACACTCGCATGCAGTGGCGTACACCAACAAGAGGCCTGCGTGCCTCTTATTGGTGTGACAGAAAGAATAATTGAAAGGAAACTGCTCGTCTTGCCCATTGGCTCGAACAGAGTCAGAATCGCTGCCATGTGCACACAGAGGAGATTTGAAAGAGATAACGGGAAGGATTCACCGAAAAGACGCGCATCGTAAAACCGCTTCCGCCGAAGCGACGCCGCCGGTTTTAAGGACACATACCCCAGCCACCCCATTGCATGCCTCGATTTCCTTGTGAAATATTGAGCCGGAGTACAAGGGTTCGAAACCGGCCGCGGCGATAGGGTTTCGATGGAAGCGAAACGCTAAAAATTGGTGGTGGTTTAACATTGCTAGACAAGAAAGATTGTGCGAAAGCACTGTTTTTTGCAGGTGGACACCAGCGCCACGTACCTCGAAGCATGACAGGAGACCACTGACCCAGGGAGCTAGATATGCGCCTTTCCTTTCCTCAAAGTCAACGGTCTAAGCCTTCTTCTGGTTTTTGGATAGGGAACGGCGGATAACTGCCTCCTATAGGTGGATGCCGCCGCCTACTCACAGCGCCATTGAGGTGGCCACTGCTGGCGTTCTTTATCAGTTTATGCAGCGACTCTCAGACGCTTCCGTTGTCTGTTGTTGGCGGTGCCGGCGTCTTTCCTCGGTTTCACTTGCCCGGGCTTGACGCAGACCGACCCCTGAAACCCGGGCAGTGCGGCCGGAATAGCTCCCGCAATAAGCATAGCTAAGCGTGCTTTTGCTAAATCGTCCACTCGACATCATGAACTAATCACGCGCGCAACCTGTACACATTTCTTATTGTGAAAATATTTGTGTATATTACCTCTCCCACTATCATTTCTTCCTGTCCCCTCACCTCTTTCATTTCTTGTCTCCATTTTGCCTTGTATCCTTTCAGCATGCGGCAGGCTCGTGCGCTTTCCTTTTCTTCCTATCGGCAACAGCAGCAGCATCTCCTCTCCCTCTACCCCAGCGGAGCACATCTGGTAGTATCAGTAGTAATAACTTTAATCATAGAAATATTTGGGTGCGTCTTGGTGTAGAGGCACTCTTCACATCTTTTGATGTGGCCTGTGGCTCTTGTAGCAGGGTTGGAGCCTATAGTCCAGGGCCCCACAGAGTCTTGCCGCAAGATAGGCTTTCCGGACCAGTCCTGCCTGGAAAGCCGGATCCTCGCTGGAAAGCATCCTCTCCCACTGCTACGCACTCGGGATTCTGTTTATTGCAGCCGCATTCGTCCTCTTTTCACAATACGTTATATGAATTATTGTGGCTTTGTCCTCGCACCACGGGCAAATATTTGCTGTTATATAACCCTGGGTGGATCTTGCTTACTACGTTTAGATTCGGGAGAGTTGCCGTTTGTAGCTTTCTCCAATAGACGGCTTCCTGCTGGTGGAGATTTTTGTGACGTGGGGGATATCTAATCCTGACCCCCTTATAGTAATTCACAATTTCTGAGTATCCTAAGGACACTGATTCCACGCCAGGCTGCTCGAGGGTGGTTTAGTTGGAGGCTCGGTTTGTAAGATCTCGAGGTCTATCCGCCTCGGCATTCCCCGCGATGCCTGTGTGTCCCGCTACCCACAATATTGGCGCGTGCTCATGGGAGCGCGCCGACGATGAAGACGAAGTGTGCGTGTGCCGGTGGACAAAGACGAAGTGTGTGTGTGGTTCGGACAGCCATCTTGTGAGTTCCCTGCTGTGCGCTGGACTTCGCTGAGACTGTGATCTTTGCCGGTCTTGTCTTCATTACATTTTTGGTGGAGGTGCTGGGTACTTTCCAACATCTACGTGCCCCGAAGGCTCTCTATGAACACGGATTTGACTCCGATTCATCGCAGTACGAGCCGCCGAATCCAAGGTCAGTCACCAGAGTACGGTCCGTTATCCCCTAGGACCAGGGCTCCAGCTGTGACGCGCAGGACTGACGCGGCACCTATGGCTAGCAACGGAGACGCGGCAGCTATGGCTGACAACGGGAACTCAGCTGCTCATTTCCTGGTCCTCCAGCCGCGAACGCCGCCGACCTTCTATGGCGAAGTGTTTGAGGACGCGGAGGACTGACTTGACCAGTTCGAGCGCGTTGCCAGGTACAACGGCTGGGATGCGGAGCGGAAGCTGCACAATGTTTACTTCGCTCTTGACGACTCGGCGCGGACGTGGTACGAGAACCACGAGACAACGTTTCCTTCTTGGGAACGGTTCCGTAGCCAGTTGCTGGCGACCTACGTCAACACCGACCGTCGGGAACGAGCTGAGTCGGCGCTGCAGTCAAGGAACCAGCGACCCAATGAGAGCGTCGCAATGTATTATGAGGACATGACACGACTGTTCAGAAGGGCGGATCCAAACATGGCCGAGGACAAGAAAGTGCGCCACCTGATGCGCGGTATAAAAGAAGAACTGATTGCTGGGCTTGTGCGAAACCCACCTAACACCACTTCGGAGTTTCTATCGGAGGCCACTACCGTCGAAAAGACCCTGCAACAACGCGCCCGCTATTACAATCGCGCCGTGAACACCGTATCAACTGCCGACTTTGCGCCAGCCTCCAGCGACTCCGCTGACACCCTTCGGGAGCTGGTTCGATCTATCGTCAAAGAAGAGGTGCACAAAATGCGCCTCTCTGCCCAGTCGCAGCCGCAGTGTCCATCGTTAGCACAAATTATCCGAGAGGAAGTGCAGCAGGTGGTTCCTGAACCTGTTGCCCCTGCTGTCCTTAAACCGACGCCCCCGCGCCAGACGTACGCGTCGGTACTCCTACAGAACTGCGACCTCGCCCCTTGGAGTACCAGCCCATCTGCATCTGCTTTCCAGCCGCGGCCCCCGCCTGTCCCTGTGTTGCCCGAAGCCAGGCTGCGGAAGACGGACGTGTGGCGGGCACCTGACCAGCGGCCCCTTTGCTACCACTGCGGTGAGGCTGGCCATATCTTGCGGTGGTGCCCTTATCGTCGAGCTGGAATTCGCGGATTTCATCCGCGACTCCCCTGTCCGCCCAATGGCGAACGGTCCCGCGAAATTGAGGAGCACCTGTCAACGCGCCAGGATCACACTCACACTGATTTCCCTCGCCCTGACTACCGCCCACCAACCTCTACCCGCTATCGTTAGCCGAGTCCCCGTCCTTCGACAAGCCGTTTCAGCCGCTCACCGAGACCTCGCCGGGGAAACTAGACCCAGCGGCCTGCGGAGGTAAGGCCGCTGACGAGCGAACAGCCGAACATCCTCCATCGCGTTCCCGACCAGACGACGGCTATCAAACGAGGACACGTGACGATCACAAAGGATGTGCAGCTTCGAACTTACCGGTCGATATCGACGATTTACCGGTTGCGGCATTGGTTGATACGGGAGCGGACTATTCGGTTATGAGCAACGAGCTAGCAAAAGAACTGAGGAAAGTATTAACCGCGTGGACTGGGCCTCAGATTCGCACAGCTGGTGGGCACCTAATTACCCCTGTTGGCCGGTGTACGGGGAGAGTTACAATCGGCGGATTTATTTACGTTTGTGACTTTGTTGTCATACCTCACTGTTCGCGCGATGTCATTCTCGGCCTGGACTTTTTACAAGCTAACGGCGCCGTTATCAATTTACAAGAGCCGCGCGTGACGTTTTCGCAGACGCAAGCAATTGAAATAGCCGAGCCAGACGACTCCAGCATACCCGCCCTGCGTATTGCTGCTGATGACGTGACGGTGCCTCCGCGGTGCAGCATGATGGTCCCAGTGCAAAGTGTCTCGCCCGGTGATCAAGACGTTATGGCAGAGAGAAATGTCAGCCTTCTACTCGAGAAAGGAATCTGCGCTGCAAGAGGGCTTGTTCGCTTACGGGATCGCTCTGCGACACACTTGATCACCAACTTCGGAACAGAGTTCCAGCCTATTGCGAAAGGAACGGCCGTCGCATACGTTACCGACTTCGTTGAGCCCGCAGAAATATGTGCTCTGGAGCTACCGTCGCCGGACGGACGCGATGCAGCAACCGTTCTGTCTACCGTGGACATTAATCCCGGCTTGTCGGTGGGTCAGAAGCAGCGCTTGTTAGAGCTCCTTCACGATTTTGCAGAGTGCTTCGCCACGACATCAAAGGTAGGGCGCACCCCGGTAGCCAAACACCGCATCATCGTCAACGAGGAGACTAGCCCCATATCCCAACACCCGTACAGAGTGTCGCCGGTGGAACGGGAGGCTGTACGATCCCAAGTGCAAGAAATGCTTGCAGACGACGTAGTCTAGCCGTCCACGAGACCCTGGGCTTCGCCTGTGGTATTGGTGAAGAAAAAAGATAACACCTTGCGATTCTGCGTCGATTATAGGAAGTTGAATCGTGTCACGAAACGTGACGTTTACCCCCTTCCACGATCGACGGCGCCTTGGATCGACTGCGTGACGCTAAATATTTTTCTTCACTCGACCTTAAGAATGGCTACTGGCAGATCGAAGTGGACGAAAGGGACAGAAAGAAGACAGCGTTCGTGACACCTGACGACCTTTATGAATTCAAAGTGCTACCTTTGGACTCTGTTCTGCGCCAGCAACCTTCCAACGCATGATGGACACCGTTCTTTCTGGGCTGAAATGGCAGACATGCCTAGTGTACCTTGATGATGTTGTCATTTTTGCTCATAGCTTCGAGGAACACCTCAACCAGCTGCGAATGGTGTTACAGGCGCTCCGTTCAGCACAGTTGACGATAATGCCACATAAGTGTCACTTTGGTTTCGAAGAGTTCAGTTTTCTTGGTCACGTGATAAGCGCTGACGGAGTCTGTCCTGACCCGGAGAAGACTGCCGCTGTGGCACAGTTCCCGCGCCCAACCGACAAAAAGTCCGTTCGTAGGTTTCTGGGCCTCTGTGCCTATTACAGACGTTTCGTTGAAAACTTTTCCACAATTGCCGAGCCCCTTAAAATGCTTACTAGAGACAATGTATCTTTTGTGTGGCATGATGATCAGGAATCTGCCTTCAACGAGCTACGCCGCCGCCTACAAACTGTCCCAATACTCGCCCATTTTGATGAACGAGCTGCCACTGAAATTCATACTGACGCCAGCAATGTTGGTCTCGGCGCTATTCTCTTTCAGTGGCAGGATGGCAACGAGAAAGTCATAGCGTACGCCAGCCGCTCCCTCTCGAAAGCAGAGGCAAACTACTCTACCACAGAGAAGGAATGCCTTGCGGTAGTGTGGGCGATTAGCAAGTTCCGACCATATCTCTATGGTCGCTCGTTTCGAGCTGTCAGTGACCATCATTCGTTATGCTGGCTAGCCAATATCAAAGACCCTTCGGGACGGCTTGCGAGATGGAGCCTTCGCCTCCAGGAATACGACATCACGGTAGTGTACAAGTCCGGCCGTAAGCACAATGACGCCGATTGCTTGTCACGTGCACCTGCCGACGTTGCTCCGGCCGAAACAGAGGACGACTTCCCGTTTTTTTGCACTCGTCACGTCGTCCGATATGGCCCGGCGTCAACGGGCTGACTTAGAGTTGCGTCCGCTCATCGAGCATCTGGAGGGCCTTAACGTTGCTGTTCCGCGGCTTTTCGTTCGAGGTTTGGGTTCCTACAGTCTCCAAGATGGCGTCCTTTACAAGAGGAACTTCGCCCATACCACGGAAACCTTTCTTCTGGTTGTGCCATCCGAACTCCGTCCAGAAATCTTGCACGCCTGCCACGACGAGCCATCGGCTGGTCATTTGGGTGTTACGCGGACGTATGCCCGCATTCTTGCGATGTATTACTGGCCAAAGTTGCTCTCATCAGTCCAGCAATATGTGAGGACCTGCTGTGACTGCCAGCGACGAAAGACACCACCAGTTAAACCCGCAGGGCTTCTCCAGTCCATCCCACCGCCTACAACACCTTTCCAACAAGTGGGCATGGACTTGCTGGGCCCATTCCCATTGTCTTCCTCTGGGAACAAATGGATTGTTGTGGTGACGGACTACTTAACGTGGTACGCCGAGACACAGGCGCTCCCCTACGCTAGTGCTGCAGAAGTGGCTCAGTTTTTTATGACATCAATCGTCTTGCGTCACGGTGCGCCATCAGTCGTCATCACGGACCGTGGAACCGCCTTTACGGCGGCATTAATGCAATCTCTCTTCGAACTCACCCACACCAGTCACCGGAAGACAACAGCCTATCATCCCCAAACAAACGGCTTGACTGAACGCCTCAAACGGACGCTTGCAGATATGCTTGCTATGTATGTCGACGTTGAGCATCGTACGTGGGACGAAGTTCTCCCTTATGCAACCTTCGCCTACAATACGGCAGAACAGGAGACTACCCGTCTTACACCTTTCCAGCTGGTCTACGAACGGTGTGTCACTACCATGCTGGAGGCTCTGCTACCCGCTGCTCACAACGACGGAGACATCGGCCCCTACGCTGACGTTGACACATTCGTCCAGCGGGCTGAAGAAGCCCGCCAACTCGCAAGGTGTCGGATTCGACATCAACAACAACTCGACGCTGGTCGCTACAACCTCCGACACCGATGCGTTCGGTACGAGCCCGGCGACTCTGTATGGGTATGGACACCTGTGCGCCGCCGCGGACTCGTATAAGTGATGTCACATACGAAGTTTTTCCGCGGGACACGACCTCCTCACCACGTCGGCGCCATCCGACCGAGACTGTCCACGTGGTGCGCATGAAGCCCTACCATGACAGGCTGCAACCCGCCGCTTTACCAGCTTAACAGCTCTCTGTATTCTCTGCCGTCCGCCGTCTATACCGAACATTACCTTTGCTGTCCGTGTTCGTTTCCGGCGTCGGGCCGCCGCCTTGATGGAGGGGGTAATGGCGCGTGCTCATGGGAGCGCGCTGACGATGAAGACGAAGTGTGCGTGTGCCGGTGGAGAAAGGCGAAGTGTGTGTGTGGTTCGGACAGCCATCTTGTGAGTTCCCTGCTGTGCGCTGGACTTCGCTGAGACTGTGATCTGTGCCGGTCCTGTCTTCGTTACAATATTATGTGTTGTAATTGTTTTTCCTTCGGCGGTAATTTGGCTACCTTAAGGATGTGGAGCGCTGCCCCCCTATTTTGCCATTCATGTAGTTTCTGCAAGCTGTTTGCGAGTCTGTTATAATTATTAGGGACATTTGAGCACGGTAGCCCTCTGCCGCCGCTAGGGCAATGGCAGCCTCTTCGGCCTCCTCAATCGTGCCATTCCTGATAGTTGCGCTGGCTATTTCTTTGAGCTCATGATTAATTGCCGTTGCAACCTCTCTATTTCTGGTATGGTGTCTAGTTCTTCCGTATGCAGCCGCATCCGTGTACGTAATGCTTTCTTTGTTGGCTAGGTTCTGTTCCACATACTGTGCCCTAGCCTCTCGTCGCTCTTTGTGCAGGTTCGGATCCATATTTTTGGGAATTGGTGCTACCCTGTTTGCCGCAGTTCTTCGGGTATTCGTTTTGATCTTTTTATCTCTGACAGTGCACCCTCGTAGCCTCATCTTTTGAGCAGTCCGATCCCTGTTTTATTCTTTTTTAGCCTCTGGAGCTGAGCTACGAGTTGGGCCTCCCTTAGCTCCTCAAAGGTGTTATGCAGACCTAGAGCCATTAGCTTCTCTGTCGAGGTTGATTGCGGTAGGTGTAGCGCTGTTTTGTATGCTCTCCTAGGTATCGTGTCCGCTAGCTTTATTTCTGCTTTGTTGCAGTTGTAGTGCGGTATGCTGCATGTAATTCGGCTAACCACTAGGCTCTTTACAAGCTTAAGCGTGTCGCTCTCCCGCATGCCGTGTGTTTTCCTAGAGACCCTGGTTATCATGCGGGCGACCTGTGTAGCCGAGTTCTTTATTAGTCTGAGCGCCTGCGTGCACCTTTAGTTGGATTGAATCCACATCCCTAATATTCTGATGGTTGCTCTTTCTTGTATGAATTGCCCTTCTAGATAAACATTTAGCTCAGTTCTTTTGTTTCCGGCGCGGATCGGTTGAGTTTACCTCTCCAGACCCTTAGTAGTTCTGATTTTTCCGTCGAGCAAGCCAAGCCCCTGACTCTAACATAATTTTCTACGCACGTTGCAGCAGCCTGCAGTTTCGCTTCCTTTTCGCTGAGTGAGCCCTCCGTGACCTCACACAGTGATGTCGTCCGCATACATTGCATACCTTATGCCTTGTATGGTTTCTAGCTGTCTAGTGAGCTTAACCATTGCTATGTAAACAGTATTGGTGAAATCACTGACCCTTGCGGCGTTCTCTTATTAGGCGTTTGAAAGTTCTTGGACCTGATTTCCGCGAGCCCTATTGTAGCCGTTCTATTTGTGAGGAAGGCTCTTACATATCTGTAGATTCTTTTCCCGCAGTTCAAATCGTCCAGGCCTGTTTGTATGGCTTCGTGGCTAACGTTATCAAAAGCTCCCTTTATGTCTAGGGCCATGACTATGCGTTCGCCGCATCTGGGTACGTTGGTTAATATTTCGTCCTTGATCTGCAGCAGGACGTCTTGCGTGAACAGTTTTGCCCTAAATAAAACATGCTATGGGGGTATAGCTCGTTTTCCTCCATGTAATCTTGCACCCGCCTGGTTATAATACTTTCGCATAATTTCTCCATGCACGAGGTTAAAGATATCGGCCCAAGGTTTTCTATCTGCAGTGGTTTACCTGGTTTGGGAATCATTACTATTTCTGCGTGCTTCCACTCTTTTTGAACAGTCTCTGATTCCAAGAGCTTATTAAAGTATTCGGCCAGCTCTTCAAATATTCCGTCGCTTAGGTTACAGATGAGTGCGTTTGTAATTTTGTCCGCCCCTGCGGCTGTATTTCTTGTTGTGCTTCTAACTGCTGCGTAGACTTCTTCCCTAGTTATGGGTTTATCTAATTCTTGGTTTTCCTGTCCTCGGTAGTGTTAGATGTATGCTGCTGGGTCGGTGTTGCCGAAGCATTTCTGCCTAATATTTTCTATTAATTCCGAATCTGGACCTTGAAATTGATGGACCAGTCTGTGGATCACCTTATCTGGTGGAGCAAGCGGCGACGGCAGTGGCGTCGACGGCGCCGCCATCTGTTGAAGCGCGGCTGCTGTGTTGCTCAGCAACGGCAGCTCAAGGTCGTTCGTGGGCCACGGCACACGGCTGAAGTGCGCGACGAGCCGAAATGGCTCGCTGGCTGGTGTAGTAAACATTCCGCTTTAAAACAACGCTTTACTTTCGTCTCTAAGTGGTGGGGACAATATTTTAATGAAATTGTTTAGGAGGTTGTAGCGGCACTAAATCTGGAACCGCATTGGCGTAGGCTGCTGTCTAGGCTCTTTCGATGAGTTCTTTTTAAGACGAAAGCCTTTAACGGCTAAAGTCGTGGTCATAATATCTCTCCCTCTGATGTTACACTCTTCAACCACTTATGACTAAATAGTCATAAAGGTGAGAGCCTTTAATGCCTCATTCTCGCGACCATGACACCTGTCCGTCCGATGTCATGCTCTTCAGCCACTGATGACTAAATAGTAATTAGTCATGTTCATTAGTCATAACAAAGACATTAATCATAGTCATAAACATCTGTCCTAGGCATTAGCCATAACGAAAGTCATTAGTCGTAGCCATTAGTCGTAGTTATAGTCATTAGTCATATACATTAGTCAAAGCCATAGTCAAACCAATTTTCATTTAATAATAATAATCGGTTTTGGGGGAAAGTCAATGGCGCAGTATCTGTCTCATATCGTTGGGCACCTGAACCGCACCTTAAAGGAAGGGATAAACGAGGGAGTGAAAGAAGAAAGGAAGAGAGAGGTGCCGTAGGGGAGGGCTCCGGAATAATTGCGGCCACCTGGGGACCTTTAACGGGCACTGACATCGCACAACACGTGACGCCTTAGCGTTTTTCCTCCATAAAAACGCAGCCGCCGCGGTCGGGTTCGAACCCGGGAACTCCGGCTCAGTAGTCGAGCACTGCAAATGTCAGAAACACAATTGTGGGGGAGAGAAACAGGACACCAGCATATTTTACTTTTGCTCACAGATGTTCCTCCATATTATGCCTACGCACCATAAGTGGGGCCACTACATCGGTGCTGTGGCAAATGTTGGATACTGGCGTAGGCTCTGGTGCAGGATCTGAAATGGCTCTACTGAGAGCTCTGCTGTATGCTCGGCTGAGGACTGGTTGTGAGCTCTGTGGTGTTAAAGTCTTGGTGTGGAGTTTCCACTTCACATGTTCTTCTGCTGCCTGGGTAGGCCGTCAAAAATAACTCTTAGGACCTTGGTGCGGTTATCATAATTTCGACTGTACCTGTTCTGAAGACCAAGTTGCAAATTGTGGTATCACTCTATATAACTATCAGTTCCTTAATATCACTAGAGATTTAACATCACTAAAAAATTAATGTGGATTAGCTCATCTAATCGAGGATATAAAAAGCGAAAAATGTCGGCGTGCACTGTGTTTATTGGCGTTGGAGTTGACAATGCTCTAGACAGCGATGGCTTTGAGGAATGGAAGCGCGCATCACTGGCTCCCTGGATTTGCGGACGCCTCATACTTGCTTTGATGCACGGGGCAGTGGTGAAAGTGAGATGTGGCCTGAATGCATTAGCGCTGACAGCCTATTGGCTGACATTCGGCCCTCTAGCAATAGCTAGGCCGCAGCATGCATTGGGTGATAAATCTCTCGCGATCAACCATTAACTGCATGCCACTTCCCAGGGTGACAGGGAGGGCGCGCTGCCTATCCAGTGTGCGGAACGCAATAAAGCACGCTTTTGCAGTTGGACACCAATGCCACGTGTCCGCCAGCGAGATTAAGGCCTCTACTGACCTACGGAGCCGGTTGTGCGTCTTTCATTTCGTGAAAATGAACGGCCTTTGCAAAGTTGTCAACGCCAAAGAACTCAATGAACTCCGTCGGCTCACTTGTTTTGTTTGGTTTTTGAGGAAAGGAAATTGCACTGTAACCGTCTCCCATATCTCGGTAGACACCCGAACCGCGAAGTAAAGCAAGGTATAAAGGAGGGAGGGAATATAATAATAATTGGTTTTGGGGGAAACGAAATGGCGCAGTATCTGTCTCATATAACGGCGGTTGAACCGCACTGTAAGGAAACGGATAAAGGAAAGAGAGAAAGAAGGAAGAGAGAGGTGCCGTAGTGGAGGGCTCCTTAATAATTTCGACCACCTGGGGATCTTTAACGTGCACTGAAATCGCACAGAACGCTGGCGCCTCAGCGTTTTGACTCTAAAAACTCAGCCGCCGCGGTCGGGTTCGATCCCGAGAACTGCGGATCAGTAGCCGAGCGCCCTAACCGCTCAGCCACCGCGGTGGGTCAGGGAGGGAAAGAAGAAACAGAAAACTGAAAATTGAAAGTTGGATTTCGAGGAAAGGCGCGGGAGGCTCGCGTTGTGGCTTCATGTGCCTCCTCGAAGCACCGCCACGGCGAAATCGGCTTTCACTTTAAAAGTTGGATATATATTTCCATAGAGCTCAGCTTTCGTAACACACATGCATGTCCCTGTGCAGGAAAGGTTTTGTAGTATGTTTTTTCCAGTTCTCGTTAAAGCAGTTAAACGGGAAAAAATCGCAGACTATTTCACGTACCCAGAAAACATGCACATGTAGACGAAAAGAAGCAGAAGTCTATTTTAAAAGAATTTGCAATATGGACCACAAATGTACACGACTGACGTAGCCTCAAAATTGCTACTCTGCACACCCGAAACAGCAAGTGTCAGTTGAGCACGTTGCCTAGCCAGCAATACACATGAACCGATCGAACTAGGCACAGAGGTAAAGCCGACCATACTGTTTGACAAAGTGATGGACCGGACTAAACTTAATCAGCAGACATTGTGCAGTACACGAATGGGCTAAACTTTGCGAGATGCCGGCTCCGCCAGCTCACGACTGCTCTAGTTGGGGTACGCAATGTGTGTTTCCCCACGGTTGTAAATTTTTCTAGGAAAGCGCTTCGCCTGAAAGCGTAGAATTTTTTTTTCAAACCCGCATCTAAACAAATGCATGCCGCCTTTGGTAATTCGGTAAAACAACTTGCACAAACAGAGCCCACACTAAATGGATTTATAGTGGGATAATACTTGCAACCTAGAAAAGGCTTCTCCATCAAAGGCATGTAGACTGCCATTCACGACCCCCTAGTAAAAACACAGCTCCAGCGGTTGGTATAAACGAGTAAACCATTTACATGTGTGATGGCAGCAACATTATGTAATTAATGACATAATTTTAAAACACGATAAACGTTGACAGCCGGCTGACCTCGGACATCCTGACAGTCCCCTGTCTTTGCGGCATACGGACGCAGCTTATATGCCGGGAAAAGCAAACACAATGGACCAAGGTGTACTATATGAGTCGATGATAATATAAGAACGCATTTAACGGGTGCGTTTTCACCTGATCCAGGTAGTCAAGAGCCCTCCGTGATTTTAGGAGCTTTAGCTGTTACTAGTTACGCTTGTCAAGGGCGCGTCTGTCTGCTTTAGAGGTTAAACTAACCAAAAGAGTTCAACGTGACCACACTATATCACAAAGCAACTGTGCGCGCATAGCGTCTCAATCGATACTTATACTTTCGATCTGTTATATATGTGCCAGTATAGCGGCCATCGAAGCGGGACACCTTCCCCCTCCCCCGGAACCACCGTGCGCATAACGTTTAGGCGCCACCCGTTTAAGGCCGAATTTTTGAAGTGGTGTGAAATGAGTTGGCTTTTTCCGAGGGATAAAATTACCAATGGAGGTGAAGCCCAAAATATTTTCGGTATTCATACCAATCACCTTATTATTAACTTAAAATTTAATTCATGAACTGATACAACAAGCAAATATAGCTCATATAGCGAAGATGGCTGTAAATAGTTATAGTAGTGCAAAATTTTTCAGGTAGGTGGCGATGCTTGTGTCTTAGAAGGCATGTTTTCGGAAAGGAAACACCCGCGGGTGTAGCTTTCGTAGTTAACGCTCTTAAGTCGAACTCTGACGCACTGTTGGCTGGCGTTGTTTTTCTTTCTTTGAAGAAGCTGTTGGGTCTTTAGTAATCGGCCGACTGTGCCAGATACAAAAGCAAACTTTAATAAGTGCTTTGAAGTTTTGTATTATTACTTATTCACGATTGTATAAATCGTCAGTTTAAATTAAAAACAGCAGTTCTTTCTGAAACACATACCATAGGATATGCAGAAAGAAAAGATTCGTAGTATATAACGCAAAGAAAACCTTCGTAGAATGTAATGCGAAGGAAACCTTTTCTAAAGGAGACAAGCGTATAGTGATGTCTCCACAAAATGAAATCACGATAGTCGCGCACCACGAAATAGGAGAAGGAACGGATAAAGGAGGGAGGGAATTTAATAATAATTGGTTTTTGGGGAAACGAAATGCCCCGCCGCGGTGGCTCAGTGGTTAGGGCGCTCGCCTACTGATCCGGAGTTCCCGGGTTCGAACCCGACCGTGGCGGCTGCGTTTTTATCGAGGAAAAACGCTAAGGGGCCCGTGTGCGGTGCGATGTCAGTGCACGTTAAAGATCCCCAGGTGGTCGAAATTATTCCGGAGCGCTCCACTACGGCACCTATTTCTTCCTTTATTCTTTCACTCCCTCCCTTATCCCTTCCCTTACGGCGCGGTTCAGGTGTCCAGCGAGATATGAGACAGATACTGCGCATTTCCTTTCCTCAAAAGCCAATTATTATTATTATGAGAACGCCGCCGCCGCGGTAGGGTTCGAACCAGGGAATTGCGGATGAGAAGCCGAGCGCCCTAATCACTGAGCCACCGTGGCGGGTACCAATTTTCATTTATTTTCCTTCTCTTACGGCGCGGTTCGGGCGTCCACCGAGTTTTGTGAGACAGGCGTCATTTCCTGTCCTTAAATTGTCCAACGGGTGAAGCGTCACGCCCAATGGGCGGTGGCGTTCCTTCTGTGGACTCCTTGCAAACAGTGCAACACGCTGTGGCGTCCCAATTCAGGCGCCTCCTGAACGCCAACCTGTAAGGATGCCGCCTAAACGCTCTTTGTGGTGTTTAATCAACATCTTCACCACGCATCAGCCACACAAGCAGCAACACAGCGCTAAAGGCTTTCCCCTCGCTACACTTTAGGTCAGCAAAGTGCCCCTGAATTTTTTAGTCATTTCGTCTGAACAGGTCAGAGCTGCCTCCCACCCCTCCTGCTTTGGCTGGTTATTAATAGTGACAGCCTGATTTTGTTGGCAGGCTCATACCATACGGTACAGGTCTGCCTTCTGCCCGCAGAGTTTGTATTCTGAGTCAAATGACTCCGGATGCATTGCGTGTAGTCTTCGTGGGTGGTTGTAAGAGTTGGTCTGTAGCTTTCGACAGTGAAGTTCCTTCCCTTTGTCTAGTGTCTTAGCCGGCGAAACGTATACCCGACGGAATAATCTTAAGTGGAGAAGTATGTCGTTGTAAGTAAGTAGTGGGGTAGGAGGTTCCACGACATCCTTAATGTGTGTCTGGGGGAGAAATGTTCTGGCGGAGGCATGTGCGCTGTCGTTACCTGGGATGTCCTGGTGACCTCGTACCCATATTAATTGTACCCATATTAAGGCTAAAAATTTAATTTTAAACAGCAGACCTTCGCTGTCCAACCACTTTCACAGCGTGGATTGGAGCCAAAATTTTTTCCCATCAAACGGAAAATCTCGTGGTTAGTCACGTGGTCACAGCGGCCAAGGCGGGAGTCCGAACAGGGGTCAGCACGGCGGCAGCGAGCGACGTGTAATGCACGTGGCTGCCTCACCTCCACCGCTCCACCCCTTGAAGGTCACATTGCGATGCTGATGACCTTCGTTTCACTTGGCCAGTAAATCTTTTGCTTTAAAAGGCGCCCATAATAGATCCCCAGAGGTTCGAAATTATTCCGAAGACGTACACAAGGGTATTGTTTATTCCTTCAGTCTGTTTGGCGGTCAGTGCACGTTAAAGATGCCCAGGTGGTCGAAATTATTCCGGAGCCCTCCACAAAGGCACCTTTTTCTTCCTTTCTTCTTTCACTCTCTCCTTTATCCCTTCCCTTACGGCGCAGTTCAGGGGCCGTAATAAGCAACTGTCAGAAATTCTGTCAAAAGTCGTTCACTGTGACGTCAAAATGAGGAAACAATGAAACATCACCGCTTGAGGCAGAAACGAATCATCCAATTTCAACAGGCCGGCGCCCCGAGAGAATTTATTTGCATTGCGAGGAGCCGTCTGCTAATTTTTTGTAAAAATACTTGAAATATGTAGCAATAAAAGCAACTAATATTTTATTTTGCCAAACATTGCGTTTAAAATTGAAAAATATTAAGCAAAACGAAAAGCGTACGAAGATGTACTTTTAAATTTGCTGGTGGGTAACTTGTCGTGCTGCGGGGATGCGCTGACGGCGGTAAAACGTTAAGCCGCTGTGTACGAAAGCAAAGGATTCTACGCCATGTTATTGTTTTTTAGCTGCTATGAAATCAATGTATTGTGCAGTTTAGCTAAGTGTGCAGAAAAATTTTAACGAATGCAGTGAAGGAAGGCTACGTGCCCATCGAGCGAACTTGAAAGAAGCACTTGGTGCAAAATCGTCGAAGACAACTTGTTGAAGTCTGTGTTGTTGGGCTTTCTCGATCACTGACAGAAATGCCAAAAAGTGAGGTGTTTCAGTGTGTGATGTGTGGTTGTCTGTTTCTTTTCCCTTGGGAAACAGAAGATGTAGTGCGATTTGTTGCAAGAAATGTTGCAAATTGCTGGTGCTTTGTCTTATCATTGCCATGGTTCATCCTCCGCCCTGTATTGCCTTGTTGTTATGTTCCTAGCAGTTTCCTTTGTGCGCCGGTGCAGACTTTTCTTCTCGTCATTGTTATCTTATCCCTCCTCGCTACTGCAGTTTGCCGCGCCCGCTCTCTCGCCTTTTGCATCCGTGTCAAGTTGCTTCCTGACGGGTTAAAGACCCTCCTGGGAGGTCTCCAGCCCTCGCTCCATCATGGCACCACAATCATGAAGATCCTACGGTCAGAGTGCCAGCGCCAAACACGCTTCTTCCGTGAAGCGCTGTACTTGCAGCTTCACCGCCTCGACAGTTTCCCAAGGGCCAGGATGAAGTGGCGTGAGCTTTCCGCGTTGCTGACAGAACTGCTGAAGCCTTATGGCAACATGAGCTCTGCTGCCTACGTGCCATTGTACCGAAACAGCGCTCCAGCCACAGTAACCGAGTGCACACGCTCGGAGATGGGGTGCTCCCGGACAAAGTGGCTCGTGTTCTCTGCCTGGGCCATACATTCGCCGTGGGATCCAAGAAATCGCCACTGGATCTTCTTGGTATGGTCAGGCAAGTGGCTCATCGTGCTCGGGACTCTGATTTCGCTAGCTGCTTGTCTGAAGGAGTTGAGGTGGTGTCACGTTACAAGCTGAAGGACAAAACAGGGCCCTTCAATCATGTCGCTTCTTACTTAAGAAGCCATGATCTTTCGTTATTAGCAGCTGACAATGAAGATGGTTTTCTTGCCTTGCCCAAAGACCTGTTTGAAAAAAAAACTGCTGATGCCTTGGGATCAGTCTTCGTACGACGTGACAGGGTTTCTCTGACCGGGATAAAATCAAAAGCTAAGCATATCTGCACTCGTTCAAATCTAGACAAACTTGTTACAAGCATAAATTAAGCTGATAAGATCAGTCTGGACATATTCTTCACCGCGAAGACGCATAAAACCGACCGCCCATTGAAGGCAATTGTCACTGAGAATGGCGCTTGGCAGGAAGCTTTGGGGCTATTCCTTCAAACTAGACTCAAGGTTCTGACACTAGACGATCCCTTCCTTTTGAAGGATTCAAGTCAAGTTTTTGACTTCCTGAAATCTAACGGTAGTGCTCTCATGCCATTCTCGGTTGACATTAAATATCTCTACTATTCTTTTCCACATGACAAACTTCTGTTTTGTGTTGAAAGCTGCACTGATGCGTTCGGCTTCGTCGCGTTTCAGAATTCCTCCGGTATGTCGGTGGGTGGCTTCTTAGAACTGTTGACTGTTTATTTTAATTCCACTTACGTTAAGTGGGGCGAGAGCACTTTCATTCAGAAAAGCGGTGTGTGCATCGGCTTGAGCATTGCTCCCATCCTCAGTGACATCTACCTTGCCCATCATGACCGACTGCTCACTGAATGACTCCCTTCAGTTGTCACAAAGGTTTTCAGATTAGTAGATGATTACTTAGCCCTACTTGCTGATAATGAATGCTCTTTTCCTAGCACAGTTTCTCAAGTTCTTTCCTCCTTTGAGCAGTGCCTCTCACCCCTCATATTGACAGATGAGATACCTGAGAGCGAGGCATTACGCTTCCTTGATTTAAGCCTGTCTCTAGCAGACAGCCACTTATGCTGGCGGTATGAGCAGAGAGAGGGCAAGTCCCTGCATCCTTATAGTTCAGCCCATTCTATGATTGTTAAGCGCGGCATCGCGAACCTGTGTTTCACTAATGCTTTAAACAAATCTTCTCTGCACTCTATGGGTGACAGCATTAATGAACAACCCTCTCGGTTGGCTCGAGCAGGCTATCTTAAGACACTTCTCATTACGGTAGCAGAAGGCCTATTGAAGAAGCTCCAGGGAGGAAAACGCGAAGGTGTTGCTCCAGACAAACACAACAAGGTTGTTGTCGTACCATACTTGCACTCTGTTTCTCACCGGTTGAAGAGAATAGGTAAGCGGGCTGACGTCCGAGTAGTGTTTTCGGCTCCCGACAAGCTCTCTAAGCTTTGCCACAAGGTAAATGCCCCTGCAGTGCGTAAGCCAGTTTTCCCAGTTAAACATCGTTTACCGTTTGTCTCTTGCAAAGCTGGTGTCGTTTACAAAATTCGCTTGAGCTGTGGCAAGGCCTACATAGGTCAAACCGGTCGGTGCCTCAATGAGACACTCATGGAACGCTCTTATGATGTCAGCAACACTGGAAAGAGGAACCTGGGGGTCCACTGCTTGAAGTGTCCGTCTCGCTCTTGTAAGCCGTTGTTTCACGAATGCAATGTTCTAGATAAAAACGACCAGCAAACCACCCGCGAAATTATGGAGGCAGTGCACATCTTGAAGATAGGAGAAGATTGTGTCAGCTCTCCCTCGATCGCCCTGACGAAACGAGAACTAGATTAATTGAGCCAGATGAGAAAATTGTCTTTCTGTTTTGAATTTTAGTGATTTTAGAACCTTTTGGCTCCACGTAGTTTTCAGGTTTGTTTGCCGCCATGTTATGAGCAGCCTCTTACTCGCCCTTTTGGTCCGGTTTTTTTTAATTCTCTCTCGCACTGTTTTAGATCTTTTAATTCCCCTTTTGGCCTTGGTATTCTCTCTGCAAAAATGCCTATGCTTTGTCTTATTGTTCCCATGTTTCATCTATTGCCATGTACTGAGTCTTAATGCCCTTTTAGCGTTGTTAGTCTTGTTGCAAATTGCTGGTGCTTTGTCTTATCGTTCCCATGTTTCATCCACCGCCATGTATTGCCTTGTTGTTCTGTTCCTAGCAGTTTCATTTGTGCGCCGATGCAGACTTTTCTTCTCGTCATTGTTATCTTATCCCGCGTAGCAATTTCAGCAGTGGTGTCACTATGCTTTCAAACCCACTTTACGTATTAATAGCGCCCCTTTCTGCAATAAAAAACCAGTTGAAGTCAGCGCTGTGGTGTCTTGTGTTTCCTCGTCCTTGTCTCTGTTGGCGCTGTATCGCATAATGAATTACCAACTAACCCGATCTGTAAATCTTGAAAGTGCGATTTGCTGGGAAAAATAAATCGCTTTGCCAGCATAAGCGTGTTTTATTTACGTGGCATAGAGGTGACCACGGCAACACACCCCTTCTGCGCACTAAGTTAGCAGATTGCCTCCAGCACCTACCGCACGCATTTTCTTACCATCGAATTGCGATGCCTACGTGCACCTTGTTACCACCGGCAGCTTGAAATCTGCCGGTAGCAAAGAACCGCAGTGCACACAGCACCTGCTGCCGCGCCAAGAGCACTCTCGCAATAAAATTTCCTCTAAGTTCATCAGCGACTTCGTCGCATAGCCACTCCTCAGTCTGCTTCTCCAGTCGAAAAACGCGTCGAAACAGCTTGTCCGGCAGGTCAAACAGTCAAATGGGTCTTCATGCACTCTCCGCCATTGCTCGCGCCGGCGCGGCCGCCTCAGCAGTAACGCCGCGTACACAGTCGTCATTTTCTGTCAAAATCACAACAGTCAAATTGATCGCCTCGAGACTGTCACAAAAAAGTGTCAAATGACGCCTGCATAATTAGGCGGGCAACGTCATCACTTCTGCCACATCTGTGAGCAGGCCTGGTGATCCATTTAGCATGAATTAGTTTTGATAATTAGCTCTCCAAATGATTGAAAGTAACCCGGTGCACTTTTTTGTGCTGGTTCTGAAAGCATTTTGCAGTATAGTGCACACTAGCGGCTCCATGCGCAGTCGGTAGTATGAAAATATGTTCCGTGAGCAGTCGGTATTATGGAAGTCTGTGTTCGCTCAGTTAGCGACAGTTATAGCTCTTCCAAGTGGTGTGCTTTTTCAAGATCAGAATGGCAATTTTTAACGCAACAGCGCTAAGGAGCTCGTGTCGCAAAAAAGCCGGTATCTTTGGCCGTGAGCGAAGGAGCTCGTGTCGCAGAAAGGCCGGTATCTTTGGCCGTGAGCGAGAAATGACGCATCTTGGTGGACACCTGTACCGCACCGTAAGGGAAGGGATTTTACTTGCCTTAAGGCGCGGTACGTGTCTCCAGAGATAATTGTGAGACAGGCGTCTTATCCTTTCCATAAAACCAATTTTGATTTCAACTTCCTTCCCTTACGGCCCGGTTCGGGTGTTCACCGAGATATGTGAGACAGGCCTCCTTTCTTTAACTTGAAAATATTATTTTAATTTTCCTTGCCTTAAGGAGCTGTTCGGGTGTCCACCAAGATATGTCTTCTTTCCTTAAAGTGTCCGGGCAAGGGGTCGCACCGAAGAACGATTGGGTTCCGTGGGTTTCTTGGCAATCCTGGAACACGCTGTCGCGTCATGATTTTAAAGGTGAGGTTTAAGCGTCCTCCATGTTTTTTACAGCAGCAAGCGAATTTCGACCAGGCGGTGAATTCCACGGTCGCTACATTGAGGAGGGTGAGTCCTGGCCACTGAAAACTTTCCGTTGGCGTTGTCACCAGTGCCAGAGAGCAGCCCCTGCAGTGCGAAAAATTGCCCGGTTAGAAGCATGTTCGTGCCGTTGCCGCAGCCTTTCTCACTGAAGTAAAAGCGGCAAGGATGGGACTTTCTATGCTCAACGTCTTGCAGAATGTCATGTAATGGCGCATGGATAGATTATATGGGTAATCAAACCAGGATTCTAGCCGGTTGAAATGAAAATCGACCAGGCGGTGAATTCCACGGCCGCTATCTTGAGGAAGGTGAGTCCTGGTCACCAAAAACTTTCCGTGGTCGTTGTCACCAGTGCCAGAGAGCAGCCGCTGCAGTGTGGAAAATTGCCCGGTTAGAAGCATGTTCGTGCCGTTGCCGCAGCCTTTCCCACTGAAGTAAAAGCGGCAGAGATGGGACCTTCTATGCTGAGCGTCTTGCAGAATGTTATGTGATGCCGCATGGCTGGATTATATGGGTAAACAAACCAGGATTCTAGCCGGCTGAAATGAAAATCGGCCAGCCGGTGAATTCCAAGTCCGCTAACTTGAGGAGGGTGAGTCCAGGTCACCGAAGACTTTCCGTTAACGTTGTCACCAGTGCCGGAGAGCAGCCCCTGCAGTGTGAAAAAATGCCCGGCTAGAAGCATGTTCGTGCCCTTGCCGCTGCTTTTCCCACTGAAGTAAAAGCGGCACAGATGGGACCTTCTATGCTGAACGTCTTGCAGAATGTCACGTGGGGCCGCATGGATGGAATATATGGGCAATCAAACCAGGATTCTATCCTGTTGAAATGAAAATCGGCCATGCGGTGAAATCTAAGTCCGTTATCTTGAGGAGGGTGAGTCCTGGTCACCGAAAACTTTCCGTTGTCGTTGTCACCAGTGCCGGAGAGCAGCCCCTCCAGTGTGAAAAATTGCCCGGTTAGAAGCATGTTCGTGCCGTTGCCGCAGCCTTTCCCACTGAAGTAAAAGCGGCAGAGATGGGACCTTTTATGCTGAACGTCTTGCAGAATGTCACGTGGTGCCGCATGGATGGATTATATGCGCAATCAAACCAGGATTCTAGCCTGTTGCAATGAAAATCGGCCATGCGGTGAATTCTAAGTCCGTTATCTTGTGGAGGGTGAGTCCTGGTCACCGAGAACTTTCCGTTGTCGTTGTCACCAGTGCCGGAGAGCAGCCCCTGCAGTGTGAAAAATTGTCCGGTTAGAATCATGTTGGTGCCGTTGCCGCAGCCTTACCCACTGAAGTAAAAGGGGCAGAGATGGGACCTTCTATGCTGAACGTCTTGCAGAATGTCATAAGATGGCGCATGGATGGATTATATGGGTAATCAAACCAGGATTCTAGCCGGTTGAAATGAAAATCGACCAGGCGGTGAATTCCACGGCCGCTATCTTGAGGAAGGTGAGTCCTGGTCACCGAAAACTTTCCGTGGTCGTTGTCACCAGTGCCAGAGAGCAGCCCCTGCAGTGCGAAAAATTGCCCGGTTAGAAGCATGTTCGTGCCGTTGCCGCAGCCTTTCTCACTGAAGTAAAAGCGGCACAGATGGTACCTTCTATGCTGAACGTCTTGCAGAATGTCATGTGGTGCCGCATGGATGGATTATATGGGTAATCAAACCGGGGTTCTAGCCGGCTGAAATGAAAATCGGCCAGCCGGTGACTTCTAAGTCTGCTATCTTGAGGAGGGTGAGTCCAGGTCACCGAATACTTTCCGTTGTCGTTGTCACCAGTGCCGGAGAGCTGTCCCTGCAGTGTGAAAAAATGCCGGGTTAGAAGCATGTTCGTGCCCTTGCCGCTGCTTTTCCCACTGAAGTAAAAGCGGCACAGATGGGACCTTCTATGCTGAACGTCTTGCAGAATGTCACGTGGTGCCGCATGGATGGATTATATGGGCAATCAAACCAGGATTCTAGCCTGTTGAAATAAAAATCGGCCTTGCGGTGAATTCTAATTCCGTTATCTTGAGGAGGGTGAGTCCTGTTCACCGAAAACTTTCCGTGGTCGTTGTCATCAGTGCGGAGAGCAGCCCCTGCAGTGTGAAAAATCGCCCGGTTAGAAGCATGTTCGTGCCCTTGCCGCTGCTTTTCCCACTGAAGTAAAAGCGGCACAGATGGTACCTTCTATGCTGAACGTCTTGCAGAATGTCATGTGGTGCCGCATGGATGGATTATATGGGTAATCAAACCAGGATTTTAGCCGGCTGAAATGAAAATCGGCCAGCCGGTGAATTCTACGTCCGCTATCTTGAGGAGAGTGAGTCCTGGTCACCGAAGACTTTCCGTTGTCGTTGTCACCAGTGCCGGAGAGCAGCCCCTGCAGTGTGAAAAATTGCCTGGTTAAAAGCATTTTCGTGCCCTTGCCGCTGCTTTTCCCACTGAAGTAAAAGCGGCACAGATGGTACCTTTTATGCTGAACGTTTTGCAGAATGTCATGTGATGCCGCATGGCTCGATTATGTGGGTAATCAAACCAGGATTCTATCCGGTTGAAATGAAAATCGGCCATGCGGTGAATTCTAAGTCCGTTATCTTGTGGAGGGTGAGTCCTGGTCACCGGAAACTTTCCGTTGTCGTTGTCATCAGTGCCGGAGAACAGCCCCTGCAGTGTGAAAAATTGCCCGGTTAGAAGCATGTTCGTGCCGTTGCCGCAGCCTTTCTCACTGAAGTAAAAGCGGCACGGATGGGACCTTCTATGCTGAACGTCTTGCACAATGTTATGTGATGCCGCATGGCTGGATTATATGGGTAAACAAACCAGGATTCTAGCCGGCTGAAATGAAAATCGGCCAGCCGGTGAATTCCAAGTCCGCTAACTTGAGGAGGGTGAGTCCTGGTCACCGAGAACTTTCCGTTGTCGTTGTCACCAGTGCCGGAGAGCAGCCCCTGCAGTGTGAAAAATTGTCCGGTTAGAATCATGTTGGTGCCGTTGCCGCAGCCTTACCCACTGAAGTAAAAGGGGCAGAGATGGGACCTTCTATGCTGAACGTCTTGCAGAATGTCATAAGATGGCGCATGGATGGATTATATGGGTAATCAAACCAGGATTCTAGCCGGTTGAAATGAAAATCGACCAGGCGGTGAATTCCACGGCCGCTATCTTGAGGAAGGTGAGTCCTGGTCACCGAAAACTTTCCGTGGTCGTTGTCATCAGTGCCGGAGAACAGCCCCTGCAGTGTGAAAAATTCCCCGGTTAGAAGCATGTTCGTGCCATTGCCGCAGCCTTTCTCACTGAAGTAAAAGCGGCACGGATGGGACCTTCTATGCTGAACGTCTTGCACAATGTCATGTGATGGCGCATGGATGGATTATATGGGTAATCAAACCAGGATTCTAGCCTGTTGAAATGAAAATCGGCCATGCGGTGAATTCTAAGTCCGTTATCTTGTGGAGGGTGAGTCCTGGTCACCGAGAACTTTCCGTTGTCGTTGTCACCAGTGCCGGAGAGCAGCCCCTGCAGTGTGAAAAATTGTCCGGTTAGAATCATGTTGGTGCCGTTGCCGCAGCCTTACCCACTGAAGTAAAAGGGGCAGAGATGGGACCTTCTATGCTGAACGTCTTGCAGAATGTCATAAGATGGCGCATGGATGGATTATATGGGTAATCAAACCAGGATTCTAGCCGGTTGAAATGAAAATCGACCAGGCGGTGAATTCCACGGCCGCTATCTTGAGGAAGGTGAGTCCTGGTCACCGAAAACTTTCCGTGGTCGTTGTCACCAGTGCCAGAGAGCAGCCCCTGCAGTGCGAAAAATTGCCCGGTTAGAAGCATGTTCGTGCCGTTGCCGCAGCCTTTCTCACTGAAGTAAAAGCGGCACAGATGGTACCTTCTATGCTGAACGTCTTGCAGAATGTCATGTGGTGCCGCATGGATGGATTATATGGGTAATCAAACCGGGGTTCTAGCCGGCTGAAATGAAAATCGGCCAGCCGGTGACTTCTAAGTCTGCTATCTTGAGGAGGGTGAGTCCAGGTCACCGAATACTTTCCGTTGTCGTTGTCACCAGTGCCGGAGAGCTGTCCCTGCAGTGTGAAAAAATGCCAGGTTAGAAGCATGTTCGTGCCCTTGCCGCTGCTTTTCCCACTGAAGTAAAAGCGGCACAGATGGGACCTTCTATGCTGAACGTCTTGCAGAATGTCACGTGGTGCCGCATGGATGGATTATATGGGCAATCAAACCAGGATTCTAGCCTGTTGAAATAAAAATCGGCCATGCGGTGAATTCTAATTCCGTTATCTTGAGGAGGGTGAGTCCTGTTCACCGAAAATTTTCCGTGGTCGTTGTCATCAGTGCGGAGAGCAGCCCCTGCAGTGTGAAAAATCGCTCGGTTAGAAGCATGTTCGTGCCCTTGCCGCTGCTTTTCCCACTGAAGTAAAAGCGGCACAGATGGTACCTTTTATGCTGAACGTTTTGCAGAATGTCATGTGGTGCCGCATGTGTGGATTATATGGGTAATCAAACCAGGATTTTAGCCGGCTGAAATGAAAATCGTCCAGCCGGTGAATTCTACGTCCGCTATCTTGAGGAGAGTGAGTCCTGGTCACCGAAGACTTTCCGTTGTCGTTGTCACCAGTGCCGGAGAGCAGCCCCTGCAGTGTGAAAAATTGCCTGGTTAAAAGCATGTTCGTGCCCTTGCCGCTGCTTTTCCCACTGAAGTAAAAGCGGCACAGATGGTACCTTTTCTGCTGAACGTTTTGCAGAATGTCATGTGATGCCGCATGGATCGATTATGTGGGTAATCAAACCAGGATTCTATCCGGTTGAAATGAAAATCGGCCATGCGGTGAATTCTAAGTCCGTTATCTTGTGGAGGGTGAGTCCTGGTCACCGGAAACTTTCCGTTGTCGTTGTCACCAGTGCCGGAGAGCAGCCCCTGCAGTGTGAAAAATTGTCCGGTTAGAATCATGTTGGTGCCGTTGCCGCAGCCTTTCCCACTGAAGTAAAAGCGGCAGAGATGGGACCTTCTATGCTGAACGTCTTGCAGAATGTCATAAGATGGCGCATGGATGGATTATATGGGTAATCAAACCAGGATTCTAGCCGGTTGAAATGAAAATCGACCAGGCGGTGAATTCCACGGCCACTATCTTGAGGAGGGTGAGTCCTGGTCACCGGAAACTTTCCGTTGTCGTTGTCACCAGTGCCGGAGAGCAGCCCCTGCAGTGTGAAAAATTGTCCGGTTAGAATCATGTTGGTGCCGTTGCCGCAGCCTTTCCCACTGAAGTAAAAGCGGCACGGATGGGACTTTCTATGCTGAATGTCTTGCAGAATGTCATGTGATGGCGCATGGATGAATTATATGGGTAATCAAACCGGGGTTCTAGCCGGCTGAAATGAAAATCGGCCAGGCGGTGAATTCTAAGTCCGTTAACTTGAGGAGGGTGAGTCCTGGTCACCGAAAACTTTCCGTTGTCGTTGTCAGCAGTGCCGGAGAGCAGCCCCTCCAGTGTGAAAAATTGCCCGGTTAGAAGCATGTTCGTGCCGTTGCCGCAGCCTTTCCCACTGAAGTAAATGCGGCAGAGATGGGACCTTCTAAGCTGAACGTCTTGCAGAATTTCATGTCATGTCGCATGGATGGATTATATAGGTAATCAAACCAGGATTCTAGCCGGTTGAAATGTAAATCGGCAGGCGGTGAATCCCACGGCCGCTGTCTTGTGGAGGGTGAGTCCTGGTCACCGAAAACGTTCCGTTGTCGTTGTCACCAGCGCCGAAGAGCAGCCCCTGCAGTGTGGAAAATTGCCCGGTTAGAAGCATGTTCGTGCCGTTGCCGCAGCCTTTCCCACTGAAGTAAAAGCGGCAGAGATGGGACCTTCGATGCTGAACGTCTTGCAGAATGTCATGTGATGCCGCATGGCTGGATTATATGGGTAATCAAACCAGGATTCTAGCCGGCTCAAATGAAAATCGGCCAGGCGGTGAATTCTAAGTCCGTTATCTTGAGGAGTGTGAGTCCTGGCCACCGAAGACTTTCCGTTGTCGTTGTCATCATTGCCGGAGAGCAGCCCCTGCAGTGTGAAAAATCGCCCGGTTACAAGCATGTTCGTGCCCTTGCCGCTGCTTCTCCCACTGAAATAAAAGCGGCACAGATGGTACCTTCTATGCTGAACGTCTTGCAGAATGTCATGTGATGCCGCATGGCTGGATTATATGGGTAATCAAACCAGGATTCTATCCGCTTGAAATGAAAATCGGCCAGGCGGTGAATTCTACGTCCGCTATCTTGAGGAGGGTGAGTCGTGGTCACCGAAGACTTTCCGTTGTCGTTGTCACCAGTGCCGGAGAGCAGCCCCTGCAGTGTGAAAAATTGCCTGGTTAGAAGCATGTTCGTGCCCTTGCCGCTGCTTTTCCCACTGAAGTAAAAGCGGCACAGATGGGACCTTCTATGCTGAACGTCTTGCAGAATGTCACGTGGTGCCGCATGGATGGATTATATGGGCAATCAAACCAGGATTCTAGCCTGTTGAAATGAAAATTGGCCATGCGGTGAATTCTAAGTCCGTTATCTTGAGGAGGGTGAGTCCTGGTCACCGAAGACTTTGCGTTGTCGTTGTCATCAGTGCCGGAGAGCAGCCCCTGCAGTGTGAAAAATTGCCCGGTTAGAAACATGTTCGTGCCGTTGCCACAGCCTTTCTCACTGAAGTAAAAGCGGCACGCATGGGACTTTCTATGCTGAACGTCTTGCAGAATGTCATGTGATGGCGCATGGATGGTTTATATGGGTAATAAAACCGGGGTTCTAGCCGGTTGAAATGAAAATCGACCAGGCGGTGAATTCCACGGCCGCTATCTTGAGGAAGGTGAGTCCAGGTCACCGAAAGCTTTCCGTGGTCGTTGTCACCAGTGCCAGAGAGCAGCCCTTGCAGTGTGGAAAATTGCCCGGTTAGAAGCATGTTCGTGCCGTTGCCGCAGCCTTTCCCACTGAAGTAAAAGCGCAAGAGATGGGAACTTCTAAGCTGAACGTCTTGCAGAATGTCATGTCATGCCGCATGGCTGGATTATATGGGTAATCAAACCAGGATTCTAGCCGGCTGAAATGAAAATCGGCCAGCCGGTGAATTCTAAGTCCGCTATCTTGAGGAGGGTGAGTCCAGGTCACCGAATACTTTCCGTTGTCGTTGTCACCAGTGCCGGAGAGCAGCCCCTGCAGTGTGAAAAATTGCCCGGTTAGAAACATGTTCGTGCCGTTGCCACAGCCTTTCTCACTGAAGTAAAAGCGGCACGCATGGGACTTTCTATGCTGAACGTCTTGCAGAATGTCATGTGATGGCGCATGGATGGTTTATATGGGTAATAAAACCGGGGTTCTAGCCGGTTGAAATGAAAATCGACCAGGCGGTGAATTCCACGGCCGCTATCTTTGGGAAGGTGAGTCCAGGTCACCGAAAGCTTTCCGTTGTCGTTGTCATCAGTGCCGGAGAACAGCCCCTGCAGTGTGGAAAATTGCCCGGTTAGAAGCATGTTCGTGCGGTTGCCGCAGCCTTCCTCACTGAAGTAAAAGCGGCACGGATGGGACCTCCTATGCTGAACGTCTTGCAGAATGTCATGTGATGGCGCATGGACGGATTATATGGGTAATAAAACCAGGATTCTAGCCGGCTGAAATGAAAATCGGCCAGGCGGTGAATTCTAAGTGTGCTATCTTGAGGAGGGTGAGTCCAGGTCACCGAATACTTTCCGTTGTCGTTGTCACCAGTGCCGGAGAGCAGCCCCTGCAGTGCGAAAAATTGCCCGGTTAGAAGCATGTTCGTGCCGTTGCCACAGCCTTTCTCACTGAAGTAAAAGCGGCACGGATGGGACCTTCTATGCTGAACGTCTTGCAGAATGTCATGTGATGGCGCATGGATGGGTTATATGGGTAATCAAACCTGGATTCTAGCCGGTTGAAATGAAAATCGACCAGGCGGTGAATTCCACGGCCGCTATCTTGAGGAAGGTGAGTCCTGGTCACCGAAAACTTTCCGTGGTCGTTGTCACCAGTGCCGAAGAGCAGCCCCTGCAGTGTGGAAAATTGCCTGGTTAGAAGCATGTTCGTGCCCTTGCCGCTGCTTTTCCCACTGAAGTAAAAGCGGCACAGATGGTACCTTTTATGCTGAACGTTTTGCAGAATGTCATGTGATGCTGCATGGCTGAATTATATGGGTAATCAAACCAGGATTCTATCCGGTTGAAATGAAAATCGGCCAGGCGGTGAATTCTACGTCCGGTAACTTGATGAGGGTGAGTCCTGGTCACCGAAAACTTTCAGTTGTCATTGTCACCAGTGCCTGAGAGCAGCCCCTGCAGTGTGAAAAATTGCCCGGTTAGAAGCATGTTCGTGCCTTTGCCGCAGCCTTTCTCACTGAAGTAAAAGCGGCACGGATGGGACTTTCTATGCTGAACGTCTTGCAGAATGTCATGTGATGGCGCATGGATGGATTATATGGGTAATCAAACCGGGGTTCTATCCGGTTGAAATGAAAATCGACCAGGCGGTGAATTCCACGGCCGCTATCTTGAGGAAGGTGAGTCCTGGTCACCGAATACTTTCCGTTGTCTTTGTCATCAGTCCCGGAGAGCAGCCCCTGCAGTGTGAAAAATCGCTCGGTTAGAAGCATGTTCGTGCCCTTGCCGCTGCTTTTCCCACTGAAGTAAAAGCGGCACAGATGGTACCTTCTATGCTGAACGTCTTGAGAATGTCATGTGGTGCCGCATGGCTGGAATATATGGGTAATCAAACCAGGATTCTAGCTGGTTGAAATGAAAATCGGCCAGGCGGTGAATTCTACGTCCGCTATCTTGAGGAGGGTGAGTCCTGGTCACCGAAGACTTTCCGTTGTCTTTGTCATCAGTCCCGGAGAGCAGCCCCTGCAGTGTGAAAAATCGCCCGGTTGGAAGCATGTTCGTGCCCTTGCCGCTGCTTTTCCCACTGAAGTAAAAGCGGCACAGATGGTACCTTCTATGCTGAACGTCTTGAGAATGTCATGTGGTGCCGCATGGCTGGAATATATGGGTAATCAAACCAGGATTCTATCCGGTTGAAATGAAAATCGGCCAGGCGGTGAATTCTACGTCCGCTATCTTGAGGAGGGTGAGTCCTGGTCGCCGAAGACTTTCCGTTGTCGTTGTCACCAGTGCCGGAGAGCAGCCCCTGCAGTGTGAAAAATTGCCTGGTTAGAAGCATGTTCGTGCCCTTGCCGCTGCTTTTCCCACTGAAGTAAAAGCGGCACAGATGGTACCTTTTATGCTGAACGTTTTGCAGAATGTCATGTGATGCTGCATGGCTGGATTATATGGGTAATCAAACCAGGATTCTATCCGGTTGACATGAGAATCGGCCAGGCGGTGAATTCTACGTCCGGTAACTTGATGAGGGTGAGTCCTGGTCACCGAAAACTTTCCGTTGTTGTCACCAGTGCCGGAGAGCAGCCCCTGCAGTGTGAAAAATTGCTCGGTTAGAAGCATGTTCTGCCGTTGCCGCAGCCTTTCCCACTGAAGTCAAAGCGGCAGAGATGGGGCCTTCTATGTTGAACGTCTTGCAGAATGTCATGTGATGCCGCATGGCTGGAATATATGGGTAATCAAACCAGGATTCCAGCCTGTTGAAATGAAAATCGGCCATGCGGTGAATTCTAAGTCCGTTATCTTGAGGAGGGTGAGTCCTGGTCACCGAAAACTTTCCGTTGTCGTTGTCACCAGTGCCGGAGAGCAGCCCCGGCAGTGTGAAAAATTGTCCGGTTAGAATCATGTTGGTGCCGTTGCCGCAGCCTTTCCCACTTAAGTAAAAGCGACAGAGATGGAACCTTCTATGCTGAACGTCTTGCAGAATGTCATGTGATGGCGCATCGATGGATTATATGGGTAATCAAACCAGGATTCTAGCCGGTTGAAATGAAAATCGACCAGGCGGTGAATTCCACGGCCACTATCTTGAGGAGGGTGAGTCCAGGTCACCGAAGACTTTCCGTTGTTGTCACCAGTGCCGGAGAGCAGCCCCTGCAGTGTGAAAAATTGCTCGGTTAGAAGCATGTTCTGCCGTTGTCGCAGCCTTTCCCACTGAAGTCAAAGCGGCAGAGATGGGGCCTTCTATGTTGAACGTCTTGCAGAATGTCATGTGATGCCGCATGGCTGGAATATATGGGTAATCAAACCAGGATTCTATCCGGTTGAAGTGAAAATCGGCCAGGCGGTGAATTCTACGTCCGCTATCTTGAGGAGGGTGAGTCCTGGTCACCGAAGACTTTCCGTTGTCGTTGTCACCAGTGCCGGAGAGCAGCCCCTGCAGTGTGAAAAATTGCTCGGTTAGAAGCATGTTCTGCCGTTGCCGCAGCCTTTCCCACTGAAGTCAAAGCGGCTGAGATGGGGCCTTCTATGTTGAACGTCTTGCAGAATGTCATGTGATGCCGCATGGCTGGAATATATGGGTAATCAAACCAGGATTCTAGCAGGTTGAAATGAAAATAGGCCAGGCGGTGAATTCTAAGTCCGTTATCTTGAGGAGGGTGAGTCCTGGTCACCGAAAACTTTCCGTTGTCGTTTTCACCAGTGCCGGAGAGCAGCCCCTGTAGTGTGAAAATTCCCCGGTTAGGAGCATGTTCGTGCCGTTGCCGCAGCCTTTCCCTCTGAAGTAAATGCGGCAGCGATGGGACCTTCTAAGCTGAACGTCTTGCAGAATTTCATGTGATGTCGCATGGATGGATTATATGGGTAATCAAACCAGGATTCCAGCCGGTTGAAATGTAAATCGGCAGGCGGTGAATCCCACGGCCGCTGTCTTGTGGAGGGTGAGTCCTGGTCAGCGAAAATGTTCCGTTGTCGTTGTCTCCAGTGCCGAAGAGCAGCCCCTGCAGTGTGGAAAATTGCCCGGTTAGAAGCATGTTCGTGCCCTTGCCGCTGCTTTTCCCACTGAAGTAAAAGCGGCACAGATGGTACCTTCTATGCTGAACGTATTGCAGAATGTCATGTGGTGCCGCATGGATGGATTATATGGGTAATCAAACCTGGATTCTAGCCGGCTGAAATGAAAATCGGCCAGCCGGTGAATTCCACGGCCGCTATCTTGAGGAAGGTGAGTCCTGGTCACCGAAAACTTTCCGTTGTCGTTGTCATCAGTGCCGGAGAGCAGCCCCTGCAGTGTGAAAAATTGCTCGGTTAGAAGCATGTTCTTGCCGTTGCCGCAGCCTTTCCCACTGAAGTAAAAGCGGCAGAGATGGGACCTTCTATGCTGAACGTCTTGCAGAATGTCATGTGATGCCGCATGGCTGGATTATATTGGTAATCAAACCAGGATTCTAGCCGGCTGAAATGAAAATCGGGAGGCGGTGAATCCCACGGCCGCTGTCTAGTGGAGGGTGAATCCTGGTCACCGAAAACGTTCCGTTGTCGTTGTCACCAGTGCCGAAGAGCAGCCCCTGCAGTGTGAAAAATTGCCTGGTTAGAAGCATGTTCGTGCCCTTGCCGCTACTTTTCGCACTGAAGTAAAAGCGGCACAGATGGGACCTTCTATGCTGAACGTCTTGCACAATGTCACGTGGTGCCGCATGGATGGATTATATGGACAATCAAACCAGGAATCTAGCCTGTTGAAATGAAAATCGGCCATGCGGTGAATTCTAAGTCCGTTATCTTGAGGAGGGTGACTCCTGGTCACCGAAAACTTTCCGTTTTCGTTGTCACCAGTGCCGGAGAGCAGCCCCTGCAGTGTGAAAAATTGTCCGGTTAGAATCATGTTGGTGCCGTTGCCGCAGCCTTCCCCACTTAAGTAAAAGCGACAGAGATGGGACCTTCTATGCTGAACGTCTTGCAGAATGTCATGTGATGGCGCATGGATGGATTATATGGGTAATCAAACCAGGATTCTAGCCGGTTGAAATGAAAATCAACCAGGCGGTGAATTCCACGGCCACTATCTTGAGGAGGGTGAGTCCAGGCCACCGAAGACTTTCCGTTGTCGTTGTCATCAGTGCCGGAGAGCAGCCCCTGCAGTGTGAAAAATCGCCCGGTTAGAAGCATGTTCGTGCCCTTGCCGCTGCTTTTCCCACTGAAGTAAAAGCGGCACAGATGGTACCTTCTATGCTGATCGTATTGCAGAATGTCATGTGGTGCCGCATGGATGGATTATATGGGTAATAAAACCAGGATTCTAGCCGGCTGAAATGAAAATCGGCCAGCCGGTGAATTCCACGGCCGCTATCTTGAGGAAGGTGAGTCCTGGTCACCGAAAACTTTCCGTTGTCGTTGTCATCAGTGCCGGAGAACAGCCCCTGCAGTGTGAAAAATTGCCCGGTTAGAAGCATGTTCGTGCCGTTGCCGCAGCCTTTCTCACTGAAGTAAAAGCGGCACGGATGGGACCACCTATGCTGATCGTCTTGCAGAATGTCATGTGATGGCGCATGGATGGATTATATGGGTAATAAAACCAGGATTCTAGCCGGCTGAAATGAAAATCGGCCAGCCGGTGAATTCTAAGTCCGCTATCTTGAGGAGGGTGAGTCCAGGTCACCGAATACTTTCCGTTGTCGTTGTCACCAGTGCCGGAGAGCAGCCCCTGCAGTGTGAAAAATTGCCCGGTTAGAAGCATGTTCGTGCCGTTGCCACAGCCTTTCTCACTGAAGTAAAAGCGGCACGGATGGGACCTTCTATGCTGAACGTCTTGCAGAATGTCATGTGATGGCGCATGGATGGGTTATATGGGTAATCAAACCTGGATTCTAGCCGGCTGAAATGAAAATCGGCCAGCCGGTGAATTCTAAGTCCGCTATCTTGAGGAGGGTGAGTCCAGGTCACCGAATACTTTCCGTTGTCTTTGTCATCAGTCCCGGAGAGCAGCCCCTGCAGTGTAAAAAATCGCCCGGTTGGAAGCATGTTCGTGCCCTTGCCGCTGCTTTTCCCACTGAAGTATAAGCGGCACAGATGGTACCTTCTATCCTGAAAATCTTGAGAATGTCATGTGGTGCCGCATGGCTTGAATATATGGGTAATTAAACCAGGATTCTAGCTGGTTGAAATAAAAATCGGCCAGGCGGTGAATTCTACGTCCGCTATCTTGAGGAGGGTGAGTCCTGGTCACCGAAGACTTTCCGTTGTCTTTGTCATCAGTCCCGGAGAGCAGCCCCTGCAGTGTGAAAAATCGCCCGGTTGGAAGCATGTTCGTGCCCTTGCCGCTGCTTTTCCCACTGAAGTAAAAGCGGCACAGATGGTACCTTCTATGCTGAACGTCTTGAGAATGTCATGTGGTGCCGCATGGCTGGAATATATGGGTAATCAAACCAGGATTCTATCCGGTTGAAATGAAAATCGGCCAGGTGGTGAATTCTACGTCCGCTATCTTGAGGAGGGTGAGTCCTGGTCACCGAAGACTTTCCGTTGTCGTTGTCACCAGTGCCGGAGAGCAGCCCCTGCAGTGTGAAAAATTGCCTGGTTAGAAGCATGTTCGTGCCCTTGCCGCTGCTTTTCCCACTGAAGTAAAAGCGGCACAGATGGTACCTTTTATGCTGAACGTTTTGCAGAATGTCATGTGATGCTGCATGGCTGGATTATATGGGTAATCAAACCAGGATTCTATCCGGTTGACATGAAAATCGGCCAGGCGGTGAATTCTACGTCCGGTAACTTGATGAGGGTGAGTCCTGGTCACCGAAAACTTTCCGTTGTCGTTGTCACCAGTGCCGGAGAGCAGCCCCTGCAGTGTGAAAAATTGCTCGGTTAGAAGCATGTTCTGCCGTTGCCGCAGCCTTTCCCACTGAAGTCAAAGCGGCAGAGATGGGGCCTTCTATGTTGAACGTCTTGCAGAATGTCATGTGATGCCGCATGGCTGGAATATATGGGTAATCAAACCAGGATTCTAGCAGGTTGAAATGAAAATCAGCCAGGCGGTGAATTCTAAGTCCGTTATCTTGAGGAGGGTGAGTCCTGGTCACCGAAAACTTTCCGTTGACGTTGTCACCAGTGCCAGAGAGCAGCCCCTGTAGTGTGAAAATTCCCCGGTTAGGAGCATGTTCGTGCCGTTGCCGCAGCCTTTCCCTCTGAAGTAAATGCGGCAGCGATAGGACCTTCTAAGCTGAACGTCTTGCAGTATGTCATGTGATGGCGCATGGATGGATTATATGGGTAATCAAACCAGGATTCTAGCCGGCTGAAATGAAAATCGGCCAGCCGGTGAATTCCACGGCCGCTATCTTGAGGAAGGTGAGTCCTGGTCACCGAAAACTTTCCGTGGTCGTTGTCATCAGTGCGGAGAGCAGCCCCTGCAGTGTGAAAAATCGCCCTGTTAGAAGCATGTTCGTGCCCTTGCCGCTGCTTTTCCCACTGAAGTATAAGCGGCACAGATGGTACCTTCTATGCTGAACGTCTTGCAGAATGTCATGTGGTGCCGCATGGATGAATTATATGGGTTATCAAACCAGGATTATATCCGGTTGAAATGAAAATCGGCCAGGCGGTGAATTCTACGTCCGCTATCTTGAGGAGGGTGAGTCCTGGTCACCGAAGAATTTCCGTTGTCTTTGTCATCAGTCCCGGAGAGCAGCCCCTGCAGTGTGAAAAATCGCCCGGTTAGAAGCACGTTCGTGCCCTTGCCGCTGCTTTTCCCACTGAAGTAAAACCGGCACAGATGGTACCTTCTATGCTGAACGTCTTGAGAATGTCATGTGGTGCCGCATGGCTGGAATATATGGGTAATCAAACCAGGATTCTAGCTGGTTGAAATGAAAATCGGCCAGGCGGTGAATTTTATGTCCGCTATCTTGAGGAGGGTGAGTCCTGGTCACCGAAGTCTTTCCGTTGTCTTTGTCATCAGTCCCGGAGAGCAGCCCCTGCAGTGTGAAAAATCGCCCGGTTAGAAGCATGTTCGTGCCCTTGCCGCTGCTTTTCCCACTGAAGTAAAAGCGGCACAGATGGTACCTTCTATGCTGAATGTCTTGAGAATGTCATGTGGTGCCGCATGGCTGGAATATATGGGTAATCAAACCAGGATTCTATCCGGTTGAAATGAAAATCGGCCAGGCGGTGAATTATACGTCCGCTATCTTGAGGAGGGTGAGTCCTGGTCACCGAAGACTTTCCGTTGTCGTTGTCACCAGTGCCGGAGGGCAGCCCCTGCAGTGTGAAAAATTGCCTGGTTAGAAGCATGTTCGTGCCCTTGCGCTGCTTTTCCCACTGAAGTAAAAGCGGCACAGATGGTAAATTCTATGCTGAACGTCTTGAGAATGTCATGTGGTGCCGCATAACTGGAATATATGGGTAATCAAACCAGGATTCTATCCGGTTGAAGTGAAAATCGGCCAGGCGGTGAATTCTACGTCCGCTATCTTGAGGAGGGTGAGTCCTGGTCACCGAAGACTTTCCGTTGTCGTTGTCACCAGTGCCGGAGAGCAGCCCCTGCAGTGTGAAAAATTGCTCGGTTAGAAGCATGTTCTGCCGTTGCCGCAGCCTTTCCCACTGAAGTCAAAGCGGCTGAGATGGGGCCTTCTATGTTGAACGTCTTGCAGAATGTCATGTGATGCCGCATGGCTGGAATATATGGGTAATCAAACCAGGATTCTAGCAAGTTGAAATGAAAATAGGCCAGGCGGTGAATTCTAAGTCCGTTATCTTGAGGAGGGTGAGTCCTGGTCACCGAAAACTTTCCGTTGTCGTTGTCACCAGTGCCGGAGAGCAGCCCCTGTAGTGTGAAAATTCCCCGGTTAGGAGCATGTTCGTGCCGTTGCCGCAGCCTTTCCCTCTGAAGTAAATGCGGCAGCGATGGGACCTTCTAAGCTGAACGTCTTGCAGAATTTCATGTGATGTCGCATGGATGGATTATATGGGTAATCAAACCAGGATTCTAGCCGGTTGAAATGTAAATCGGCAGGCGGTGAATCCCACGGCCGCTGTCTTGTGGAGGGTGAGTCCTGGTCAGCGAAAACGTTCCGTTGTCGTTGTCTCCAGTGCCGAAGAGCAGCCCCTGCAGTGTGGAAAATTGCCCGGTTAGAAGCATGTTCGTGCCCTTGCCGCTGCTTTTCCCACTGAAGTAAAAGCGGCACAGATGGTACCTTCTATGCTGAACGTATTGCAGAATGTCATGTGGTGCCGCATGGATGGATTATATGGGTAATCAAACCTGGATTCTAGCCGGCTGAAATGAAAATCGGCCAGCCGGTGAATTCCACGGCCGCTATCTTGAGGAAGGTGAGTCCTGGTCACCGAATACTTTCCGTTGTCTTTGTCATCAGTCCCGGAGAGCAGCCCCTGCAGTGTGAAAAATCGCTCGGTTAGAAGCATGTTCGTGCCCTTGCCGCTGCTTTTCCCACTGAAGTAAAAGCGGCACAGATGGTACCTTCTATGCTGAACGTCTTGAGAATGTCATGTGGTGCCGCATGGCTGGAATATATGGGTAATCAAACCAGGATTCTAGCTGGTTGAAATGAAAATCGGCCAGGCGGTGAATTCTACGTCCGCTTTCTTGAGGAGGGTGAGTCCTGGTCACCGAAGACTTTCCGTTGTCTTTGTCATCAGTCCCGGAGAGCAGCCCCTGCAGTGTGAAAAATCGCCCGGTTGGAAGCATGTTCGTGCCCTTGCCGCTGCTTTTCCCACTGAAGTAAAAGCGGCACAGATGGTACCTTCTATGCTGAACGTCTTGAGAATGTCATGTGGTGCCGCATGGCTGGAATATATGGGTAATCAAACCAGGATTCTATCCGGTTGAAATGAAAATCGGCCAGGCGGTGAATTCTACGTCCGCTATCTTGAGGAGGGTGAGTCCTGGTCGCCGAAGACTTTCCGTTGTCGTTGTCACCAGTGCCGGAGAGCAGCCCCTGCAGTGTGAAAAATTGCCTGGTTAGAAGCATGTTCGTGCCCTTGCCGCTGCTTTTCCCACTGAAGTAAAAGCGGCACAGATGGTACCTTTTATGCTGAACGTTTTGCAGAATGTCATGTGATGCTGCATGGCTGGATTATATGGGTAATCAAACCAGGATTCTATCCGGTTGACATGAAAATCGGCCAGGCTGTGAATTCTACGTCCGGTAACTTGATGAGGGTGAGTCCTGGTCACCGAAAACTTTCCGTTGTTGTCACCAGTGCCGGAGAGCAGCCCCTGCAGTGTGAAAAATTGCTCGGTTAGAAGCATGTTCTGCCGTTGCCGCAGCCTTTCCCACTGAAGTCAAAGCGGCAGAGATGGGGCCTTCTATGTTGAACGTCTTGCAGAATGTCATGTGATGCCGCATGGCTGGAATATATGGGTAATCAAACCAGGATTCCAGCCTGTTGAAATGAAAATCGGCCATGCGGTGAATTCTAAGTCCGTTATCTTGAGGAGGGTGAGTCCTGGTCACCGAAAACTTTCCGTTGTCGTTGTCACCAGTGCCGGAGAGCAGCCCCGACAGTGTGAAAAATTGTCCGGTTAGAATCATGTTGGTGCCGTTGCCGCAGCCTTTCCCACTTAAGTAAAAGCGACAGAGATGGAACCTTCTATGCTGAACGTCTTGCAGAATGTCATGTGATGGCGCATCGATGGATTATATGGGTAATCAAACCAGGATTCTAGCCGGTTGAAATGAAAATCGACCAGGCGGTGAATTCCACGGCCACTATCTTGAGGAGGGTGAGTCCAGGTCACCGAAGACTTTCCGTTGTCGTTGTCATCAGTGCCGGAGAGCAGCCCCTGCAGTGTGAAAAATCGCCCGGTTAGAAGCATGTTCGTGCCCTTGCCGCTGCTTTTCCCACTGAAGTAAAAGCGGCACAGATGGTACCTTCTATGCTGAACGTATTGCAGAATGTCATGTGGTGCCGCATGGATGGATTATATGGGTAATCAAACCAGGATTCTAGCCGGCTGAAATGAAAATCGGCCAGGCGGTGAATTCTACGTCCGCTATCTTGAGGAGGGTGAGTCCTGGTCACCGAAGACTTTCCGTTGTCTTTGTCATCAGTCCCGGAGAGCAGCCCCTGCAGTGTGAAAAATCGCCCGGTTGGAAGCATGTTCGTGCCCTTGCCGCTGCTTTTCCCACTGAAGTAAAAGCGGCACAGATGGTACCTTCTATGCTGAACGTCTTGAGAATGTCATGTGGTGCCGCATGGCTGGAATATATGGGTAATCAAACCAGGATTCTATCCGGTTGAAATGAAAATCGGCCAGGCGGTGAATTCTACGTCCGCTATCTTGAGGAGGGTGAGTCCTGGTCACCGAAGACTTTCCGTTGTCTTTGTCATCAGTCCCGGAGAGCAGCCCCTGCAGTGTGAAAAATCGCCCGGTTAGAAGCATGTTCGTGCCCTTGCCGCTGCTTTTCCCACTGAAGTAAAAGCGGCACAGATGGTACCTTCTATGCTGAACGTATTGCAGAATGTCATGTGGTGCCGCATGGATGGATTATATGGGTAATCAAACCAGGATTCTAGCCGGCTGAAATGAAAATCGGCCAGCCGGTGAATTCCACGGCCGCTATCTTGAGGAAGGTGAGTCCTGGTCACCGAAAACTTTCCGTTGTCGTTGTCATCAGTGCCGGAGAACAGCCCCTGCAGTGTGAAAAATTGCCCGGTTAGAAGCATGTTCGTGCCGTTGCCGCAGCCTTTCTCACTGAAGTAAAAGCGGCACGGATGGGACCTCCTATGCTGAACGACTTGCAGAATGTCATGTGATGGCGCATGGATGGATTATATGGGTAATAAAACCAGAATTCTAGCCGGCTGAAATGAAAATCGGCCAGCCGGTGAATTCTAAGTCCGCTATCTTGAGGAGGGTGAGTCCAGGTCACCGAATACTTTCCGTTGTCGTTGTCACCAGTGCCGGAGAGCAGCCCCTGCAGTGTGAAAAATTGCCCGGTTAGAAGCATGTTCGTGCCGTTGCCACAGCCTTTCTCACTGAAGTAAAAGCGGCATGAATGGGACCTTCTATGCTGAACGTCTTGCGGAATGTCATGTGATGGCGCATGGATGGGTTATATGGGTAATCAAACCTGGATTCTAGCCGGTTGAAATGAAAATCGACCAGGCGGTGAATTCCACGGCCGCTATCTTGAGGAAGGTGAGTCCTGGTCACCGAATACTTTCCGTTGTCTTTGTCATCAGTCCCGGAGAGCAGCCCCTGCAGTGTGAAAAATCGCCCGGTTAGAAGCATGTTCGTGCCCTTGCCGCTGCTTTTCCCACTGAAGTAAAAGCGGCACAGATGGTACCTTCTATGCTGAATGTCTTGAGAATGTCATGTGGTGCCGCATGGCTGGAATATATGGGTAATCAAACCAGGATTCTATCCGGTTGAAATGAAAATCGGCCAGGCGGTGAATTCTACGTCCGCTATCTTGAGGAGGGTGAGTCCTGGTCACCAAAGACTTTCCGTTGTCGTTGTCACCAGTGCCGGAGAGCAGCCCCTGCAGTGTGAAAAATTGCCTGGTTAGAAGCATGTTCGTGCCCTTGCGCTGCTTTTCCCACTGAAGTAAAAGCGGCACAGATGGTACCTTCTATGCTGAACGTCTTGAGAATGTCATGTGGTGCCGCATAACTGGAATATATGGGTAATCAAACCAGGATTCTATCCGGTTGAAGTGAAAATCGGCCAGGCGGTGAATTCTACGTCCGCTATCTTGAGGAGGGTGAGTCCTGGTCACCGAAGACTTTCCGTTGTCGTTGTCACCAGTGCCGGAGAGCAGCCCCTGCAGTGTGAAAAATTGCTCGGTTAGAAGCATGTTCTGCCGTTGCCGCAGCCTTTCCCACTGAAGTCAAAGCGGCTGAGATGGGGCCTTCTATGTTGAACGTCTTGCAGAATGTCATGTGATGCCGCATGGCTGGAATATATGGGTAATCAAACCAGGATTCTAGCAGGTTGAAATGAAAATAGGCCAGGCGGTGAATTCTAAGTCCGTTATCTTGAGGAGGGTGAGTCCTGGTCACCGAAAACTTTCCGTTGTCGTTTTCACCAGTGCCGGAGAGCAGCCCCTGTAGTGTGAAAATTCCCCGGTTAGGAGCATGTTCGTGCCGTTGCCGCAGCCTTTCCCTCTGAAGTAAATGCGGCAGCGATGGGACCTTCTAAGCTGAACGTCTTGCAGAATTTCATGTGATGTCGCATGGATGGATTATATGGGTAATCAAACCAGGATTCCAGCCGGTTGAAATGTAAATCGGCAGGCGGTGAATCCCACGGCCGCTGTCTTGTGGAGGGTGAGTCCTGGTCAGCGAAAATGTTCCGTTGTCGTTGTCTCCAGTGCCGAAGAGCAGCCCCTGCAGTGTGGAAAATTGCCCGGTTAGAAGCATGTTCGTGCCCTTGCCGCTGCTTTTCCCACTGAAGTAAAAGCGGCACAGATGGTACCTTCTATGCTGAACGTATTGCAGAATGTCATGTGGTGCCGCATGGATGGATTATATGGGTAATCAAACCTGGATTCTAGCCGGCTGAAATGAAAATCGGCCAGCCGGTGAATTCCACGGCCGCTATCTTGAGGAAGGTGAGTCCTGGTCACCGAAAACTTTCCGTTGTCGTTGTCATCAGTGCCGGAGAGCAGCCCCTGCAGTGTGAAAAATTGCTCGGTTAGAAGCATGTTCTTGCCGTTGCCGCAGCCTTTCCCACTGAAGTAAAAGCGGCAGAGATGGGACCTTCTATGCTGAACGTCTTGCAGAATGTCATGTGATGCCGCATGGCTGGATTATATTGGTAATCAAACCAGGATTCTAGCCGGCTGAAATGAAAATCGGGAGGCGGTGAATCCCACGGCCGCTGTCTAGTGGAGGGTGAATCCTGGTCACCGAAAACGTTCCGTTGTCGTTGTCACCAGTGCCGAAGAGCAGCCCCTGCAGTGTGAAAAATTGCCTGGTTAGAAGCATGTTCGTGCCCTTGCCGCTACTTTTCCCACTGAAGTAAAAGCGGCACAGATGGGACCTTCTATGCTGAACGTCTTGCACAATGTCACGTGGTGCCGCATGGATGGATTATATGGACAATCAAACCAGGAATCTAGCCTGTTGAAATGAAAATCGGCCATGCGGTGAATTCTAAGTCCGTTATCTTGAGGAGGGTGACTCCTGGTCACCGAAAACTTTCCGTTTTCGTTGTCACCAGTGCCGGAGAGCAGCCCCTGCAGTGTGAAAAATTGTCCGGTTAGAATCATGTTGGTGCCGTTGCCGCAGCCTTCCCCACTTAAGTAAAAGCGACAGAGATGGGACCTTCTATGCTGAACGTCTTGCAGAATGTCATGTGATGGCGCATGGATGGATTATATGGGTAATCAAACCAGGATTCTAGCCGGTTGAAATGAAAATCAACCAGGCGGTGAATTCCACGGCCACTATCTTGAGGAGGGTGAGTCCAGGCCACCGAAGACTTTCCGTTGTCGTTGTCATCAGTGCCGGAGAGCAGCCCCTGCAGTGTGAAAAATCGCCCGGTTAGAAGCATGTTCGTGCCCTTGCCGCTGCTTTTCCCACTGAAGTAAAAGCGGCACAGATGGTACCTTCTATGCTGATCGTATTGCAGAATGTCATGTGGTGCCGCATGGATGGATTATATGGGTAATAAAACCAGGATTCTAGCCGGCTGAAATGAAAATCGGCCAGCCGGTGAATTCCACGGCCGCTATCTTGAGGAAGGTGAGTCCTGGTCACCGAAAACTTTCCGTTGTCGTTGTGATCAGTGCCGGAGAACAGCCCCTGCAGTGTGAAAAATTGCCCGGTTAGAAGCATGTTCGTGCCGTTGCCGCAGCCTTTCTCACTGAAAAAAAAGCGGCACGGATGGGACCACCTATGGTGATCGTCTTGCAGAATGTCATGTGATGGCGCATGGATGGATTATATGGGTAATAAAACCAGGATTCTAGCCGGCTGAAATGAAAATCGGCCAGCCGGTGAATTCTAAGTCCGCTATCTTGAGGAGGGTGAGTCCAGGTCACCGAATACTTTCCGTTGTCGTTGTCACCAGTGCCGGAGAGCAGCCCCTGCAGTGTGAAAAATTGCCCGGTTAGAAGCATGTTCGTGCCGTTGCCACAGCCTTTCTCACTGAAGTAAAAGCGGCACGGATGGGACCTTCTATGCTGAACGTCTTGCAGAATGTCATGTGATGGCGCATGGATGGGTTATATGGGTAATCAAACCTGGATTCTAGCCGGCTGAAATGAAAATCGGCCAGCCGGTGAATTCTAAGTCCGCTATCTTGAGGAGGGTGAGTCCAGGTCACCGAATACTTTCCGTTGTCTTTGTCATCAGTCCCGGAGAGCAGCCCCTGCAGTGTAAAAAATCGCCCGGTTGGAAGCATGTTCGTGCCCTTGCCGCTGCTTTTCCCACTGAAGTATAAGCGGCACAGATGGTACCTTCTATCCTGAAAATCTTGAGAATGTCATGTGGTGCCGCATGGCTTGAATATATGGGTAATTAAACCAGGATTCTAGCTGGTTGAAATAAAAATCGGCCAGGCGGTGAATTCTACGTCCGCTATCTTGAGGAGGGTGAGTCCTGGTCACCGAAGACTTTCCGTTGTCTTTGTCATCAGTCCCGGAGAGCAGCCCCTGCAGTGTGAAAAATCGCCCGGTTGGAAGCATGTTCGTGCCCTTGCCGCTGCTTTTCCCACTGAAGTAAAAGCGGCACAGATGGTACCTTCTATGCTGAACGTCTTGAGAATGTCATGTGGTGCCGCATGGCTGGAATATATGGGTAATCAAACCAGGATTCTATCCGGTTGAAATGAAAATCGGCCAGGTGGTGAATTCTACGTCCGCTATCTTGAGGAGGGTGAGTCCTGGTCACCGAAGACTTTCCGTTGTCGTTGTCACCAGTGCCGGAGAGCAGCCCCTGCAGTGTGAAAAATTGCCTGGTTAGAAGCATGTTCGTGCCCTTGCCGCTGCTTTTCCCACTGAAGTAAAAGCGGCACAGATGGTACCTTTTATGCTGAACGTTTTGCAGAATGTCATGTGATGCTGCATGGCTGGATTATATGGGTAATCAAACCAGGATTCTATCCGGTTGACATGAAAATCGGCCAGGCGGTGAATTCTACGTCCGGTAACTTGATGAGGGTGAGTCCTGGTCACCGAAAACTTTCCGTTGACGTTGTCACCAGTGCCAGAGAGCAGCCCCTGTAGTGTGAAAATTCCCCGGTTAGGAGCATGTTCGTGCCGTTGCCGCAGCCTTTCCCTCTGAAGTAAATGCGGCAGCGATAGGACCTTCTAAGCTGAACGTCTTGCAGTATGTCATGTGATGGCGCATGGATGGATTATATGGGTAATCAAACCAGGATTCTAGCCGGCTGAAATGAAAATCGGCCAGCCGGTGCATTCCACGGCCGCTATCTTGAGGAAGGTGAGTCCTGGTCACCGAAAACTTTCCGTGGTCGTTGTCATCAGTGCGGAGAGCAGCCCCTGCAGTGTGAAAAATCGCCCTGTTAGAAGCATGTTCGTGCCCTTGCCGCTGCTTTTCCCACTGAAGTATAAGCGGCACAGATGGTACCTTCTATGCTGAACGTCTTGCAGAATGTCATGTGGTGCCGCATGGATGAATTATATGGGTTATCAAACCAGGATTATATCCGGTTGAAATGAAAATCGGCCAGGCGGTGAATTCTACGTCCGCTATCTTGAGGAGGGTGAGTCCTGGTCACCGAAGAATTTCCGTTGTCTTTGTCATCAGTCCCGGAGAGCAGCCACTGCAGTGTGAAAAATCGCCCGGTTAGAAGCACGTTCGTGCCCTTGCCGCTGCTTTTCCCACTGAAGTAAAACCGGCACAGATGGTACCTTCTATGCTGAACGTCTTGAGAATGTCATGTGGTGCCGCATGGCTGGAATATATGGGTAATCAAACCAGGATTCTAGCTGGTTGAAATGAAAATCGGCCAGGCGGTGAATTTTATGTCCGCTATCTTGAGGAGGGTGAGTCCTGGTCACCGAAGACTTTCCGTTGTCTTTGTCATCAGTCCCGGAGAGCAGCCCCTGCAGTGTGAAAAATCGCCCGGTTAGAAGCATGTTCGTGCCCTTGCCGCTGCTTTTCCCACTGAAGTAAAAGCGGCACAGATGGTACCTTCTATGCTGAATGTCTTGAGAATGTCATGTGGTGCCGCATGGCTGGAATATATGGGTAATCAAACCAGGATTCTATCCGGTTGAAACGAAAATCGGCCAGGCGGTGAATTATACGTCCGCTATCTTGAGGAGGGTGAGTCCTGGTCACCGAAGACTTTCCGTTGTCGTTGTCACCAGTGCCGGAGGGCAGCCCCTGCAGTGTGAAAAATTGCCTGGTTAGAAGCATGTTCGTGCCCTTGCGCTGCTTTTCCCACTGAAGTAAAAGCGGCACAGATGGTAAATTCTATGCTGAACGTCTTGAGAATGTCATGTGGTGCCGCATAACTGGAATATATGGGTAATCAAACCAGGATTCTATCCGGTTGAAGTGAAAATCGGCCAGGCGGTGAATTCTACGTCCGCTATCTTGAGGAGGGTGAGTCCTGGTCACCGAAGACTTTCCGTTGTCGTTGTCACCAGTGCCGGAGAGCAGCCCCTGCAGTGTGAAAAATTGCTCGGTTAGAAGCATGTTCTGCCGTTGCCGCAGCCTTTCCCACTGAAGTCAAAGCGGCTGAGATGGGGCCTTCTATGTTGAACGTCTTGCAGAATGTCATGTGATGCCGCATGGCTGGAATATATGGGTAATCAAACCAGGATTCTAGCAAGTTGAAATGAAAATAGGCCAGGCGGTGAATTCTAAGTCCGTTATCTTGAGGAGGGTGAGTCCTGGTCACCGAAAACTTTCCGTTGTCGTTGTCACCAGTGCCGGAGAGCAGCCCCTGTAGTGTGAAAATTCCCCGGTTAGGAGCATGTTCGTGCCGTTGCCGCAGCCTTTCCCTCTGAAGTAAATGCGGCAGCGATGGGACCTTCTAAGCTGAACGTCTTGCAGAATTTCATGTGATGTCGCATGGATGGATTATATGGGTAATCAAACCAGGATTCTAGCCGGTTGAAATGTAAATCGGCAGGCGGTGAATCCCACGGCCGCTGTCTTGTGGAGGGTGAGTCCTGGTCAGCGAAAACGTTCCGTTGTCGTTGTCTCCAGTGCCGAAGAGCAGCCCCTGCAGTGTGGAAAATTGCCCGGTTAGAAGCATGTTCGTGCCCTTGCCGCTGCTTTTCCCACTGAAGTAAAAGCGGCACAGATGGTACCTTCTATGCTGAACGTATTGCAGAATGTCATGTGGTGCCGCATGGATGGATTATATGGGTAATCAAACCTGGATTCTAGCCGGCTGAAATGAAAATCGGCCAGCCGGTGAATTCCACGGCCGCTATCTTGAGGAAGGTGAGTCCTGGTCACCGAAAACTTTCCGTTGTCGTTGTCATCAGTGCCGGAGAGCAGCCCCTGCAGTGTGAAAAATTGCTCGGTTAGAAGCATGTTCTTGCCGTTGCCGCAGCCTTTCCCACTGAAGTAAAAGCGGCAGAGATGGGACCTTCTATGCTGAACGTCTTACAGAATGTCATGTGATGCCGCATGGCTGGATTATATGGGTAATAAAACCAGGATTCTAGCCGGCTGAAATGAAAATCGGCCAGCCGGTTAATTCTAAGTCCGCTATCTTGAGGAGGGTGAGTCCAGGTCACCGAATACTTTCCGTTGTCGTTGTCACCAGTGCCGGAGAGCAGCCCCTGCAGTGTGAAAAATTGCCCGGTTAGAAGCATGTTCGTGCCGTTTCCACAGCCTTTCTCACTGAAGTAAAAGCGGCACGGATGGGACCTTCTATGCTGAACGTCTTGCAGAATGTCATGTGATGGCGCATGGCTGGAATATATGGGTAATCAAACCGGGGTTCTATCCGGTCGAAATGAAAATCGACCAGGCGGTGAATTCCACGGCCGCTATCTTGAGGAAGGTGAGTCCTGGTCACCGAATACTTTCCGTTGTCTTTGTCATCAGTCCCGGAGAGCAGCCCCTGCAGTGTGAAAAATCGCCCGGTTAGAAGCATGTTCGTGCCCTTGCCGCTGCTTTTCCCACTGAAGTAAAAGCGGCACAGATGGTACCTTCTATGCTGAACGTCTTGAGAATGTCATGTGGTGCCGCATGGCTGGAATATATGGGTAATCAAACCAGGATTCTAGCTGGTTGAAATAAAAATCGGCCAGGCGGTGAATTCTACGTCCGCTATCTTGAGGAGGGTGAGTCCTGGTCACCGAAGACTTTCCGTTGTCTTTGTCATCAGTCCCGGAGAGCAGCCCCTGCAGTGTGAAAAATCGCCCGGTTGGAAGCATGTTCGTGCCCTTGCCGCTGCTTTTCCCACTGAAGTAAAAGCGGCACAGATGGTATCTTCTATGCTGAACGTCTTGAGAATGTCATGTGGTGCCGCATGGCTGGAATATATGGGTAATCAAACCAGGATTCTATCCGGTTGAAATGAAAATCGGCCAGGCGGTGAATTCTACGTCCGCTATCTTGAGGAGGGTAAGTCCTGGTCACCGAAGACTTTCCGTTGTCGTTGTCACCAGTGCCGGAGAGCAGCCCCTGCAGTGTGAAAAATTGCCTGGTTAGAAGCATGTTCGTGCCCTTGCCGCTGCTTTTCCCACTGAAGTAAAAGCGGCACAGATGGTACCTTTTATGCTGAACGTTTTGCAGAATGTCATGTGATGCTGCATGGCTGGATTATATGGGTAATCAAACCAGGATTCAATTCCGGTTGACATGAAAATCGGCCAGGCGGTGAATTCTACGTCCGGTAACTTGATGAGGGTGAGTCCTGGTCACCGAAAACTTTCCGTTGTCGTTGTCACCAGTGCCGGAGAGCAGCCCCTGCAGTGTGAAAAATTGCTCGGTTAGAAGCATGTTCTGCCGTTGCCGCAGCCTTTCCCACTGAAGTCAAAGCGGCAGAGATGGGGCCTTCTATGTTGAACGTCTTGCAGAATGTCATGTGATGCCGCATGGCTCGAATATATGGGTAATCAAACCAGGATTCTAGCAGGTTGAAATGAAAATCAGCCAGGCGGTGAATTCTAAGTCCGTTATCTTGAGGAGGGTGAGTCCTGGTCACCGAAAACTTTCCGTTGTCGTTGTCACCAGTGCCGGAGAGCAGCCCCTGTAGTGTGAAAATTCCCCGGTTAGGAGCATGTTCGTGCCGTTGCCGCAGCCTTTCCCTCTGAAGTAAATGCGGCAGCGATAGGACCTTCTAAGCTGAACGTCTTGCAGTATGTCATGAGATGGCGCATGGATGGATTATATGGGTAATCAAACCAGGATTCTAGCCGGCTGAAATGAAAATCGGCCAGCCGGTGAATTCCACGGCCGCTATCTTGAGGAAGGTGAGTCCTGGTCACCGAAAACTTTCCGTGGTCGTTGTCATCAGTGCGGAGAGCAGCCCCTGCAGTGTGAAAAATCGCCCTGTTAGAAGCATGTTCGTGCCCTTGCCGCTGCTTTTCCCACTGAAGTAAAAGCGGCACAGATGGTACCTTCTATGCTGAACGTCTTGAGAATGTCATGTGGTGCCGCATGGCTGGAATATATGGGTAATCAAACCAGGATTCTAGCTGGTTGAAATGAAAATCGGCCAGGCGGTGAATTTTATGTCCGCTATCTTGAGGAGGGTGAGTCCTGGTCACCGAAGACTTTCCGTTGTCTTTGTCATCAGTCCCGGAGAGCAGCCCCTGCAGTGTGAAAAATTGCCTGGTTAGAAGCATGTTCGTGCCCTTGCCGCTGCTTTTCCCACTGAACTAAAAGCAGCACAGATGGTACCTTTTATGCTGAACGTTTTGCAGAATGTCATGTGATGCTGCATGGCTGGAATATATGGGTAATCAAACCAGGATTCAAACAGGTTGAAATAAAAATCGGCCAGGCGGTGAATTCTAAGTCCGGTAACTTGAGGAGGGTGAGTCCTGGTCACCGAAAACTTTCCGTTGTCGTTGTCACCAGTGCCGGAGAGCAGCCCCTGTAGTGTGAAAATTCCCCGGTTAGGAGCATGTTCGTGCCGTTGCCGCAGCCTTTCCCTCTGAAGTAAATGCGGCAGCGATGGGACCTTCTAAGCTGAACGTCTTGCAGAATTTCATGTGATGTCGCATGGATGGATTATATGGGTAATCAAACCAGGATTCTAGCCGGTTGAAATGTAAATCGGCAGGCGGTGAATCCCACGGCCGCTGTCTTGTGGAGGGTGAGTCTTGGTCAGCGAAAACGTTCCGTTGTCGTTGTCTCCAGTGCCGAAGAGCAGCCCCTGCAGTGTGGAAAATTGCCCGGTTAGAAGCATGTTCGTGCCCTTGCCGCTGCTTTTCCCACTGAAGTAAAAGCGGCACAGATGGTACCTTCTATGCTGAACGTATTGCAGAATGTCATGTGGTGCCGCATGGATGAATTATATGGGTAATCAAACCAGGATTCTAGCCGGTTGAAATGAAAATCGGCCAGGCGGTGAATTCTAAGTCCGGTAACTTGAGGAAGGTGAGTCCTGGTCACCGAAAACTTTCCGTTGTCGTTGTCATCAGTGCCGGAGAGCAGCCCCTGCAGTGTGAAAAATTGCTCGGTTAGAAGCATGTTCTTGCCGTTGCCGCAGCCTTTCCCACTGAAGTAAAAGCGGCAGAGATGGGACCTTCTATGCTGAACGTCTTGCAGAATGTCATGTGATGCCGCATGGCTGGATTATATTGGTAATCAAACCAGGATTCTAGACGGCTGAAATGAAAATCGGGAGGCGGTGAATCCCACGGCCGCTGTCTAGTGGAGGGTGAGTCCTGGTCACCGAAAACGTTCCGTTGTCGTTGTCACCAGTGCCGAAGAGCAGCCCCTGCAGTGTGAAAAATTGCCTGGTTAGAAGCATGTTCGTGCCCTTGCCGCTACTTTTCCCACTGAAGTAAAAGCGGCACAGATGGTACCTTCTATGCTGAACGTATTGCAGAATGTCACGTGGTGCCGCATGGATGGATTATATGGGTAATCAAACCAGGATTCTAGCCGGTTGAAATGAAAATCGGCCATGCGGTGAATTCTAAGTCCGTTATCTTGAGGAGGGTGACTCCTGGTCACCGAAAACTTTCCGTTTTCGTTGTCACCAGTGCCGGAGAGCAGCCCCTGCAGTGTGAAAAATTGTCCGGTTAGAATCATGTTGGTGCCGTTGCCGCAGCCTTCCCCACTTAAGTAAAAGCGACAGAGATGGGACCTTCTATGCTGAACGTCTTGCAGAATGTCATGTGATGGCGCATGGATGGATTATATGGGTAATCAAACCAGGATTCTAGCCGGTTGAAATAAAAATCGACCAGGCGGTGAATTCCACGGCCACTATCTTGAGCAGGGTGAGTCCAGGTCACCGAAGACTTTCCGTTGTCGTTGTCATCAGTGCCGGAGAGCAGCCCCCGCAGTGTGAAAAATCGCCCGGTTAGAAGCATGTTCGTGCCCTTGCCGCTGCTTTTCCCACTGAAGTAAAAGCGGCACAGATGGTACCTTCTATGCTGAACGTATTGCAGAATGTCATGTGGTGCCGCATGGATGGATTATATGGGTAATCAAACCTGGATTCTAGCCGGTTGAAATGAAAATCGGCCAGGCGGTGAATTCTACGTCCGCTATCTTGAGGAGGGTGAGTCCTGGTCACCGAAGACTTTCCGTTGTCGTTGTCACCAGTGCCGGAGAGCAGCCCCTGCAGAGCGAAAAATTGCCTGGTTAGAAGCATGTTCGTGCCTTTGCCGCAGCCTTTCTCACTGAAGTAAAAGCGGCACGGATGGGACTTTCTATGCTGAACGTCTTGCAGAATGTCATGTGATGGCGCATGGATGGATTATATGGGTAATCAAACCGGGGTTCTATCCGGTTGAAATGAAAATCGACCAGGCTGTGAATTCCACGGCCGCTATCTTGAGGAAGGTGAGTCCTGGTCACCGAATACTTTCCGTTGTCTTTGTCATCAGTCCCGGAGAGCAGCCCCTGCAGTGTGAAAAATCGCCCGGTTAGAAGCATGTTCGTGCCCTTGCCGCTGCGTTTCCCACTGAAGTAAAAGCGGCACAGATGGTACCTTCTATGCTGAACGTCTTCAGAATGTCATGTGGTGCCGCATGGCTGGAATATATGGGTAATCAAACCAGGATTCTAGCTGGTTGAAATGAAAATCGGCCAGGCGGTGAATTCTACGTCCGCTATCTTGAGGAGGGTGAGTCCTGGTCACCGAAGACTTTCCGTTGTCTTTGTCATCAGTCCCGGAGAGCAGCCCCTGCAGTGTGAAAAATCGCCCGGTTGGAAGCATGTTCGTGCCCTTGCCGCTGCTTTTCCCACTGAAGTAAAAGCGGCACAGATGGTACCTTCTATGCTGAACGTCTTGAGAATGTCATGTGGTGCCGCATGGCTGGAATATATGGGTAATCAAACCAGGATTCTATCCGGTTGAAATGAAAATCGGCCAGGCGGTGAATTCTACGTCCGCTATCTTGAGGAGGGTGAGTCCTGGTCACCGAAGACTTTCCGTTGTCGTTGTCACCAGTGCCGGAGAGCAGCCCCTGCAGTGTGAAAAAATGCCTGGTTAGAAGCATGTTCGTGCCCTTGCCGCTGCTTTTCCCACTGAAGTAAAAGCGGCACAGATGGTACCTTTTGTGCTGAACGTTTTGCAGAATGTCATGTGATGCTGCATGGCTGGATTATATGGGTAGTCAAACCAGGATTCTATCCGGTTGACATGAAAATCGGCCAGGCGGTGAATTCTACGTCCGGTAACTTGATGAGGGTGAGTCCTGGTCACCGAAAACTTTCCGTTGTCGTTGTCACCAGTGCCGGAGAGCAGCCCCTGCAGTGTGAAAAATTGCTCGGTTAGAAGCATGTTCTGCCGTTGCCGCAGCCTTTCCCACTGAAGTCAAAGCGGCAGAGATGGGGCCTTCTATGTTGAACGTCTTGCAGAATGTCATGTGATGCCGCATGGTTGGAATATATGGGTAATCAAACCAGGATTCTAGCAGGTTGAAATGAAAATCAGCCAGGCGGTGAATTCTAAGTCCGTTATCTTGAGGAGGGTGAGTCCTGGTCTCCGAAAACTTTCCGTTGTCGTTGTCACCAGTGCCGGAGAGCAGCCCCTGTAGTGTGAAAATTCCCCGGTTAGGAGCATGTTCGTGCCGTTGCCGCAGCCTTTCCCTCTGAAGTAAATGCGGCAGCGATAGGACCTTCTAAGCTGAACGTCTTGCAGAATTTCATGTGATGTCGAATGGATGGATTATATGGGTAATCAAACCAGGATTCTAGCCGGCTGAAATGAAAATCGGGAGGCGGTGAAACCCACGGCCGCTGTCTTGTGGACGGTGAGTCCTGGTCACCGAAAACGTTCCGTTGTCGTTGTCACCAGTGCCGAAGAGCAGCCCCTGCAGTGTGAAAAATTGCCTGGTTAGAAGCATGTTCGTGCCCTTGCCGCTGCTTTTCCCACTGAAGTAAAAGCGGCACAGATGGGACCTTCTATGCTGAACGTCTTGCAGAATGTCACGTGGTGCCGCATGGATGGATTATATGGGCAATCAAACCAGGATTCTAGACGGCTGAAATGAAAATCGGGAGGCGGTGAATCCCACGGCCGCTGTCTAGTGGAGGGTGAGTCCTGGTCACCGAAAACGTTCCGTTGTCGTTGTCACCAGTGCCGAAGAGCAGCCCCTGCAGTGTGAAAAATTGCCTGGTTAGAAGCATGTTCGTGCCCTTGCCGCTACTTTTCCCACTGAAGTAAAAGCGGCACAGATGGTACCTTCTATGCTGAACGTATTGCAGAATGTCACGTGGTGCCGCATGGATGGATTATATGGGTAATCAAACCAGTATTCTAGCCGGTTGAAATGAAAATCGGCCATGCGGTGAATTCTAAGTCCGTTATCTTGAGGAGGGTGACTCCTGGTCACCGAAAACTTTCCGTTTTCGTTGTCACCAGTGCCGGAGAGCAGCCCCTGCAGTGTGAAAAATTGTCCGGTTAGAATCATGTTGGTGCCGTTGCCGCAGCCTTCCCCACTTAAGTAAAAGCGACAGAGATGGGACCTTCTATGCTGAACGTCTTGCAGAATGTCATGTGATGGCGCATGGATGGATTATATGGGTAATCAAACCAGGATTCTAGCCGGTTGAAATGAAAATCGACCAGGCGGTGAATTCCACGGCCACTATCTTGAGGAGGGTGAGTCCAGGTCACCGAAGACTTTCCGTTGTCGTTGTCATCAGTGCCGGAGAGCAGCCCCCGCAGTGTGAAAAATCGCCCGGTTAGAAGCATGTTCGTGCCCTTGCCGCTGCTTTTCCCACTGAAGTAAAAGCGACACAGATGGTACCTTCTATGCTGAACGTATTGCAGAATATCATGTGATGGCGCATGGATGGATTATATGGGTAATAAAACCAGGATTCTAGCCGGCTGAAATGAAAATCGGCCAGCCGGTGAATTCTAAGTCCGCTATCTTGAGGAGGGTGAGTCCAGGTCACCGAATACTTTCTGTTGTCGTTGTCACCAGTGCCGGAGAGCAGCCCCTGCAGTGTGAAAAATTGCCCGGTTAGAAGCATGTTCGTGCCGTTGCCGCAGCCTTTCTCACTGAAGTAAAAGCGGCACGGATGGGACCACCTATGCTGATCGTCTTGCAGAATGTCATGTGATGGCGCATGGATGGATTATATGGGTAATAAAACCAGGATTCTAGCCGGCTGAAATGAAAATCGGCCAGCCGGTGAATTCTAAGTCCGCTATCTTGAGGAGGGTGAGTCCAGGTCACCGAATACTTTCCGTTGTCGTTGTCACCAGTGCCGGAGAGCAGCCCCTGCAGTGTGAAAAATTGCCCGGTTAGAAGCATGTTCGTGCCGTTGCCACAGCCTTTCTCACTGAAGTAAAAGCGGCACGGATGGGACCTTCTATGCTGAACGTCTTGCAGAATGTCATGTGATGGCGCATGGATGGGTTATATGGGTAATCAAACCTGGATTCTAGCCGGTTGAAATGAAAATCGACCAGGCGGTGAATTCCACGGCCGCTATCTTGAGGAAGGTGAGTCCTGGTCACCGAAAACTTTCCGTGGTCGTTGTCACCAGTGCCAGAGAGCAGCCCCTGCAGAGCGAAAAATTGCCCGGTTAGAAGCATGTTCGTGCCTTTGCCGCAGCCTTTCTCACTGAAGTAAAAGCGGCACGGATGGGACTTTCTATGCTGAACGTCTTGCAGAATGTCATGTGATGGCGCATGAATGGGTTATATGGGTAATCAAACCTGGATTCTAGCCGGTTGAAATGAAAATCGACCAGGTGGTGAATTTCACGGCCGCTATCTTGAGGAAGGTGAGTCCTGGTCACCGAAAACTTTCCGTGGTCGTTGTCACCAGTGCCGGAGAGCAGCCCCTGCAGAGCGAAAAATTGCCCGGTTAGAAGCATGTTCGTGCCTTTGCCGCAGCCTTTATCACTGAAGTAAAAGCGGCACGGATGGGACTTTCTATGCTGAACGTCTTGCAGAATGTCATGTGATGGCGCATGGATGGATTATATGGGTAATCAAACCGGGGTTCTATCCGGTTGAAATGAAAATCGACCAGGCGGTGAATTACACGGCCGCTATCTTGAGGAAGGTGAGTCCTGGTCACCGAATACTTTCCGTTGTCTTTGTCATCAGTCCCGGAGAGCAGCCCCTGCAGTGTGAAAAATCGCCCGGTTAGAAGCATGTTCGTGCCTTTGCCGCTGCTTTTCCCACTGAAGTAAAAGCGGCACAGATGGTACCTTCTATGCTGAACGTCTTCAGAATGTCATGTGGTGCCGCATGGCTGGAATATATGGGTAATCAAACCAGGATTCTAGCTGGTTGAAATGAAAATCGGCCAGGCGGTGAATTCTACGTCCGCTATCTTGAGGAAGGTGAGTCCTGGTCACCGAAGACTTTCCGTTGTCTTTGTCATCAGTCCCGGAGAGCAGCCCCTGCAGTGTGAAAAATCGCCCGGTTAGAAGCATGTTCGTGCCTTTGCCGCTGCTTTTCCCACTGAAGTAAAAGCGGCACAGATGGTACCTTCTATGCTGAACGTCTTCAGAATGTCATGTGGTGCCGCATGGCTGGAATATATGGTTAATCAAACCAGGATTCTAGCTGGTTGAAATGAAAATCGACCAGGCGGTGAATTACACGGCCGCTATCTTGAGGAAGGTGAGTCCTGGTCACCGAAGACTTTCCGTTGTCTTTGTCATCAGTCCCGGAGAGCAGCCCCTGCAGTGTGAAAAATCGCCCGGTTGGAAGCATGTTCGTGCCCTTGCCGCTGCTTTTCCCACTGAAATAAATGCGGCACAGATGGTACCTTCTATGCTGAACGTCTTGAGAATGTCATGTGGTGCCGCATGGCTGGAATATATGGGTAATCAAACCAGGATTCTATCCGGTTGAAATGAAAATCGGCCAGGCGGTGAATTCTACGTCCGCTATCTTGAGGAGGGTGAGTCCTGGTCACCGAAGACTTTCCATTGTCATTGTCACCAGTGCCGGAGAGCAGCCCCTGCAGTGTGAAAAATTGCCTGGTTAGAAGCATGTTCGTGCCCTTGCCGCTGCTTTTCCCACTGAAGTAAAAGCGGCACAGATGGTACCTTTTGTGCTGAACGTTTTGCAGAATGTCATGTGATGCTGCATGGCTGGATTATATGGGTAATCAAACCAGGATTCTATCCGGTTGACATGAAAATCGGCCAGGCGGTGAATTCTACGTCCGGTAACTTGATGAGGGTGAGTCCTGGTCACCGAAAACTTTCCGTTGTCGTTGTCACCAGTGCCGGAGAGCAGCCCCTGCAGTGTGAAAAATTGCTCGGTTAGAAGCATGTTCTGCCGTTGCCGCAGCCTTTCCCACTGAAGTCAAAGCGGCAGAGATGGGGCCTTCTATGTTGAACGTCTTGCAGAATGTCATGTGATGCCGCATGACTGGAATATATGGGTAATCAAACCAGGATTCTAGCAGGTTGAAATGAAAATCAGCCAGGCGGTGAAATCTAAGTCCGTTATCTTGAGGAGGGTGAGTCCTGGTCTCCGAAAACTTTCCGTTGTCGTTGTCACCAGTGCCGGAGAGCAGCCCCTGTAGTGTGAAAATTCCCCGGTTAGGAGCATGTTCGTGCCGTTGCCGCAGCCTTTCCCTCTGAAGTAAATGCGGCAGCGATAGGACCTTCTAAGCTGAACGTCTTGCAGTATGTCATGAGATGGCGCATGGATGGATTATATGGGTAATCAAACCAGGATTCTAGCCGGCTGAAATGAAAATCGGCCAGCCGGTGAATTCCACGGCCGCTATCTTGAGGAAGGTGAGTCCTGGTCACCGAAAACTTTCCGTGGTCGTTGTCATCAGTGCGGAGAGCAGCCCCTGCAGTGTGAAAAATCGCCCTGTTAGAAGCATGTTCGTGCCCTTGCCGCTGCTTTTCCCACTGAAGTAAAAGCGGCACGGATGGGACTTTCTATGCTGAACGTCTTGCAGAATGTCATGTGATGGCGCATGGATGGATTATATGGGTAATCAAACCGGGGTTCTATCCGGTTGAAATGAAAATCGACCAGGCGGTGAATTCCACGGCCGCTATCTTGAGGAAGGTGAGTCCTGGTCACCGAATACTTTCCGTTGTCTTTGTCATCAGTGCCGAAGAGCAGCCCCTGCAGTGTGAAAAATTGCCTGGTTAGAAGCATGTTCTTGCCCTTGCCGCTACTTTTCCCACTGAAGTAAAAGCGGCACAGATGGTACCTTCTATGCTGAACGTATTGCAGAATGTCACGTGGTGCCGCATGGATGGATTATATGGGTAATCAAACCAGGATTCTAGCCGGTTGAAATGCAAATCGGCCATGCGGTGAATTCTAAGTCCGTTATCTTGAGGAGGGTGACTCCTGGTCACCGAAAACTTTCCGTTTTCGTTGTCACCAGTGCCGGAGAGCAGCCCCTGCAGTGTGAAAAATTGTCCGGTTAGAATCATGTTGGTGCCGTTGCCGCAGCCTTCCCCACTTAAGTAAAAGCGACAGAGATGGGACCTTCTATGCTGAACGTCTTGCAGAATGTCATGTGATGGCGCATGGATGGATTATATGGGTAATCAAACCAGGATTCTAGCCGGTTGAAATGAAAATCGACCAGGCGGTGAATTCCACGGCCACTATCTTGAGGAGGGTGAGTCCAGGTCACCGAAAACTTTCCGTTTTCGTTGTCATCAGTGCCGGAAAACAGCCACTGCAGTGTGAAAAATTGCCCGGTTAGAAGCATGTTCGTGCCGTTGCCGCAGCCTTTCTCACTGAAGTAAAAGCGGGACGGATGGGACCACCTATGCTGATCGTCTTGCAGAATGTCATGTGATGGCGCATGGATGGATTATATGGGTAATAAAACCAGGATTCTAGCCGGCTGAAATGAAAATCGGCCAGCCGGTGAATTCTAAGTCCGCTATCTTGAGGAGGGTGAGTCCAGGTCACCGAATACTTTCCGTTGTCGTTGTCACCAGTGCCGGAGAGCAGCCCCTGCAGTGTGAAAAATTGCCCGGTTAGAAGCATGTTCGTGCCGTTGCCACAGCCTTTCTCACTGAAGTAAAAGCGGCACGGATGGGACCTTCTACGCTGAACGTCTTGCAGAATGTCATGTGATGGCGCATGGATGGATTATATGGGTAATCAAACCGGGGTTCTATCCGGTTGAAATGAAAATCGACCAGGCGGTGAATTCCACGGCCGCTATCTTGAGGAAGGTGAGTCCTGGTCACCGAAAACTTTCCGTGGTCGTTGTCACCAGTGCCAGAGAGCAGCCCCTGCAGAGCGAAAAATTGCCCGGTTAGAAGCATGTTCGTGCCTTTGCCGCAGCCTTTCTCACTGAAGTAAAAGCGGCACGGATGGGACTTTCTATGCTGAACGTCTTGCAGAATGTCATGTGATGGCGCATGGATGGATTATATGGGTAATCAAACCGGGGTTCTATCCGGTTGAAATGAAAATCGACCAGGCGGTGAATTCCACGGCCGCTATCTTGAGGAAGGTGAGTCCTGGTCACCGAATACTTTCCGTTGTCTTTGTCATCAGTCCCGGAGAGCAGCCCCTGCAGTGTGAAAAATCGCCCGGTTAGAAGCATGTTCGTGCCCTTGCCGCTGCTTTTCCCACTGAAGTAAAAGCGGCACAGATGGTACCTTCTATGCTGAACGTCTTCAGAATGTCATGTGGTGCCGCATGGCTGGAATATATGGGTAATCAAACCAGGATTCTAGCTGGTTGAAATGAAAATCGGCCAGGCGGTGAATTCTACGTCCGCTATCTTGAGGAGGGTGAGTCCTGGTCACCGAAGACTTTCCGTTGTCTTTGTCATCAGTCCCGGAGAGCAGCCCCTGCAGTGTGAAAAATCGCCCGGTTGGAAGCATGTTCGTGCCCTTGCCGCTGCTTTTCCCACTGAAGTAAAAGCGGCACAGATGGTACCTTCTATGCTGAACGTCTTGAGAATGTCATGTGGTGCCGCATGGCTGTAATATATGGGTAATCAAACCAGGATTCTATCCGGTTGAAATGAAGATCGGCCAGGCGGTGAATTCTACGTCCGCTATCTTGAGGAGGGTGAGTCCTGGTCACCGAAGACTTTCCGTTGTCGTTGTCACCAGTGCCGGAGAGCAGCCCCTGCAGTGTGAAAAATTGCCTGGTTAGAAGCATGTTCGTGCCCTTGCCGCTGCTTTTCCCACTGAAGTAAAAGCGGCACAGATGATACCTTTTGTGCTGAACGTTTTGCAGAATGTCATGTGATGCTGCATGGCTGGATTATATGGGTAATCAAACCATGATTCTATCCGGTTGACATGAAAATCGGCCAGGCGGTGAATTCTACGTCCGGTAACTTGATGAGGGTGAGTCCTGGTCACCGAAAACTTTCCGTTGTCGTTGTCACCAGTGCCGGAGAGCAGCCCCTGCAGTGTGAAAAATTGTTTGGTTAGAAGCATGTTCTGCCGTTGCCGCAGCCTTTCCCACTGAAGTCAAAGCGGCAGAGATGGGGCCTTCTATGTTGAACGTCTTGCAGAATGTCATGTGATGCCGCATGGCTGGAATATATGGGTAATCAAACCAGGATTCTAGCAGGTTGAAATGAAAATCAGCCAGGCGGTGAATTCTAAGTCCGTTATCTTGAGGAGGGTGAGTCCTGGTCTCCGAAAACTTTCCGTTGTCGTTGTCACCAGTGCCGGAGAGCAGCCCCTGTAGTGTGAAAATTCCCCGGTTAGGAGCATGTTCGTGCCGTTGCCGCCGCCTTTCCCTCTGAAGTAAATGCGGCAGCGATAGGACCTTCTAAGCTGAACGTCTTGCAGAATTTCATGTGATGTCGAATGGATGGATTATATGGGTAATAAAACCAGGATTCTAGCCGGCTGAAATGAAAATCGGGAGGCGGTGAATCCCACGGCCGCTGTCTTGTGGAGGGTGAGTCCTGGTCACCGAAAACTTTCCGTTGTCGTTGTCACCAGTGCCGGAGAGCAGCCCCTGCAGTTTGAAAAATTGTCCGGTTAGAATCATGTTGGAGCCGTTGCCGCAGCCTTTCCCACTGAAGTAAAAGCGACAGAGATGGGACCTTCTATGCTGAACGTCTTGCAGAATGTCATGTGATGGCGCATGGATGGATTATATGGGTAATCAAACCAGGATTCTAGCCGGTTGAAATGAAAATCGACCAGGCGGTGAATTCCACGGCCACTATCTTGAGGAGGGTGAGTCCAGGTCACCGAAGACTTTCCGTTGTCGTTGTCATCAGTGCCGGAGAGCAGCCCCTGCAGTGTGAAAAATCGTCCGGTTAGAAGCATGTTCGTGCCCTTGCCGCTGCTTTTCCCACTGAAGTAAAAGCGGCACAGATGGTACCTTCTATGCTGAACGTATTGAAGAATGTCATGTGGTGCCGCATGGATGGATTATATGGGTAATCAAACCAGGATTCTAGCCGGTTGAAATGAAAATCGACCAGGCGGTGAATTCCACGGCCGCTATCTTGAGGAAGGTGAGTCCTGGTCACCGAAAACTTTCCGTTGTCGTTGTCATCAATGCCGGAGAACAGCCCCTGCAGTGTGAAAAATTGCCCGGTTAGAAGCATGTTCGTGCCGTTGCCGCAGCCTTTCTCACTGATGTAAAAGCGGCACGGATGGGACCTTCTATGCTGAACGTCTTGCAGAATGTCATGTGATGGCGCATGGATGGATTATATGGGTAATAAAACCAGGATTCTAGCCGGTTGAAATGAAAATCGACCAGGCGGTGAATTCCACGGCCACTATCTTAAGGAAGGTGAGTCCTGGTCACCGAAAACTTTCCGTGGTCGTTGTCTCTAGTGCCAGAGAGCAGCCCCTGCAGTGCGAAAAATTGCCCGGTTAGAAGCATGTTCGTGCCGTTGCCGCAGCCTTTCTCACTGATGTAAAAGCGGCACGGATGGGACCTTCTATGCTGAACGTATTGAAGAATGTCATGTGGTGCCGCATGGATGGATTATATGGGTAATCAAACCAGGATTCTAGCCGGTTGAAATGAAAATAGACCAGGCGGTGAATTCCACGGCCACTATCTTAAGGAAGGTGAGTCCTGGTCACCGAAAACTTTCCGTGGTCGTTGTCTCTAGTGCCAGAGAGCAGCCCCTGCAGTGCGAAAAATTGCCCGGTTAGAAGCATGTTCGTGCCGTTGCCGCAGCCTTTCTCACTGAAGTAAAAGCGGCACGGATGGGACTTTCTGTGCTGAACGTCTTGCAGTATGTCATGTGATGGCGCATGGATGGATTATATGGGTAATCAAACCAGGATTCTAGCCGGCTGAAATGAAAATCCGCCAGCCGGTGAATTTTACGTCCGCTATCTTGAGGAGGGTGAGTCCTGGTCACCGAAGACTTTCCGTTGTCGTTGTCACCAGTGCCGGAGAGCAGCCCCTGTAGTGTGAAAATTCCCCGGTTAGGAGCATGTTCGTGCCGTTGCCGCACCATTTCCCTCTGAAGTAAAAGCGGCACAGATGGTACCTTCTATGCTGAACGTAATGCAGAATGTCATGTGGTGCCGCATGGATGGATTATATGGGTAATCAAACCAGGATTCTAGCCGGCTGAAATGAAAATCGGCCAGCCGGTGAATTCCACGGCCGCTATCTTGAGGAAGGTGAGTCCTGGTCACCGAAAACTTTCCGTTGTCGTTGTCACCAGTGCCGGAGAGCAGCCCCTGCAGTGTGAAAAATTGCTCGGTAAGAAGCATGTTCTTGCCGTTGCCGCAGCCTTTCCCATTGAAGTAAAAGCGGCAGAGAAGGGACCTTCTATGCTGAACGTCTTGCAGAATGTCATGTGATGCCGCATAGCTGGATTATATTGGTAATCAAATCAGGATACTAGCCGGCTGAAATGAAAATCGGGAGGCGGTGAATCCCATGGCCGCTGTCTTGTGGAGGGTGAGTCCTGGTCACCGAAAACGTTCCGTTGTCGTTGTCACCAGTGCCAAAGAGCAGCCCCTGCAGTGTGGACAATTGCCCGGTTAGAAGCACGTTCGTGCCCTTGCCGCTGCTTTTCCCACTGAAGTAAAAGCGGCACAGATGGTACCTTCTATGCTGAACGTCTTGAGAATGTCATGTGGTGCCGCATGGCTGGAATATATGGGTAATCAAACCAGGATTCTAGCTGGTTGAAATGAAAATCGGCCAGGCGGTGAATTTTACGTCCGTTATCTTGAGGAGTGTGAGTCCTGGTCACCGAAAACTTTCCGTTGTCGTTGTCACCAGTGCCGGAGAGCAGCCCCTGCAGTGTGAAAAATTGCTCGGTAAGAAGCATGTTCTTGCCGCTGCCGCAGCCTTTCCCACTGAAGTAAAAGCGGCAGAGATGGGACCTTTTATGATGAATGTCTTGCAGAATGTCACGTGGTGCCGCATGGATGGATTATATGGGCAATCAAACCAGGATTCTAGCCTGTTGAAATGAAAATCGGCCATGCGGTGAAATCTAAGTCCGTTATCTTGAGGAGGGTGAGTCCTGGTCACCGAAAACTTTCCGTGGTCGTTGTCACTAGTGCCAGAGAGCAGCCCCTGCAGTGCGAAAAATTGCCCGGTTAGAAGAATGTTCGTGCCGATGCCGCAGCCTTTCGAACTGAAGTAAAAGTGGCACGGACGGGACCTTCTATGCTGAACGTCTTGCAGAATGTCATGTGATGGCGCATGGATGGATTATATGGGTAATCAAACCAGGATTCTAGCCGGCTGAAATGAAAACCGGCCAGCCGGTGAATTCCACGGCCGCTATCTTGAGGAAGGTGAGTCCTGGTCACCGAAAACTTTCCGTTGTCGTTGTCACCAGTGCCGGAGAACAGCCCCTGCAGTGTGAAAAATTGCCCGGTTAGAAGCATGTTCGTGCCGTTGCCGCAGCCTTTCTCACTGAAGTAAAAGCGGCACGGATGGGACCTGCTATGCTGAACGTCTTGCAGAAAGTCATGTGAAGGCGCATGGATGGATTATATGGGTAATAAAACCAGGATTCTAGCCGGTTGAAATGAAAATCGACCAGGCGGTGAATTCCACGGCCGCTATCTTAAGGAAGGTGAGTCCTGGTCACCGAAAACTTTCCGTGGTCGTTGTCACTAGTGCCAGAGAGCAGCCCCTGCAGTGCGAAAAATTGCCCGCTTAGAAGCATGTTCGTGCCGTTGCCGCAGCCTTTCCAACTTAAGTAAAAGCAGCACAGATGGTACCTTCTATGCTGAACGTCTTGCAGAATGTCATGTGGTGCCGCATGGAAGGATTATATGGGCATTAAAACCAGGATTCTAGCCGGTTGAAATGAAAATCAGCCAGGCGGCGAATTTAAGTCCGTTATCTTGAGGAGGGTGAGTCCTGGTCACCGAAAACTTTCCGTTGTCGTTGTCACCAGTGCCGGAGAGCAGCCCCTGCAGTGTGAAAAATTGCTCGGTTAGAAGCATGTTCTTGCCGTTGCCACAGCCTTTCCCAATGAAGTAAAAGCGGCAGAGATGGGACCTTCTATGCTGAACGTCTTGCAGAATGTCATGTGATGCCGCATGGCTGAATTATATTGGTAATCAAACCAGGATTCTAGCCGGCTCAAATAAAAATCGGCCAGGTGGTGAATTCTAAGTCCGTTATCTTGAGGAGGTGAGTCCTGGTCACCGAAGACTTTCCGTTGTCGTTGTCACCAGTGCCGGAGAGCAGCCTCTGCAGTGTGAAAAATTGCCTGGTGAGAAGCATGTTCGTGCCCTTGCCGCTGCTTTTCCCACTGAAGTAAAAGCGGCACAGATGGTACCTTCTATGCTGAACGTCTTGCAGAATGTCAAGTGGTGCCGTATGGATGGATTGTATGGGTAATCAAACCAGGATTCTAGCCGGCTGAAATCAAAATCGGCCAGCCGGTGAATTCTGTCCGGTATCTTCAGGAGGGTGAGTCCAGGTCACTGAAGACTTTCCGTTGTCGTTGTCATCAGTGCCGGAGAGCAGCCCCTGCAGTGTGAAAAATCGCCCGGTTAGAAGCATGTTCGTGCCATTGCCACAGCCTTTCTCACTGACGTAAAAGTGGCACGGACGGGACCTTCTATGCTGAACGTCTTGCAGAATGTCATGTGATGGCGCATGGATGGATTATATGGGTAATCAAACCAGGATTCTATCCAGTTGAAATGCAAATCGGCCAGGCGGTGAATTCTACGTCCGCTATCTTGAGGAGGGTGAGTCCTGGTCACCGAAGACTTTCCGTTGTCGTTGTCACCAGTGCCGGAGAGCAGCCCCTGCAGTGTGAAAAATTGCCTGGTTAGAAGCATGTTCGTGCCCATGCCGCTGCTTTTTCCATTGAAGTAAAAGCGGCACAGATGGGACCTTCTATGCTGAACGTCTAGCAGAATGTCACGTGGTGCCGCATGGATGGAATATATGGGCAATCAAACCAGGATTCTATCCGGTTGAAATGAAAATCGGCCATGCGGTGAATTCTGTCTGTTATCTTGAGGAGGGTGAGTCCTGGTCACCGAAAACTTTCCGTTGTCGTTGTCACCAGTGCCGGAGAGCAGCCCCCCCAGTGTGAATAAATTCCCGGTTAGAAGCATGTTCTTGCCGTTGCCACAGCCTTTCCCAATGAAGTAAAAGCGGCAGAGATGGGACCTTCTATGCTGAACGTCTTGCAGAATGTCATGTGATGCCGCATGGCTGAATTATATTGGTAATCAAACCAGGATTCTAGCCGGCTCAAATAAAAATCGGCCAGGTGGTGAATTCTAAGTCCGTTATCTTGAGGAGTGTGAGTCCTGGTCACCGAAAACTTTCCGTTGTCGTTGTCATCATTGCCGGAGAGCAGCCCCTGCAGTGTGAAAAATCGCGCGGTTAGAAGCATGTTCGTGCCCTTGCCGCTGCTTTTCCCACTGAAGTAAAAGCGGCAGAGATGGGGCCTTCTATGCTGAACGTCTTGCAGAATGTCATGTGGTACCGCATGGAAGGATTATATGGGCATTCAAACCAGGATTCTAGCCGGTTGAAATGAAAATCAGCCAGGCGGCGAATTTAAGTCCGTTATCTTGAGGAGGGTGAGTCCTGGTCACCGAAAACTTTCCGTTGTCGTTGTCACCAGTGCCAGAGAGCAGCCCCTGCAGTGTGAAAAATTGCTCGGTTAGAAGCATGTTCTTGCCGTTGCCACAGCCTTTCCCAATGAAGTAAAAGCGGCAGAGATGGGACCTTCTATGCTGAACGTCTTGCAGAATGTCATGTGATGCCGCATGGCTGAATTATATTGGTAATCAAACCAGGATTCTAGCCGGCTCAAATAAAAATCGGCCAGGTGGTGAATTCTAAGTCCGTTATCTTGAGGAGTGTGAGTCCTGGTCACCGAAGACTTTCCGTTGTCGTTGTCATCATTGCCGGAGAGCAGCCCCTGCAGTGTGAAAAATCGCGCGGTTAGAAGCATGTTCGTGCCCTTGCCGCTGCTTTTCCCACTGAAGTAAAAGCGCCACAGATGGTACCTTCTATGCTGAACGTCTTGCAGAATGTCATGTGATGCCGCATGGCTGGATTATATGGGTAATCAAACCAGGATTCTATCCGGTTGAAATGAAAATCGGCCAGGCGGTGAATTCAACGTCCGCTATCTTGAGGAGGGTGAGTCCTGGTCACCGAAGACTTTCCGTTGTCGTTGTCACCAGTGCCGGAGAGCAGCCCCTGCAGTGTGAAAAATTGCCTGGTTAGAAGCATGTTCGTGCCCTTGCCGCTGCTTTTCCCACTGAAGTAAAAGCGGCACAGATGGGACCTTCTATGCTGAACGTCTTGCAGAATGTCACGTGGTGCCGCATTGTTGGATTATATGGGCAATCAAACCAGGATTCTAGCCTGTTGAAATGAAAATCGGCCATGCGGTGAATTCTAAGTCCGTTATCTTGAGGAGGGTGAGTCCTGGTCACCGAAAACTTTCCGTTGTCGTTGTCACCAGTGCCGGAGAGCAGCCCCTGCAGTGTGAAAAATTGCTCGGTTAGAAGCATGTTCTGCCGTTGCCGCAGCCTTTCCCACTGAAATAAATGCGGCACAGATGGTACCTTCTATGCTGAACGTCTTGCAGAATGTCATGTGATGCCGCATGGCTGGATTATATGGGTAATCAAACCAGGATTCTATCCGGTTGAAATGAAAATCGGCCAGGCGGTGAATTCAACGTCCGCTATCTTGAGGAGGGTGAGTCCTGGTCACCGAAGACTTTCCATTGTCATTGTCACCAGTGCCGGAGAGCAGCCCCTGCAGTGTGAAAAATTGCCTGGTTAGAAGCATGTTCGTGCCCTTGCCGCTGCTTTTCCCACTGAAGTAAAAGCGGCACAGATGGTACCTTTTGTGCTGAACGTTTTGCAGAATGTCATGTGATGCTGCATGGCTGGATTATATGGGTAATCAAACCAGGATTCTATCCGGTTGACATGAAAATCGGCCAGGCGGTGAATTCTACGTCCGGTAACTTGATGAGGGTGAGTCCTGGTCACCGAAAACTTTCCGTTGTCGTTGTCACCAGTGCCGGAGAGCAGCCCCTGCAGTGTGAAAAATTGCTCGGTTAGAAGCATGTTCTGCCGTTGCCGCAGCCTTTCCCACTGAAGTCAAAGCGGCAGAGATGGGGCCTTCTATGTTGAACGTCTTGCAGAATGTCATGTGATGCCGCATGACTGGAATATATGGGTAATCAAACCAGGATTCTAGCAGGTTGAAATGAAAATCAGCCAGGCGGTGAAATCTAAGTCCGTTATCTTGAGGAGGGTGAGTCCTGGTCTCCGAAAACTTTCCGTTGTCGTTGTCACCAGTGCCGGAGAGCAGCCCCTGTAGTGTGAAAATTCCCCGGTTATGAGCATGTTCGTGCCGTTGCCGCAGCCTTTCCCTCTGAAGTAAATGCGGCAGCGATAGGACCTTCTAAGCTGAACGTCTTGCAGAATTTCATGTGATATCGAATGGATGGATTATATGGGTAATCATACCAGGATTCTAGCCGGCTGAAATGAAAATCGGGAGGCGGTGAATCCCACGGCCGCTGTCTTGTGGAGGGTGAGTCCTGGTCACCGAAAACGTTCCGTTGTCGTTGTCACCAGTGCCGAAGAGCAGCCCCTGCAGTGTGAAAAATTGCCTGGTTAGAAGCATGTTCGTGCCCTTGCCGCTGCTTTTCCCACTGAAGTAAAAGCGGCACAGATGGGACCTTCTATGCTGAACGTCTTGCAGAATGTCACGTGGTGCCGCATGGATGGATTATATGGGCAATCAAACCAGGATTCTAGCCTGTTGAAATGAAAATCGGCCATGCGGTGAATTCTAAGTCCGTTATCTTGAGGAGGGTGAGTCCTGGTCACCGAAAACTTTCCGTTGTCGTTGTCACCGGTGCCGGAGAGCAGCCCCTGCAGTGTGAAAAATCGCCCGGTTAGAAGCACGTTCGTGCCCTTGCCGCTGCTTTTCCCACTGAAGTAAAACCGGCACAGATGGTACCTTCTATGCTGAACGTCTTGAGAATGTCATGTGGTGCCGCATGGCTGGAATATATGGGTAATCAAACCAGGATTCTAGCTGGTTGAAATGAAAATCGGCCAGGCGGTGAATTTTACGTCCGCTATCTTGAGGAGGGTGAGTCCTGGTCACCGAAGACTTTCCGTTGTCTTTGTCATCAGTCCCGGAGAGCAGCCCCTGCAGTGTGAAAAATTGCCTGGTTAGAAGCATGTTCGTGCCCTTGCCGCTGCTTTTCCCACTGAAGTAAAAGCGGCACAGATGGTACCTTTTATGCTGAACGTTTTGCAGAATGTCATGTGATGCTGCATGGCTGGAATATATGGGTAATCAAACCAGGATTCAAACAGGTTGAAATGAAAATCGGCCAGGCGGTGAATTCTAAGTCCGGTAACTTGAGGAGGGTGAGTCCTGGTCACCGAAAACTTTCCGTTGTCGTTGTCACCAGTGCCGGAGAGCAGCCCCTGTAGTGTGAAAATTCCCCGGTTAGGAGCATGTTCGTGCCGTTGCCGCAGCCTTTCCCTCTGAAGTAAATGCGGCAGCGATGGGACCTTCTAAGCTGAACGTCTTGCAGAATTTCATGTGATGTCGCATGGATGGATTATATGGGTAATCAAACCAGGATTCTAGCCGGTTGAAATGTAAATCGGCAGGCGGTGAATCCCACGGCCGCTGTCTTGTGGAGGGTGAGTCCTGGTCAGCGAAAACGTTCCGTTGTCGTTGTCTCCAGTGCCGAAGAGCAGCCCCTGCAGTGTGGAAAATTGCCCGGTTAGAAGCATGTTTGTGCCCTTGCCGCTGCTTTTCCCACTGAAGTAAAAGCGGCACAGATGGTACCTTCTATGCTGAACGTATTGCAGAATGTCATGTGGTGCCGCATGGATGGATTATATGGGTAATCAAACCAGGATTCTAGCCGGCTGAAATGAAAATCGGGAGGCGGTGAATCCCACGGCCGCTGTCTAGTGGAGGGTGAGTCCTGGTCACCGAAAATGTTCCGTTGTCGTTGTCACCAGTGCCGAAGAGCAGCCCCTGCAGTGTGAAAAATTGCCTGGTTAGAAGCATGTTCTTGCCCTTGCCGCTACTTTTCCCACTGAAGTAAAAGCGGCACAGGTGGTACCTTCTATGCTGAACGTATTGCAGAATGTCACGTGGTGCCGCATGGATGGATTATATGGGTAATCAAACCAGGATTCTAGCCGGTTGAAATGCAAATCGGCCATGCGGTGAATTCTAAGTCCGTTATCTTGAGGAGGGTGACTCCTGGTCACCGAAAACTTTCCGTTTTCGTTGTCACCAGTGCCGGAGAGCAGCCCCTGCAGTGTGAAAAATTGTCCGGTTAGAATCATGTTGGTGCCGTTGCCGCAGCCTTCCCCACTTAAGTAAAAGCGACAGAGATGGGACCTTCTATGCTGAACGTCTTGCAGAATGTCATGTGATGGCGCATGGATGGATTATATGGGTAATCAAACCAGGATTCTAGCCGGTTGAAATGAAAATCGACCAGGCGGTGAATTCCACGGCCACTATCTTGAGGAGGGTGAGTCCAGGTCACCGAAAACTTTCCGTTTTCGTTGTCATCAGTGCCGGAAAACAGCCACTGCAGTGTGAAAAATTGCCCGGTTAGAAGCATGTTCGTGCCGTTGCCGCAGCCTTTCTCACTGAAGTAAAAGCGGGACGGATGGGACCACCTATGCTGATCGTCTTGCAGAATGTCATGTGATGGCGCATGGATGGATTATATGGGTAATAAAACCAGGATTCTAGCCGGCTGAAATGAAAATCGGCCAGCCGGTGAATTCTAAGTCCGCTATCTTGAGGAGGGTGAGTCCAGGTCACCGAATACTTTCCGTTGTCGTTGTCACCAGTGCCGGAGAGCAGCCCCTGCAGTGTGAAAAATTGCCCGGTTAGAAGCATGTTCGTGCCGTTGCCACAGCCTTTCTCACTGAAGTAAAAGCGGCACGGATGGGACCTTCTACGCTGAACGTCTTGCAGAATGTCATGTGATGGCGCATGGATGGATTATATGGGTAATCAAACCGGGGTTCTATCCGGTTGAAATGAAAATCGACCAGGCGGTGAATTCCACGGCCGCTATCTTGAGGAAGGTGAGTCCTGGTCACCGAAAACTTTCCGTGGTCGTTGTCACCAGTGCCAGAGAGCAGCCCCTGCAGAGCGAAAAATTGCCCGGTTAGAAGCATGTTCGTGCCTTTGCCGCAGCCTTTCTCACTGAAGTAAAAGCGGCACGGATGGGACTTTCTATGCTGAACGTATTGCAGAATGTCATGTGATGGCGCATGGATGGATTATATGGGTAATCAAACCAGGATTCTAGCTGGTTGAAATGAAAATCGGCCAGGCGGTGAATTCTACGTCCGCTATCTTGAGGAGGGTGAGTCCTGGTCACCGAAGACTTTCCGTTGTCTTTGTCATCAGTCCCGGAGAGCAGCCCCTGCAGTGTGAAAAATCGCCCGGTTGGAAGCATGTTCGTGCCCTTGCCGCTGCTTTTCCCACTGAAGTAAAAGCGGCACAGATGGTACCTTCTATGCTGAACGTCTTGAGAATGTCATGTGGTGCCGCATGGCTGTAATATATGGGTAATCAAACCAGGATTCTATCCGGTTGAAATGAAGATCGGCCAGGCGGTGAATTCTACGTCCGCTATCTTGAGGAGGGTGAGTCCTGGTCACCGAAGACTTTCCGTTGTCGTTGTCACCAGTGCCGGAGAGCAGCCCCTGCAGTGTGAAAAATTGCCTGGTTAGAAGCATGTTCGTGCCCTTGCCGCTGCTTTTCCCACTGAAGTAAAAGCGGCACAGATGGTACCTTTTGTGCTGAACGTTTTGCAGAATGTCATGTGATGCTGCATGGCTGGATTATATGGGTAATCAAACCATGATTCTATCCGGTTGACATGAAAATCGGCCAGGCGGTGAATTCTACGTCCGGTAACTTGATGAGGGTGAGTCCTGGTCACCGAAAACTTTCCGTTGTCGTTGTCACCAGTGCCGGAGAGCAGCCCCTGCAGTGTGAAAAATTGTTTGGTTAGAAGCATGTTCTGCCGTTGCCGCAGCCTTTCCCACTGAAGTCAAAGCGGCAGAGATGGGGCCTTCTATGTTGAACGTCTTGCAGAATGTCATGTGATGCCGCATGGCTGGAATATATGGGTAATCAAACCAGGATTCTAGCAGGTTGAAATGAAAATCAGCCAGGCGGTGAATTCTAAGTCCGTTATCTTGAGGAGGGTGAGTCCTGGTCTCCGAAAACTTTCCGTTGTCGTTGTCACCAGTGCCGGAGAGCAGCCCCTGTAGTGTGAAAATTCCCCGGTTAGGAGCATGTTCGTGCCGTTGCCGCCGCCTTTCCCTCTGAAGTAAATGCGGCAGCGATAGGACCTTCTAAGCTGAACGTCTTGCAGAATTTCATGTGATGTCGAATGGATGGATTATATGGGTAATAAAACCAGGATTCTAGCCGGCTGAAATGAAAATCGGGAGGCGGTGAATCCCACGGCCGCTGTCTTGTGGAGGGTGAGTCCCGGTCACCGAAAACTTTCCGTTGTCGTTGTCACCAGTGCCGGAGAGCAGCCCCTGCAGTTTGAAAAATTGTCCGGTTAGAATCATGTTGGAGCCGTTGCCGCAGCCTTTCCCACTGAAGTAAAAGCGACAGAGATGGGACCTTCTATGCTGAACGTCTTGCAGAATGTCATGTGATGGCGCATGGATGGATTATATGGGTAATCAAACCAGGATTCTAGCCGGTTGAAATGAAAATCGACCAGGCGGTGAATTCCACGGCCACTATCTTGAGGAGGGTGAGTCCAGGTCACCGAAGACTTTCCGTTTCGTTGTCATCAGTGCCGGAGAGCAGCCCCTGCAGTGTGAAAAATCGTCCGGTTAGAAGCATGTTCGTGCCCTTGCCGCTGCTTTTCCCACTGAAGTAAAAGCGGCACAGATGGTACCTTCTATGCTGAACGTATTGAAGAATGTCATGTGGTGCCGCATGGATGGATTATATGGGTAATCAAACCAGGATTCTAGCCGGTTGAAATGAAAATCGACCAGGCGGTGAATTCCACGGCCGCTATCTTGAGGAAGGTGAGTCCTGGTCACCGAAAACTTTCCGTTGTCGTTGTCATCAGTGCCGGAGAACAGCCCCTGCAGTGTGAAAAATTGCCCGGTTAGAAGCATGTTCGTGCCGTTGCCGCAGCCTTTCTCACTGATGTAAAAGCGGCACGGATGGGACCTTCTATGCTGAACGTCTTGCAGAATGTCATGTGATGGCGCATGGATGGATTATATGGGTAATAAAACCAGGATTCTAGCCGGTTGAAATGAAAATCGACCAGGCGGTGAATTCCACGGCCACTATCTTAAGGAAGGTGAGTCCTGGTCACCGAAAACTTTCCGTGGTCGTTGTCTCTAGTGCCAGAGAGCAGCCCCTGCAGTGCGAAAAATTGCCCGGTTAGAAGCATGTTCGTGCCGTTGCCGCAGCCTTTCTCACTGATGTAAAAGCGGCACGGATGGGACCTTCTATGCTGAACGTATTGAAGAATGTCATGTGGTGCCGCATGGATGGATTATATGGGTAATCAAACCAGGATTCTAGCCGGTTGAAATGAAAATAGACCAGGCGGTGAATTCCACGGCCACTATCTTAAGGAAGGTGAGTCCTGGTCACCGAAAACTTTCCGTGGTCGTTGTCTCTAGTGCCAGAGAGCAGCCCCTGCAGTGCGAAAAATTGCCCGGTTAGAAGCATGTTCGTGCCGTTGCCGCAGCCTTTCTCACTGAAGTAAAAGCGGCACGGATGGGACTTTCTGTGCTGAACGTCTTGCAGTATGTCATGTGATGGCGCATGGATGGATTATATGGGTAATCAAACCAGGATTCTAGCCGGCTGAAATGAAAATCCGCCAGCCGGTGAATTTTACGTCCGCTATCTTGAGGAGGGTGAGTCCTGGTCACCGAAGACTTTCCGTTGTCGTTGTCACCAGTGCCGGAGAGCAGCCCCTGTAGTGTGAAAATTCCCTGGTTAGGAGCATGTTCGTGCCGTTGCCGCACCATTTCCCTCTGAAGTAAAAGCGGCACAGATGGTACCTTCTATGCTGAACGTAATGCAGAATGTCATGTGGTGCCGCATGGATGGATTATATGGGTAATCAAACCAGGATTCTAGCCGGCTGAAATGAAAATCGGCCAGCCGGTGAATTCCACGGCCGCTATCTTGAGGAAGGTGAGTCCTGGTCACCGAAAACTTTCCGTTGTCGTTGTCACCAGTGCCGGAGAGCAGCCCCTGCAGTGTGAAAAATTGCTCGGTAAGAAGCATGTTCTTGCCGTTGCCGCAGCCTTTCCCATTGAAGTAAAAGCGGCAGAGAAGGGACCTTCTATGCTGAACGTCTTGCAGAATGTCATGTGATGCCGCATAGCTGGATTATATTGGTAATCAAATCAGGATACTAGCCGGCTGAAATGAAAATCGGGAGGCGGTGAATCCCATGGCCGCTGTCTTGTGGAGGGTGAGTCCTGGTCACCGAAAACGTTCCGTTGTCGTTGTCACCAGTGCCAAAGAGCAGCCCCTGCAGTGTGGAAAATTGCCCGGTTAGAAGCACGTTCGTGCCCTTGCCGCTGCTTTTCCCACTGAAGTAAAAGCGGCACAGATGGTACCTTCTATGCTGAACGTCTTGAGAATGTCATGTGGTGCCGCATGGCTGGAATATATGGGTAATCAAACCAGGATTCTAGCTGGTTGAAATGAAAATCGGCCAGGCGGTGAATTTTACGTCCGTTATCTTGAGGAGTGTGAGTCCTGGTCACCGAAAACTTTCCGTTGTCGTTGTCACCAGTGCCGGAGAGCAGCCCCTGCAGTGTGAAAAATTGCTCGGTAAGAAGCATGTTCTTGCCGCTGCCGCAGCCTTTCCCACTGAAGTAAAAGCGGCAGAGATGGGACCTTTTATGATGAATGTCTTGCAGAATGTCACGTGGTGCCGCATGGATGGATTATATGGGCAATCAAACCAGGATTCTAGCCTGTTGAAATGAAAATCGGCCATGCGGTGAAATCTAAGTCCGTTATCTTGAGGAGGGTGAGTCCTGGTCACCGAAAACTTTCCGTTGTCGTTGTCACCAGTGCCGGAGAGCAGCCCCTGCAGTGTGAAAAATTGCTCGGTTAGAAGCATGTTCTTGCCGTTGCCACAGCCTTTCCCAAAGAAGTAAAAGCGGCAGAGATGGGACCTTCTATGCTGAACGTCTTGCAGAATGTCATGTGATGCCGCATGGCTGAATTATATTGGTAATCAAACCAGGATTCTAGCCGGCTCAAATAAAAATCGGCCAGGTGGTGAATTCTAAGTCCGTTATCTTGAGGAGGTGAGTCCTGGTCACCGAAGACTTTCCGTTGTCGTTGTCACCAGTGCCGGAGAGCAGCCTCTGCAGTGTGAAAAATTGCCTGGTGAGAAGCATGTTCGTGCCCTTGCCGCTGCTTTTCCCACTGAAGTAAAAGCGGCACAGATGGTACCTTCTATGCTGAACGTCTTGCAGAATGTCAAGTGGTGCCGTATGGATGGATTGTATGGGTAATCAAACCAGGATTCTAGCCGGCTGAAATCAAAATCGGCCAGCCGGTGAATTCTGTCCGGTATCTTCAGGAGGGTGAGTCCAGGTCACTGAAGACTTTCCGTTGTCGTTGTCATCAGTGCCGGAGAGCAGCCCCTGCAGTGTGAAAAATCGCCCGGTTAGAAGCATGTTCGTGCCATTGCCACAGCCTTTCTCACTGACGTAAAAGTGGCACGGACGGGACCTTCTATGCTGAACGTCTTGCAGAATGTCATGTGATGGCGCATGGATGGATTATATGGGTAATCAAACCAGGATTCTATCCGGTTGAAATGCAAATCGGCCAGGCGGTGAATTCTACGTCCGCTATCTTGAGGAGGGTGAGTCCTGGTCACCGAAGACTTTCCGTTGTCGTTGTCACCAGTGCCGGAGAGCAGCCCCTGCAGTGTGAAAAATTGCCTGGTTAGAAGCATGTTCGTGCCCATGCCGCTGCTTTTTCCATTGAAGTAAAAGCGGCACAGATGGGACCTTCTATGCTGAACGTCTAGCAGAATGTCACGTGGTGCCGCATGGATGGAATATATGGGCAATCAAACCAGGATTCTATCCGGTTGAAATGAAAATCGGCCATGCGGTGAATTCTGTCTGTTATCTTGAGGAGGGTGAGTCCTGGTCACCGAAAACTTTCCGTTGTCGTTGTCACCAGTGCCGAAGAGCAGCCCCCCCAGTGTGAATAAATTCCCGGTTAGAAGCATGTTCTTGCCGTTGCCACAGCCTTTCCCAATGAAGTAAAAGCGGCAGAGATGGGACCTTCTATGCTGAACGTCTTGCAGAATGTCATGTGATGCCGCATGGCTGAATTATATTGGTAATCAAACCAGGATTCTAGCCGGCTCAAATAAAAATCGGCCAGGTGGTGAATTCTAAGTCCGTTATCTTGAGGAGTGTGAGTCCTGGTCACCGAAAACTTTCCGTTGTCGTTGTCATCATTGCCGGAGAGCAGCCCCTGCAGTGTGAAAAATCGCGCGGTTAGAAGCATGTTCGTGCCCTTGCCGCTGCTTTTCCCACTGAAGTAAAAGCGGCAGAGATGGGGCCTTCTATGCTGAACGTCTTGCAGAATGTCATGTGGTACCGCATGGAAGGATTATATGGGCATTCAAACCAGGATTCTAGCCGGTTGAAATGAAAATCAGCCAGGCGGCGAATTTAAGTCCGTTATCTTGAGGAGGGTGAGTCCTGGTCACCGAAAACTTTCCGTTGTCGTTGTCACCAGTGCCAGAGAGCAGCCCCTGCAGTGTGAAAAATTGCTCGGTTAGAAGCATGTTCTTGCCGTTGCCACAGCCTTTCCCAATGAAGTAAAAGCGGCAGAGATGGGACCTTCTATGCTGAACGTCTTGCAGAATGTCATGTGATGCCGCATGGCTGAATTATATTGGTAATCAAACCAGGATTCTAGCCGGCTCAAATAAAAATCGGCCAGGTGGTGAATTCTAAGTCCGTTATCTTGAGGAGTGTGAGTCCTGGTCACCGAAGACTTTCCGTTGTCGTTGTCATCATTGCCGGAGAGCAGCCCCTGCAGTGTGAAAAATCGCGCGGTTAGAAGCATGTTCGTGCCCTTGCCGCTGCTTTTCCCACTGAAGTAAAAGCGCCACAGATGGTACCTTCTATGCTGAACGTCTTGCAGAATGTCATGTGATGCCGCATGGCTGGATTATATGGGTAATCAAACCAGGATTCTATCCGGTTGAAATGAAAATCGGCCAGGCGGTGAATTCAACGTCCGCTATCTTGAGGAGGGTGAGTCCTGGTCACCGAAGACTTTCCGTTGTCGTTGTCACCAGTGCCGGAGAGCAGCCCCTGCAGTGTGAAAAATTGCCTGGTTAGAAGCATGTTCGTGCCCTTGCCGCTGCTTTTCCCACTGAAGTAAAAGCGGCACAGATGGGACCTTCTATGCTGAACGTCTTGCAGAATGTCACGTGGTGCCGCATTGTTGGATTATATGGGCAATCAAACCAGGATTCTAGCCTGTTGAAATGAAAATCGGCCATGCGGTGAATTCTAAGTCCGTTATCTTGAGGAGGGTGAGTCCTGGTCACCGAAAACTTTCCGTGGTCGTTGTCACTAGTGCCAGAGAGCAGCCCCTGCAGTGCGAAAAATTGCCCGGTTAGAAGCATGTTCGTGCCGATGCCGCAGCCTTTCCCACTGAAGTAAAAGCGGCACAGATGGTACCTTCTATGCTGAACGTCTTGCAGAATGTCATGTGGTGCCGCATGGAAGGATTATATGGGCATTAAAACCAGGATTCTAGCCGGTTGAAATGAAAATCGGCCAGGCGGTGAACTTAAGTCTGTTATCTTGAGGAGGGTGAGTCCTGGTCACCGAAAACTTTCCGTTGTCGTTGTCACCAGTGCCGGAGAGCAGCCCCTGCAGTGTGAAAAATTGTCCGGTTAGAATCATGTTGGTGCCGTTGCCGCAGCCTTTCCCACTGAAGTAAAAGCGGCACAGATGGTACCTTCTATGCTGAACGTATTGCAGAATGTCATGTGGTGCCGCATGGATGGATTATATGGGTAATCAAACCAGGATTCTAGCCGGCTGAAATGAAAATCGGCCAGCCGGTGAATTCCACGGCCGCTATCTTGAGGAAGGTGAGTCCTGGTCACCGAAAACTTTCCGTTGTCGTTGTCATCAGTGCCGGAGAACAGCCCCTGCAGTGTGAAAAATTGCCCAGTTAGAAGCATGTTCGTGCCGTTGCCGCAGCCTTTCTCACTGAAGTAAAAGCGGCACGGATGGGACCTTCTATGCTGAACGTCTTGCAGAATGTCATGTGATGGCGCATGGATGGATTATATGTGTAATCAAACCAGGATTCTAGCCGGTTGAAATGAAAATCGACCAGCCGGTGAATTCCACGGCCGCTATCTTGAGGAGTGTGAGTCCTGGTCACCGAAAACTTTCCGTTGTCGTTGTCATCATTGCCGGAGAGCAGCCCCTGCAGTGTGAAAAATCGCCCGGTTAGAAGCATGTTCGTGCCATTGCCACAGCCTTTCTCACTGAAGTAAAAGTGGCACGGACGGGACCTTCTATGCTGAACGTCTTGCAGAATGTCATGTGATGGCGCATGGATGGATTATATGGGTAATCAAACTAGGATTCTAGCCGGTTGAAATGAAAATCGACCAGGCGGTGAATTCTACGTCCGCTATCTTGAGGAGGGTGAGTCCTGGTCACCGAAGACTTTCCGTTGTCGTTGTCACCAGTGCCGGAGAGCAGCCCCTGCAGTGTGAAAAATTGCCTGGTTAGAAGCATGTTCGTGCCCTTGCCGCTGCTTTTCCCATTGAAGTAAAAGCGGCACAGATGGGACCTTCTATGCTGAACGTCTAGCAGAATGTCACGTGGTGCCGCATGGATGGAATATATGGGTAATCAAACCAGGATTCTATCCGGTTGAAATGAAAATCGGCCATGCGGTGAATTCTGTCTGTTATCTTGAGGAGGGTGAGTCCTGGTCACCGAAAACTTTCCGTTGTCGCTGTCACCATTGCCGGAGAGCAGCCCCTCCAGTGTGAATAAATTCCCGGTTAGAATCATGTTGGTGCCGTTGCCGCAGCCTTTCCCACTGAAGTAAAAGCGACAGAGATGGGACCTTCTATGCTGAACGTCTTGCAGAATGTCATGTGATGGCGCATGGATGGATTATATGGGTAATCAAACTAGGATTCTAGCCGGTTGAAATGAAAATCGACCAGGCGGTGAATTCCACGGCCACTATCTTGAGGAGGGTGAGTCCTGGTCACCGAAAACTTTTCGTTGTCGTTGTCATCAGTGCCGGAGAGCAGCCCCTGCAGTGCGAAAAATTGCCCGGTTAGAAGCATGTTCGTGCCGTTGCCGCAGCCTTTCTCACTGAAGTAAAAGCGGCACGGATGGGACCTTCTATGCTGAACGTCTTGCAGAATGTCATGTGATGGCGCATGGATGGATTATATGGGTAATAAAACCAGAATTCTAGCCGGTTGAAATGAAAATCGACCAGGCGGTGAATTCCACGGCCGCTATCTTAAGGAAGGTGAGTCCTGGTCACCGAAAACTTTCCGTGGTCGTTGTCACTAGTGCCAGAGAGCAGCCCCTGCAGTGCGAAAAATTGCCCGGTTAGAAGCATGTTCGTACCGTTGCCGCAGCTTTTCTCACTGAAGTAAAAGCGGCACGGATGGGACTTTCTGTGCTGAACGTCTTGCAGAATGTCATGTGATGGCGCATGGATGGATTATATGGGTAATCAAACCGGGGTTCTAGGCGGCTGAAATGAAAATCGGAAAGCCGGTGAATTCTAAGTCTGCTATCTTGAGGAGGCTGAGTCCAGGTCACCGAATACTTTCCGTTGTCGTTGTCACCAGTGCCGGAGAGCAGCCCCTGCAGTGTGAAAAATCGCCCGGTTAGAAGCATGTTCTTGCCCTTGCCGCTGCTTTTCCCACTGAAGTAAAAGCGGCACAGATGGTACCTTCTCTGCTGAACGTCTTGCAGAATGTCATGTGATGCCGCATGGCTGGATTATATGGGTAATCTAACCAGGATTCTATCCGGTTGAAATGAAAATCGGCCAGGCGGTGAATTCTACGTCCGCTATCTTGAGGAGGGTGAGTCCTGGTCACCGAAGACTTTCCGTTGTCGTTGTCACCAGTGCCGGAGAGCAGCCCCTGCAGTGTGAAAAATTGCCTGGTTAGAAGCATGTTCGTGCCCTTGCCGCTGCTTTTCCCACTGAAGTAAAAGCGGCACAGATGGGACCTTCTATGCTGAACGTCTAGCAGAATGTCACGTGGTGCCGCATGGATGGAATATATGGGCAATCAAACCAGGATTCTAGCCTGTTGAAATGAAGATCGGCCATGCGGTGAATTCTGTCTGTTATCTTGAGGAGGGTGAGTCCTGGTCACCGAAAACTTTCCGTTGTCGTTGTCACCAGTGCCGGAGAGCAGCCCCTCCAGTGTGAAAAAATGCCCGGTTAGAATCATGTTGGTGCCGTTGCCGCAGCCTTTCCCACTGAAGTAAAAGCGACAGAGATGGGACCTTCTATGCTGAACGTCTTGCATAATGTCATGTGATATCGCATGGATGGATTATATAGGTAATAAAACCAGAATTCTAGCCGGTTGAAATGAAAATCGACCAGGCGGTGAATTCCATGGCCGCTATCTTAAGGAAGGTGAGTCCTGGTCACCGAAAACTTTCCGTGGTCGTTGTCACTAGTGCCAGAGAGCAGCCCCTGCAGTGCGAAAAATTGCCCGGTTAGAAGCATGTTCGTACCGTTGCCGCAGCCTTTCTCACTGAAGTAAAAGCGGCACGGATGGGACTTTCTGTGCTGAACGTCTTGCAGAATGTCATGTGATGGCGCATGGATGGATTATATGGGTAATCAAACCGGGGTTCTAGGCGGCTGAAATGAAAATCGGCCAGCCGGTGAATTCCAAGTCTGCTATCTTGAGGAGGGTGAGTCCAGGTCACCGAATACTTTCCGTTGTCGTTGTCACCAGTGCCGGAGCGCAGCCCCTGCAGTGTGAAAAATCGCCCGGTTAGAAGCATGTTCGTGCCCTTGCCGCTGCTTTTCCCACTGAAGTAAAAGCGGCACAGATGGTACCTTCTCTGCTGAACGTCTTGCAGAATGTCATGTGATGCCGCATGGCTGGATTATATGGGTAATCTAACCAGGATTCTATCCGGTTGAAATGAAAATCGGCCAGGCGGTGAATTCTACGTCCGCTATCTTGAGGAGGGTGAGTCCTGGTCACCGAAGACTTTCCGTTGTCGTTGTCACCAGTGCCGGAGAGCAGCCCCTGCAGTGTGAAAAATTGCCTGGTTAGAAGCATGTTCGTGCCCTTGCCGCTGCTTTTCCCACTGAAGTAAAAGCGGCACAGATGGGACCTTCTATGCTGAACGTCTTGCAGAATGTCACGTGGTGCCGCATTGTTGGATTATATGGGCAATCAAACCAGGATTCTAGCCTGTTGAAATGAAAATCGACCGGCCGGTGAATTCCACGGCCGCTATCTTGAGGAAGGTGAGTCCTGGTCACCGAAGACTTTCCGTTGTCGTTGTCATCAGTGCCGGAGAACAGCCCCTGCAGTGTGAAAAATTGCCCGGTTAGAAGCATGTTCGTGCCGTTGCCGCAGCCTTTCTCACTGAAGTAAAAGCGGCACGGATGGGACCTTCTATGCTGAACGTCTTGCAGAATGTCATGTGATGGCGCATGGATGGATTATATGGGTAAAAAAACCAGGATTCTAGCCGGTTGAAATGAAAATCGACCAGGCGGTGAATTCCACGGCCGCTATCTTAAGGAAGGTGAGTCCTGTTCACCGAAAACTTTCCGTGGTCGTTGTCACTAGTGCCAGAGAGCAGCCCCTGCAGTGCGAAAAATTGCCCGGTTAGAAGCATGTTCGTGCCGTTGCCGCAGCCTTTCCAACTGAAGTAAAAGCAGCACAGATGGTACCTTCTATGCTGAACGTCTTGCAGAATGTCATGTGGTGCCGCATGGAAGGATTATATGGGCATTAAAACCAGGATTCTAGCCGGTTGAAATGAAAATCGGCCTGGCGGCGAATTTAAGTCCGTTATCTTGAGGAGGGTGAGTCCTGGTCACCGAAAACTTTCCGTTGTCGTTGTCACCAGTGCCGGAGAGCAGCCCCTGCAGTGTGAAAAATTGCTCGGTTAGAAGCATGTTCTTGCCGTTGCCACAGCCTTTCCCAATGAAGTAAAAGCGGCAGAGATGGGACCTTCTATGCTGAACGTCTTGCAGAATGTCATGTGATGCCGCATGGCTGGATTATATTGGTAATCAAACCAGGATTCTATCCGGTTGAAATGAAAATCGGCCAGGCGGTGAATTCTACGTCCGCTATCTTGAGGAGGGTGAGTCCTGGTCACCGAAGACTTTCCGTTGTCGTTGTCACCAGTGCCGGAGAGCAGCCTCTGCAGTGTGAAAAATTGCCTGGTTAGAAGCATGTTCGTGCCCTTGCCGCTGCTTTTCCCACTGAAGTAAAAGCGGCACAGATGGGACCTTCTATGCTGAACGTCTTGCAGAATGTCACGTGGTGCCGCATTGTTGGATTATATGGGCAATCAAACCAGGATTCTAGCCTGTTGAAATGAAAATCGACCGGCCGGTGAATTCCACGGCCGCTATCTTGAGGAGGGTGAGTCCTGGTCACCGAAGACTTTCCGTTGTCGTTGTCATCAGTGCCGGAGAACAGCCCCTGCAGTGTGAAAAATTGCCCGGTTAGAAGCATGTTCGTGCCGTTGCCGCAGCCTTTCTCACTGAAGTAAAAGCGGCAGAGATGGGACCTTCTATGCTGAACGTCTTGCAGAATGTCATGTGATGCCGCATGGCTGGATTATATTGGTAATCAAACCAGGATTCTATCCGGTTGAAATGAAAATCGGCCAGGCGGTGAATTCCACGGCCGCTATCTTGAGGAGGGTGAGTCCTGGTCACCGAAGACTTTCCGTTGTCGTTGTCATCAGTGCCGGAGAACAGCCCCTGCAGTGTGAAAAATTGCCCGGTTAGAAGCATGTTCGTGCCGTTGCCGCAGCCTTTCTCACTGAAGTAAAAGCGGCAGAGATGGGACCTTCTATGCTGAACGTCTTGCAGAATGTCATGTGATGCCGCATGGCTGGATTATATTGGTAATCAAACCAGGATTCTATCCGGTTGAAATGAAAATCGGCCAGGCGGTGAATTCTACGTCCGCTATCTTGAGGAGGGTGAGTCCTGGTCACCGAAGACTTTCCGTTGTCGTTGTCACCAGTGCCGGAGAGCAGCCCCTGCAGTGTGAAAAATTGCCTGGTTAGAAGCATGTTCGTGCCCTTGCCGCTGCTTTTCCCACTGAAGTAAAAGCGGCACAGATGGGACCTTCTATGCTGAACGTCTTGCAGAATGTCACGTGGTGCCGCATTGTTGGATTATATGGGCAATCAAACCAGGATTCTAGCCTGTTGAAATGAAAATCGACCGGCCGGTGAATTCCACGGCCGCTATCTTGAGGAGGGTGAGTCCTGGTCACCGAAGACTTTCCGTTGTCGTTGTCATCAGTGCCGGAGAACAGCCCCTGCAGTGTGAAAAATTGCCCGGTTAGAAGCATGTTCGTGCCGTTGCCGCAGCCTTTCTCACTGAAGTAAAAGCGGCACGGATGGGACCTTCTATGCTGAACGTCTTGCAGAATGTCATGTGATGGCGCATGGATGGATTATATGGGTAATAAAACCAGGATTCTAGCCGGTTGAAATGAAAATCGACCAGGCGGTGAATTCCACGGCCGCTATCTTAAGGAAGGTGAGTCCTGTTCACCGAAAACTTTCCGTGGTCGTTGTCACTAGTGCCAGAGAGCAGCCCCTGCAGTGCGAAAAATTGCCCGGTTAGAAGCATGTTCGTGCCGTTGCCGCAGCCTTTCCAACTGAAGTAAAAGCAGCACAGATGGTACCTTCTATGCTGAACGTCTTGCAGAATGTCATGTGGTGCCGCATGGAAGGATTATATGGGCATTAAAACCAGGATTCTAGCCGGTTGAAATGAAAATCGGCCTGGCGGCGAATTTAAGTCCGTTATCTTGAGGAGGGTGAGTCCTGGTCACCGAAAACTTTCCGTTGTCGTTGTCACCAGTGCCGGAGAGCAGCCCCTGCAGTGTGAAAAATTGCTCGGTTAGAAGCATGTTCTTGCCGTTGCCACAGCCTTTCCCAATGAAGTAAAAGCGGCAGAGATGGGACCTTCTATGCTGAACGTCTTGCAGAATGTCATGTGATGCCGCATGGCTGGATTATATTGGTAATCAAACCAGGATTCTATCCGGTTGAAATGAAAATCGGCCAGGCGGTGAATTCTACGTCCGCTATCTTGAGGAGGGTGAGTCCTGGTCACCGAAGACTTTCCGTTGTCGTTGTCACCACTGCCGGAGAGCAGCCTCTGCAGTGTGAAAAATTGCCTGGTGGCTGCTTTTCCCACTGAAGTAAAAGCGGCACAGATGGTACCTTCTATGCTGAACGTCTTGCAGAATGTCATGTGGTGCCGTATGGATGGATTTTATGGGTAATCAAACCAGGATTCTAGCCGGCTGAAATCAAAATCGGCCAGCCGGTGAATTCTGTCCGCTATCTTGAGGAGGGTGAGTCCAGGTCACTGAAGACTTTCCGTTGTCGTTGTCATCAGTGCCGGAGAGTAGCCCCTGCAGTGTGAAAAATCGCCCGGTTAGAAGCATGTTCGTGCCATTGCCACAGCCTTTTTCACAGAAGTAAAAGTGGCACGGACGGGACCTTCTATGCTGAACGTCTTGCAGAATGTCATGTGATGGCGCATGGATGGATTATATGGGTAATCAAACCAGGATTCTATCCGGTTGAAATGAAAATCGGCCAGGCGGTGAATTCTACGTCCGCTATCTTGAGGAGGGTGAGTGCTGGTCACCGAAGACTTTCCGTTGTCGTTGTCACCAGTGCCGGAGAGCAGCCCCTGCAGTGTGAAAAATTGCCTGGTTAGAAGCATGTTCGTGCCCTTGCCGCTGCTTTTCCCACTGAAGTAAAAGCGGCAGAGTTGGGACCTTCTATGCTGAACGTCTAGCAGAATCTCACGTGGTGCCGCATGGATGGAATATATGGGCAATCAAACCAGGATTCTAGCCTGTTGAAATGAAAATCGGCCATGCGGTGAATTCTAAGTCTGTTATCTTGAGGAGGGTGAGTCCTGGTCACCGAAAACTTTCCGTTGTCGTTGTCACCAGTGCCGGAGAGCAGCCCCTCCAGTGTGAAAAGTGCCCGGTTAGAATCATGTTGGTGCCGTTGCCGCAGCCTTTCCCACTGAAGTAAAAGCGACAGAGATGGGACCTTCTATGCTGAACGTCTTGCAGAATGTCATGTGATGGCGCATGGATGGATTATATGGGTAATGAAACTAGGATTCTAGCCGGTTGAAATGAAAATCGACCAGGCGGTGAATTCCACGGCCACTATCTTGAGGAGGGTGAGTCCTGGTCACCGAAAACTTTCCGTTGTCGTTGTCATCAGTGCCGGAGAGCAGCCCCTGCAGTGCGAAAAATTGCCCGGTTAGAAGCATGTTCGTGCCGTTGCCGCAGCCTTTCTCACTGAAGTAAAAGCGGCACGGATGGGACCTTCTATGCTGAACGTCTTGCAGAATGTCATGTGATTGCGCATGGATGGATTATATGGGTAAAAAAACCAGGATTCTAGCCGGTTGAAATGAAAATCGACCAGGCGGTGAATTCCACGGCCGCTATCTTAAGGAAGGTGAGTCCTGGTCACCGAAAACTTTCCGTGGTCGTTGTCACTAGTGCCAGAGAGCAGCCCCTGCAGTGCGAAAAATTGCCCGGTTAGAAGCATGTTCGTACCGTTGCCGCAGCCTTTCTCACTGAAGTAAAAGCGGCACGGATGGGACTTTCTGTGCTGAACGTCTTGCAGAATGTCATGTGATGGCGCATGGATGGATTATATGGGTAATCAAACCGGGGTTCTAGGCGGCTGAAATGAAAATCGGCCAGCCGGTGAATTCTAAGTCTGCTATCTTGAGGAGGGTGAGTCCAGGTCACCGAATACTTTCCGTTGTCGTTGTCACCAGTGCCGGAGAGCAGCCCCTGCAGTGTGAAAAATGGCCCGGTTAGAAGCATGTTCGTGCCCTTGCCGCTGCTTTTCCCACTGAAGTAAAAGCGCCACAGATGGTACCTTCTATTCTGAACGTCTTGCAGAATGTCATGTGATGCCGCATGGCTGGATTATATGGGTAATCAAACCAGGATTCTAGCCTGTTGAAATGAAAATCGGCCATGCGGTGAATTCTAAGTCCGTTATCTTGAGGAGGGGGAGTCCTGGTCACCGAAAACTTTCCGTTGTCGTTGTCACCAATGCTGGAGAGCAGCCCCTGCAGTGTGAAAAATTGCCCGGTTAGAAGCATGTTGGTGCCGTTGCCGCAGCCTTTCCCACTGAAGTAAAAGCGGCACGGATGGGACCTTCTATGTTGAACGTCTTGCAGAATGTCACGTGGTGCCGCATGGATGGATTATATGGGCAATCAAACCAGGATTCTAGCCTGTTGAAATGAAAATCGGCCATGCGGTGAATTCTAAGTCCGTTATCTTGAGGAGGGGGAGTCCTGGTCACCGAAAACTTTCCGTTGTCGTTGTCACCAATGCTGGAGAGCAGCCCCTGCAGTGTGAAAAATTGCCCGGTTAGAAGCATGTTGGTGCCGTTGCCGCAGCCTTTCCCACTGAAGTAAAAGCGCCACAGATGGTACCTTCTATGTTGAACGTCTTGCAGAATGTCACGTGGTGCCGCATGGATGGATTATATGGGCAATCAAACCAGGATTCTAGCCTGTTGAAATGAAAATCGGCCATGCGGTGAATTCTAAGTCCGTTATCTTGAGGAGGGGGAGTCCTGGTCACCGAAAACTTTCCGTTGTCGTTGTCACCAATGCTGGAGAGCAGCCCCTGCAGTGTGAAAAATTGCCCGGTTAGAAGCATGTTGGTGCCGTTGCCGCAGCCTTTCCCACTGAAGTAAAAGCGGCACGGATGGGACCTTCTATGTTGAACGTCTTGCAGAATGTCACGTGGTGCCGCATGGATGGATTATATGGGCAATCAAACCAGGATTCTAGCCTGTTGAAATGAAAATCGGCCATGCGGTGAATTCTAAGTCTGCTATCTTGAGGAGTGTGAGTCCTGGTCACCGAAGACTTTCCGTTGTCGTTGTCATCATTGCCGGAGAGCAGCCCCTGCAGTGTGAAAAATCGCGCGGTTAGAAGCATGTTCGTGCCCTTGCCGCTGCTTTTCCCACTGAAGTAAAAGCGCCACAGATGGTACCTTCTATTCTGAACGTCTTGCAGAATGTCATGTGATGCCGCATGGCTGGATTATATGGGTAATCAAACCAGGATTCTATCCGGTTGAAATGAAAATCGGCCAGGCGGTGAATTCAACGTCCGCTATCTTGAGGAGGGTGAGTCCTGGTCACCGAAGACTTTCCGTTGTCGTTGTCACCAGTGCCGGAGAGCAGCCCCTGCAGTGTGAAAAATTGCCTGGTTAGAAGCATGTTCGTGCCCTTGCCGCTGCTTTTCCCACTGAAGTAAAAGCGGCACAGATGGGACCTTCTATGCTGAACGTCTTGCAGAATGTCACGTGGTGCCGCATTGTTGGATTATATGGGCAATCAAACCAGGATTCTAGCCTGTTGAAATGAAAATCGGCCATGCGGTGAATTCTAAGTCCGTTATCTTGAGGAGGGTGAGTCCTGGTCACCGAAAACTTTCCGTGGTCGTTGTCACTAGTGCCAGAGAGCAGCCCCTGCAGTGCGAAAAATTGCCCGGTTAGAAGCATGTTCGTGCCGATGCCGCAGCCTTTCCCACTGAAGTAAAAGCGGCACAGATGGTACCTTCTATGCTGAACGTCTTGCAGAATGTCATGTGGTGCCGCATGGAAGGATTATATGGGCATTAAAACCAGGATTCTAGCCGGTTGAAATGAAAATCGGCCAGGCGGTGAATTTAAGTCTGTTATCTTGAGGAGGGTGAGTCCTGGTCACCGAAAACTTTCCGTTGTCGTTGTCACCAGTGCCGGAGAGCAGCCCCTGCAGTGTGAAAAATTGTCCGGTTAGAATCATGTTGGTGCCGTTGCCGCAGCCTTTCCCACTGAAGTAAAAGCGGCACAGATGGTACCTTCTATGCTGAACGTATTGCAGAATGTCATGTGGTGCCGCATGGATGGATTATATGGGTAATCAAACCAGGATTCTAGCCGGCTGAAATGAAAATCGGCCAGCCGGTGAATTCCACGGCCGCTATCTTGAGGAAGGTGAGTCCTGGTCACCGAAAACTTTCCGTTGTCGTTGTCATCAGTGCCGGAGAACAGCCCCTGCAGTGTGAAAAATTGCCCAGTTAGAAGCATGTTCGTGCCGTTGCCGCAGCCTTTCTCACTGAAGTAAAAGCGGCACGGATGGGACCTTCTATGCTGAACGTCTTGCAGAATGTCATGTGATGGCGCATGGATGGATTATATGTGTAATCAAACCAGGATTCTAGCCGGTTGAAATGAAAATCGACCAGCCGGTGAATTCCACGGCCGCTATCTTGAGGAGTGTGAGTCCTGGTCACCGAAAACTTTCCGTTGTCGTTGTCATCATTGCCGGAGAGCAGCCCCTGCAGTGTGAAAAATCGCCCGGTTAGAAGCATGTTCGTGCCATTGCCACAGCCTTTCTCACTGAAGTAAAAGTGGCACGGACGGGACCTTCTATGCTGAACGTCTTGCAGAATGTCATGTGATGGCGCATGGATGGATTATATGGGTAATCAAACTAGGATTCTAGCCGGTTGAAATGAAAATCGACCAGGCGGTGAATTCTACGTCCGCTATCTTGAGGAGGGTGAGTCCTGGTCACCGAAGACTTTCCGTTGTCGTTGTCACCAGTGCCGGAGAGCAGCCCCTGCAGTGTGAAAAATTGCCTGGTTAGAAGCATGTTCGTGCCCTTGCCGCTGCTTTTCCCATTGAAGTAAAAGCGGCACAGATGGGACCTTCTATGCTGAACGTCTAGCAGAATGTCACGTGGTGCCGCATGGATGGAATATATGGGTAATCAAACCAGGATTCTATCCGGTTGAAATGAAAATCGGCCATGCGGTGAATTCTGTCTGTTATCTTGAGGAGGGTGAGTCCTGGTCACCGAAAACTTTCCGTTGTCGCTGTCACCATTGCCGGAGAGCAGCCCCTCCAGTGTGAATAAATTCCCGGTTAGAATCATGTTGGTGCCGTTGCCGCAGCCTTTCCCACTGAAGTAAAAGCGACAGAGATGGGACCTTCTATGCTGAACGTCTTGCAGAATGTCATGTGATGGCGCATGGATGGATTATATGGGTAATCAAACTAGGATTCTAGCCGGTTGAAATGAAAATCGACCAGGCGGTGAATTCCACGGCCACTATCTTGAGGAGGGTGAGTCCTGGTCACCGAAAACTTTTCGTTGTCGTTGTCATCAGTGCCGGAGAGCAGCCCCTGCAGTGCGAAAAATTGCCCGGTTAGAAGCATGTTCGTGCCGTTGCCGCAGCCTTTCTCACTGAAGTAAAAGCGGCACGGATGGGACCTTCTATGCTGAACGTCTTGCAGAATGTCATGTGATGGCGCATGGATGGATTATATGGGTAATAAAACCAGAATTCTAGCCGGTTGAAATGAAAATCGACCAGGCGGTGAATTCCACGGCCGCTATCTTAAGGAAGGTGAGTCCTGGTCACCGAAAACTTTCCGTGGTCGTTGTCACTAGTGCCAGAGAGCAGCCCCTGCAGTGCGAAAAATTGCCCGGTTAGAAGCATGTTCGTACCGTTGCCGCAGCTTTTCTCACTGAAGTAAAAGCGGCACGGATGGGACTTTCTGTGCTGAACGTCTTGCAGAATGTCATGTGATGGCGCATGGATGGATTATATGGGTAATCAAACCGGGGTTCTAGGCGGCTGAAATGAAAATCGGAAAGCCGGTGAATTCTAAGTCTGCTATCTTGAGGAGGGTGAGTCCAGGTCACCGAATACTTTCCGTTGTCGTTTTCACCAGTGCCGGAGAGCAGCCCCTGCAGTGTGAAAAATCGCCCGGTTAGAAGCATGTTCTTGCCCTTGCCGCTGCTTTTCCCACTGAAGTAAAAGCGGCACAGATGGTACCTTCTCTGCTGAACGTCTTGCAGAATGTCATGTGATGCCGCATGGCTGGATTATATGGGTAATCTAACCAGGATTCTATCCGGTTGAAATGAAAATCGGCCAGGCGGTGAATTCTACGTCCGCTATCTTGAGGAGGGTGAGTCCTGGTCACCGAAAACTTTCCGTGGTCGTTGTCACTAGTGCCAGAGAGCAGCCCCTGCAGTGCGAAAAATTGCCCGGTTAGAAGCATGTTCGTACCGTTGCCGCAGCCTTTCTCACTGAAGTAAAAGCGGCACGGATGGGACTTTCTGTGCTGAACGTCTTGCAGAATGTCATGTGATGGCGCATGGATGGATTATATGGGTAATCAAACCGGGGTTCTAGGCGGCTGAAATGAAAATCGGCCAGCCGGTGAATTCCAAGTCTGCTATCTTGAGGAGGGTGAGTCCAGGTCACCGAATACTTTCCGTTGTCGTTGTCACCAGTGCCGGAGAGCAGCCCCTGCAGTGTGAAAAATCGCCCGGTTAGAAGCATGTTCGTGCCCTTGCCGCTGCTTTTCCCACTGAAGTAAAAGCGGCACAGATGGTACCTTCTCTGCTGAACGTCTTGCAGAATGTCATGTGATGCCGCATGGCTGGATTATATGGGTAATCTAACCAGGATTCTATCCGGTTGAAATGAAAATCGGCCAGGCGGTGAATTCTACGTCCGCTATCTTGAGGAGGGTGAGTCCTGGTCTCCGAAGACTTTCCGTTGTCGTTGTCACCAGTGCCGGAGAGCAGCCCCTGCAGTGTGAAAAATTGCCTGGTTAGAAGCATGTTCGTGCCCTTGCCGCTGCTTTTCCCACTGAAGTAAAAGCGGCACAGATGGGACCTTCTATGCTGAACGTCTTGCAGAATGTCACGTGGTGCCGCATTGTTGGATTATATGGGCAATCAAACCAGGATTCTAGCCTGTTGAAATGAAAATCGACCGGCCGGTGAATTCCACGGCCGCTATCTTGAGGAAGGTGAGTCCTGGTCACCGAAGACTTTCCGTTGTCGTTGTCATCAGTGCCGGAGAACAGCCCCTGCAGTGTGAAAAATTGCCCGGTTAGAAGCATGTTCGTGCCGTTGCCGCAGCCTTTCTCACTGAAGTAAAAGCGGCACGGATGGGACCTTCTATGCTGAACGTCTTGCAGAATGTCATGTGATGGCGCATGGATGGATTATATGGGTAATAAAACCAGGATTCTAGCCGGTTGAAATGAAAATCGACCAGGCGGTGAATTCCACGGCCGCTATCTTAAGGAAGGTGAGTCCTGTTCACCGAAAACTTTCCGTGGTCGTTGTCACTAGTGCCAGAGAGCAGCCCCTGCAGTGCGAAAAATTGCCCGGTTAGAAGCATGTTCGTGCCGTTGCCGCAGCCTTTCCAACTGAAGTAAAAGCAGCACAGATGGTACCTTCTATGCTGAACGTCTTGCAGAATGTCATGTGGTGCCGCATGGAAGGATTATATGGGCATTAAAACCAGGATTCTAGCCGGTTGAAATGAAAATCGGCCTGGCGGCGAATTTAAGTCCGTTATCTTGAGGAGGGTGAGTCCTGGTCACCGAAAACTTTCCGTTGTCGTTGTCACCAGTGCCGGAGAGCAGCCCCTGCAGTGTGAAAAATTGCTCGGTTAGAAGCATGTTCTTGCCGTTGCCACAGCCTTTCCCAATGAAGTAAAAGCGGCAGAGATGGGACCTTCTATGCTGAACGTCTTGCAGAATGTCATGTGATGCCGCATGGCTGGATTATATTGGTAATCAAACCAGGATTCTATCCGGTTGAAATGAAAATCGGCCAGGCGGTGAATTCTACGTCCGCTATCTTGAGGAGGGTGAGTCCTGGTCACCGAAGACTTTCCGTTGTCGTTGTCACCAGTGCCGGAGAGCAGCCTCTGCAGTGTGAAATATTGCCTGGTTAGAAGCATGTTCGTGCCCTTGCCGCTGCTTTTCCCACTGAAGTAAAAGCGGCACAGATGGGACCTTCTATGCTGAACGTCTTGCAGAATGTCACGTGGTGCCGCATTGTTGGATTATATGGGCAATCAAACCAGGATTCTAGCCTGTTGAAATGAAAATCGACCGGCCGGTGAATTCCACGGCCGCTATCTTGAGGAGGGTGAGTCCTGGTCACCGAAGACTTTCCGTTGTCGTTGTCATCAGTGCCGGAGAACAGCCCCTGCAGTGTGAAAAATTGCCCGGTTAGAAGCATGTTCGTGCCGTTGCCGCAGCCTTTCTCACTGAAGTAAAAGCGGCAGAGATGGCACCTTCTATGCTGAACGTCTTGCAGAATGTCATGTGATGCCGCATGGCTGGATTATATTGGTAATCAAACCAGGATTCTATCCGGTTGAAATGAAAATCGGCCAGGCGGTGAATTCTACATCCGCTATCTTGAGGAGGGTGAGTCCTGGTCACCGAAGACTTTCCGTTGTCGTTGTCACCAGTGCCGGAGAGCAGCCCCTGCAGTGTGAAAAATTGCCTGGTTAGAAGCATGTTCGTGCCCTTGCCGCTGCTTTTCCCACTGAAGTAAAAGCGGCACAGATGGGACCTTCTATGCTGAACGTCTTGCAGAATGTCACGTGGTGCCGCATTGTTGGATTATATGGGCAATCAAACCAGGATTCTAGCCTGTTGAAATGAAAATCGACCGGCCGGTGAATTCCACGGCCGCTATCTTGAGGAGGGTGAGTCCTGGTCACCGAAGACTTTCCGTTGTCGTTGTCATCAGTGCCGGAGAACAGCCCCTGCAGTGTGAAAAATTGCCCGGTTAGAAGCATGTTCGTGCCGTTGCCGCAGCCTTTCTCACTGAAGTAAAAGCGGCACGGATGGGACCTTCTATGCTGAACGTCTTGCAGAATGTCATGTGATGGCGCATGGATGGATTATATGGGTAATAAAACCAGGATTCTAGCCGGTTGAAATGAAAATCGACCAGGCGGTGAATTCCACGGCCGCTATCTTAAGGAAGGTGAGTCCTGTTCACCGAAAACTTTCCGTGGTCGTTGTCACTAGTGCCAGAGACCAGCCCCTGCAGTGCGAAAAATTGCCCGGTTAGAAGCATGTTCGTGCCGTTGCCGCAGCCTTTCCAACTGAAGTAAAAGCAGCACAGATGGTACCTTCTATGCTGAACGTCTTGCAGAATGTCATGTGGTGCCGCATGGAAGGATTATATGGGCATTAAAACCAGGATTCTAGCCGGTTGAAGTGAAAATCGGCCTGGCGGCGAATTTAAGTCCGTTATCTTGAGGAGGGTGAGTCCTGGTCACCGAAAACTTTCCGTTGTCGTTGTCACCAGTGCCGGAGAGCAGCCCCTGCAGTGTGAAAAATTGCTCGGTTAGAAGCATGTTCTTGCCGTTGCCACAGCCTTTCCCAATGAAGTAAAAGCGGCAGAGATGGGACCTTCTATGCTGAACGTCTTGCAGAATGTCATGTGATGCCGCATGGCTGGATTATATTGGTAATCAAACCAGGATTCTATCCGGTTGAAATGAAAATCGGCCAGGCGGTGAATTCTACGTCCGCTATCTTGAGGAGGGTGAGTCCTGGTCACCGAAGACTTTCCGTTGTCGTTGTCACCACTGCCGGAGAGCAGCCTCTGCAGTGTGAAAAATTGCCTGGTGGCTGCTTTTCCCACTGAAGTAAAAGCGGCACAGATGGTACCTTCTATGCTGAACGTCTTGCAGAATGTCATGTGGTGCCGTATGGATGGATTTTATGGGTAATCAAACCAGGATTCTAGCCGGCTGAAATCAAAATCGGCCAGCCGGTGAATTCTGTCCGCTATCTTGAGGAGGGTGAGTCCTGGTCACCGAAGACTTTCCGTTGTCGTTGTCACCAGTGCCGGAGAGCAGCCCCTGCAGTGTGAAAAATTGCCTGGTTAGAAGCATGTTCGTGCCCTTGCCGCTGCTTTTCCCATTGAAGTAAAAGCGGCACAGATGGGACCTTCTATGCTGAACGTCTAGCAGAATGTCACGTGGTGCCGCATGGATGGAATATATGGGTAATCAAACCAGGATTCTATCCGGTTGAAATGAAAATCGGCCATGCGGTGAATTCTGTCTGTTATCTTGAGGAGGGTGAGTCCTGGTCACCGAAAACTTTCCGTTGTCGCTGTCACCATTGCCGGAGAGCAGCCCCTCCAGTGTGAATAAATTCCCGGTTAGAATCATGTTGGTGCCGTTGCCGCAGCCTTTCCCACTGAAGTAAAAGCGACAGAGATGGGACCTTCTATGCTGAACGTCTTGCAGAATGTCATGTGATGGCGCATGGATGGATTATATGGGTAATCAAACTAGGATTCTAGCCGGTTGAAATGAAAATCGACCAGGCGGTGAATTCCACGGCCACTATCTTGAGGAGGGTGAGTCCTGGTCACCGAAAACTTTTCGTTGTCGTTGTCATCAGTGCCGGAGAGCAGCCCCTGCAGTGCGAAAAATTGCCCGGTTAGAAGCATGTTCGTGCCGTTGCCGCAGCCTTTCTCACTGAAGTAAAAGCGGCACGGATGGGACCTTCTATGCTGAACGTCTTGCAGAATGTCATGTGATGGCGCATGGATGGATTATATGGGTAATAAAACCAGAATTCTAGCCGGTTGAAATGAAAATCGACCAGGCGGTGAATTCCACGGCCGCTATCTTAAGGAAGGTGAGTCCTGGTCACCGAAAACTTTCCGTGGTCGTTGTCACTAGTGCCAGAGAGCAGCCCCTGCAGTGCGAAAAATTGCCCGGTTAGAAGCATGTTCGTACCGTTGCCGCAGCTTTTCTCACTGAAGTAAAAGCGGCACGGATGGGACTTTCTGTGCTGAACGTCTTGCAGAATGTCATGTGATGGCGCATGGATGGATTATATGGGTAATCAAACCGGGGTTCTAGGCGGCTGAAATGAAAATCGGAAAGCCGGTGAATTCTAAGTCTGCTATCTTGAGGAGGGTGAGTCCAGGTCACCGAATACTTTCCGTTGTCGTTTTCACCAGTGCCGGAGAGCAGCCCCTGCAGTGTGAAAAATCGCCCGGTTAGAAGCATGTTCTTGCCCTTGCCGCTGCTTTTCCCACTGAAGTAAAAGCGGCACAGATGGTACCTTCTCTGCTGAACGTCTTGCAGAATGTCATGTGATGCCGCATGGCTGGATTATATGGGTAATCTAACCAGGATTCTATCCGGTTGAAATGAAAATCGGCCAGGCGGTGAATTCTACGTCCGCTATCTTGAGGAGGGTGAGTCCTGGTCACCGAAGACTTTCCGTTGTCGTTGTCACCAGTGCCGGAGAGCAGCCCCTGCAGTGTGAAAAATTGCCTGGTTAGAAGCATGTTCGTGCCCTTGCCGCTGCTTTTCCCACTGAAGTAAAAGCGGCACAGATGGGACCTTCTATGCTGAACGTCTAGCAGAATGTCACGTGGTGCCGCATGGATGGAATATATGGGCAATCAAACCAGGATTCTAGCCTGTTGAAATGAAGATCGGCCATGCGGTGAATTCTGTCTGTTATCTTGAGGAGGGTGAGTCCTGGTCACCGAAAACTTTCCGTTGTCGTTGTCACCAGTGCCGGAGAGCAGCCCCTCCAGTGTGAAAAAATGCCCGGTTAGAATCATGTTGGTGCCGTTGCCGCAGCCTTTCCCACTGAAGTAAAAGCGACAGAGATGGGACCTTCTATGCTGAACGTCTTGCATAATGTCATGTGATATCGCATGGATGGATTATATAGGTAATAAAACCAGAATTCTAGCCGGTTGAAATGAAAATCGACCAGGCGGTGAATTCCATGGCCGCTATCTTAAGGAAGGTGAGTCCTGGTCACCGAAAACTTTCCGTGGTCGTTGTCACTAGTGCCAGAGAGCAGCCCCTGCAGTGCGAAAAATTGCCCGGTTAGAAGCATGTTCGTACCGTTGCCGCAGCCTTTCTCACTGAAGTAAAAGCGGCACGGATGGGACTTTCTGTGCTGAACGTCTTGCAGAATGTCATGTGATGGCGCATGGATGGATTATATGGGTAATCAAACCGGGGTTCTAGGCGGCTGAAATGAAAATCGGCCAGCCGGTGAATTCCAAGTCTGCTATCTTGAGGAGGGTGAGTCCAGGTCACCGAATACTTTCCGTTGTCGTTGTCACCAGTGCCGGAGAGCAGCCCCTGCAGTGTGAAAAATCGCCCGGTTAGAAGCATGTTCGTGCCCTTGCCGCTGCTTTTCCCACTGAAGTAAAAGCGGCACAGATGGTACCTTCTCTGCTGAACGTCTTGCAGAATGTCATGTGATGCCGCATGGCTGGATTATATGGGTAATCTAACCAGGATTCTATCCGGTTGAAATGAAAATCGGCCAGGCGGTGAATTCTACGTCCGCTATCTTGAGGAGGGTGAGTCCTGGTCACCGAAGACTTTCCGTTGTCGTTGTCACCAGTGCCGGAGAGCAGCCCCTGCAGTGTGAAAAATTGCCTGGTTAGAAGCATGTTCGTGCCCTTGCCGCTGCTTTTCCCACTGAAGTAAAAGCGGCACAGATGGGACCTTCTATGCTGAACGTCTTGCAGAATGTCACGTGGTGCCGCATTGTTGGATTATATGGGCAATCAAACCAGGATTCTAGCCTGTTGAAATGAAAATCGACCGGCCGGTGAATTCCACGGCCGCTATCTTGAGGAAGGTGAGTCCTGGTCACCGAAGACTTTCCGTTGTCGTTGTCATCAGTGCCGGAGAACAGCCCCTGCAGTGTGAAAAATTGCCCGGTTAGAAGCATGTTCGTGCCGTTGCCGCAGCCTTTCTCACTGAAGTAAAAGCGGCACGGATGGGACCTTCTATGCTGAACGTCTTGCAGAATGTCATGTGATGGCGCATGGATGGATTATATGGGTAATAAAACCAGGATTCTAGCCGGTTGAAATGAAAATCGACCAGGCGGTGAATTCCACGGCCGCTATCTTAAGGAAGGTGAGTCCTGTTCACCGAAAACTTTCCGTGGTCGTTGTCACTAGTGCCAGAGAGCAGCCCCTGCAGTGCGAAAAATTGCCCGGTTAGAAGCATGTTCGTGCCGTTGCCGCAGCCTTTCCAACTGAAGTAAAAGCAGCACAGATGGTACCTTCTATGCTGAACGTCTTGCAGAATGTCATGTGGTGCCGCATGGAAGGATTATATGGGCATTAAAACCAGGATTCTAGCCGGTTGAAATGAAAATCGGCCTGGCGGCGAATTTAAGTCCGTTATCTTGAGGAGGGTGAGTCCTGGTCACCGAAAACTTTCCGTTGTCGTTGTCACCAGTGCCGGAGAGCAGCCCCTGCAGTGTGAAAAATTGCTCGGTTAGAAGCATGTTCTTGCCGTTGCCACAGCCTTTCCCAATGAAGTAAAAGCGGCAGAGATGGGACCTTCTATGCTGAACGTCTTGCAGAATGTCATGTGATGCCGCATGGCTGGATTATATTGGTAATCAAACCAGGATTCTATCCGGTTGAAATGAAAATCGGCCAGGCGGTGAATTCTACGTCCGCTATCTTGAGGAGGGTGAGTCCTGGTCACCGAAGACTTTCCGTTGTCGTTGTCACCAGTGCCGGAGAGCAGCCTCTGCAGTGTGAAAAATTGCCTGGTTAGAAGCATGTTCGTGCCCTTGCCGCTGCTTTTCCCACTGAAGTAAAAGCGGCACAGATGGGACCTTCTATGCTGAACGTCTTGCAGAATGTCACGTGGTGCCGCATTGTTGGATTATATGGGCAATCAAACCAGGATTCTAGCCTGTTGAAATGAAAATCGACCGGCCGGTGAATTCCACGGCCGCTATCTTGAGGAGGGTGAGTCCTGGTCACCGAAGACTTTCCGTTGTCGTTGTCATCAGTGCCGGAGAACAGCCCCTGCAGTGTGAAAAATTGCCCGGTTAGAAGCATGTTCGTGCCGTTGCCGCAGCCTTTCTCACTGAAGTAAAAGCGGCAGAGATGGCACCTTCTATGCTGAACGTCTTGCAGAATGTCATGTGATGCCGCATGGCTGGATTATATTGGTAATCAAACCAGGATTCTATCCGGTTGAAATGAAAATCGGCCAGGCGGTGAATTCCACGGCCGCTATCTTGAGGAGGGTGAGTCCTGGTCACCGAAGACTTTCCGTTGTCGTTGTCATCAGTGCCGGAGAACAGCCCCTGCAGTGTGAAAAATTGCCCGGTTAGAAGCATGTTCGTGCCGTTGCCGCAGCCTTTCTCACTGAAGTAAAAGCGGCAGAGATGGGACCTTCTATGCTGAACGTCTTGCAGAATGTCATGTGATGCCGCATGGCTGGATTATATTGGTAATCAAACCAGGATTCTATCCGGTTGAAATGAAAATCGGCCAGGCGGTGAATTCTACGTCCGCTATCTTGAGGAGGGTGAGTCCTGGTCACCGAAGACTTTCCGTTGTCGTTGTCACCAGTGCCGGAGAGCAGCCCCTGCAGTGTGAAAAATTGCCTGGTTAGAAGCATGTTCGTGCCCTTGCCGCTGCTTTTCCCACTGAAGTAAAAGCGGCACAGATGGGACCTTCTATGCTGAACGTCTTGCAGAATGTCACGTGGTGCCGCATTGTTGGATTATATGGGCAATCAAACCAGGATTCTAGCCTGTTGAAATGAAAATCGACCGGCCGGTGAATTCCACGGCCGCTATCTTGAGGAGGGTGAGTCCTGGTCACCGAAGACTTTCCGTTGTCGTTGTCACCAGTGCCGGAGAGCAGCCCCTGCAGTGTGAAAAATTGCCTGGTTAGAAGCATGTTCGTGCCCTTGCCGCTGCTTTTCCCACTGAAGTAAAAGCGGCACAGATGGGACCTTCTATGCTGAACGTCTTGCAGAATGTCACGTGGTGCCGCATTGTTGGATTATATGGGCAATCAAACCAGGATTCTAGCCTGTTGAAATGAAAATCGACCGGCCGGTGAATTCCACGGCCGCTATCTTGAGGAGGGTGAGTCCTGGTCACCGAAGACTTTCCGTTGTCGTTGTCATCAGTGCCGGAGAACAGCCCCTGCAGTGTGAAAAATTGCCCGGTTAGAAGCATGTTCGTGCCGTTGCCGCAGCCTTTCTCACTGAAGTAAAAGCGGCACGGATGGGACCTTCTATGCTGAACGTCTTGCAGAATGTCATGTGATGGCGCATGGATGGATTATATGGGTAATAAAACCAGGATTCTAGCCGGTTGAAATGAAAATCGACCAGGCGGTGAATTCCACGGCCGCTATCTTAAGGAAGGTGAGTCCTGTTCACCGAAAACTTTCCGTGGTCGTTGTCACTAGTGCCAGAGAGCAGCCCCTGCAGTGCGAAAAATTGCCCGGTTAGAAGCATGTTCGTGCCGTTGCCGCAGCCTTTCCAACTGAAGTAAAAGCAGCACAGATGGTACCTTCTATGCTGAACGTCTTGCAGAATGTCATGTGGTGCCGCATGGAAGGATTATATGGGCATTAAAACCAGGATTCTAGCCGGTTGAAGTGAAAATCGGCCTGGCGGCGAATTTAAGTCCGTTATCTTGAGGAGGGTGAGTCCTGGTCACCGAAAACTTTCCGTTGTCGTTGTCACCAGTGCCGGAGAGCAGCCCCTGCAGTGTGAAAAATTGCTCGGTTAGAAGCATGTTCTTGCCGTTGCCACAGCCTTTCCCAATGAAGTAAAAGCGGCAGAGATGGGACCTTCTATGCTGAACGTCTTGCAGAATGTCATGTGATGCCGCATGGCTGGATTATATTGGTAATCAAACCAGGATTCTATCCGGTTGAAATGAAAATCGGCCAGGCGGTGAATTCTACGTCCGCTATCTTGAGGAGGGTGAGTCCTGGTCACCGAAGACTTTCCGTTGTCGTTGTCACCACTGCCGGAGAGCAGCCTCTGCAGTGTGAAAAATTGCCTGGTGGCTGCTTTTCCCACTGAAGTAAAAGCGGCACAGATGGTACCTTCTATGCTGAACGTCTTGCAGAATGTCATGTGGTGCCGTATGGATGGATTTTATGGGTAATCAAACCAGGATTCTAGCCGGCTGAAATCAAAATCGGCCAGCCGGTGAATTCTGTCCGCTATCTTGAGGAGGGTGAGTCCAGGTCACTGAAGACTTTCCGTTGTCGTTGTCATCAGTGCCGGAGAGTAGCCCCTGCAGTGTGAAAAATCGCCCGGTTAGAAGCATGTTCGTGCCATTGCCACAGCCTTTTTCACAGAAGTAAAAGTGGCACGGACGGGACCTTCTATGCTGAACGTCTTGCAGAATGTCATGTGATGGCGCATGGATGGATTATATGGGTAATCAAACCAGGATTCTATCCGGTTGAAATGAAAATCGGCCAGGCGGTGAATTCTACGTCCGCTATCTTGAGGAGGGTGAGTGCTGGTCACCGAAGACTTTCCGTTGTCGTTGTCACCAGTGCCGGAGAGCAGCCCCTGCAGTGTGAAAAATTGCCTGGTTAGAAGCATGTTCGTGCCCTTGCCGCTGCTTTTCCCACTGAAGTAAAAGCGGCAGAGTTGGGACCTTCTATGCTGAACGTCTAGCAGAATCTCACGTGGTGCCGCATGGATGGAATATATGGGCAATCAAACCAGGATTCTAGCCTGTTGAAATGAAAATCGGCCATGCGGTGAATTCTAAGTCTGTTATCTTGAGGAGGGTGAGTCCTGGTCACCGAAAACTTTCCGTTGTCGTTGTCACCAGTGCCGGAGAGCAGCCCCTCCAGTGTGAAAAGTGCCCGGTTAGAATCATGTTGGTGCCGTTGCCGCAGCCTTTCCCACTGAAGTAAAAGCGGCACGGATGGGACCTTCTATGCTGAACGTCTTGCAGAATGTCATGTGATGGCGCATGGATGGATTATATGGGTAATGAAACTAGGATTCTAGCCGGTTGAAATGAAAATCGACCAGGCGGTGAATTCCACGGCCACTATCTTGAGGAGGGTGAGTCCTGGTCACCGAAAACTTTCCGTTGTCGTTGTCATCAGTGCCGGAGAGCAGCCCCTGCAGTGCGAAAAATTGCCCGGTTAGAAGCATGTTCGTGCCGTTGCCGCAGCCTTTCTCACTGAAGTAAAAGCGGCACGGATGGGACCTTCTATGCTGAACGTCTTGCAGAATGTCATGTGATTGCGCATGGATGGATTATATGGGTAAAAAAACCAGGATTCTAGCCGGTTGAAATGAAAATCGACCAGGCGGTGAATTCCACGGCCGCTATCTTAAGGAAGGTGAGTCCTGGTCACCGAAAACTTTCCGTGGTCGTTGTCACTAGTGCCAGAGAGCAGCCCCTGCAGTGCGAAAAATTGCCCGGTTAGAAGCATGTTCGTACCGTTGCCGCAGCCTTTCTCACTGAAGTAAAAGCGGCACGGATGGGACTTTCTGTGCTGAACGTCTTGCAGAATGTCATGTGATGGCGCATGGATGGATTATATGGGTAATCAAACCGGGGTTCTAGGCGGCTGAAATGAAAATCGGCCAGCCGGTGAATTCTAAGTCTGCTATCTTGAGGAGGGTGAGTCCAGGTCACCGAATACTTTCCGTTGTCGTTGTCACCAGTGCCGGAGAGCAGCCCCTGCAGTGTGAAAAATGGCCCGGTTAGAAGCATGTTCGTGCCCTTGCCGCTGCTTTTCCCACTGAAGTAAAAGCGGCACAGATGGGACCTTCTATGCTGAACGTCTTGCAGAATGTCACGTGGTGCCGCATGGATGGATTATATGGGCAATCAAACCAGGATTCTAGCCTGTTGAAATGAAAATCGGCCATGCGGTGAATTCTAAGTCCGTTATCTTGAGGAGGGGGAGTCCTGGTCACCGAAAACTTTCCGTTGTCGTTGTCACCAATGCTGGAGAGCAGCCCCTGCAGTGTGAAAAATTGCCCGGTTAGAAGCATGTTGGTGCCGTTGCCGCAGCCTTTCCCACTGAAGTAAAAGCGGCACGGATGGGACCTTCTATGTTGAACGTCTTGCAGAATGTCACGTGGTGCCGCATGGATGGATTATATGGGCAATCAAACCAGGATTCTAGCCTGTTGAAATGAAAATCGGCCATGCGGTGAATTCTAAGTCTGCTATCTTGAGGAGGGTGAGTCCAGGTCACCGAAAACTTTCCGTTGTCGTTGTCACCAATGCTGGAGAGCAGCCCCTGCAGTGTGAAAAATTGCCCGGTTAGAAGCATGTTCGTGCCGTTGCCGCAGCCTTTCTCACTGAAGTAAAAGCGGCACGGATGGGACCTTCTATGCTGAACGTCTTGCAGAATGTCATGTGATGGCGCATGGATGGATTATATGGGTAATCAAACCAGAATTCTAGCCTGTTGAAATGAAAATCGGCCATGCGGTGAATTCTAAGTCTGCTATCTTGAGGAGGGTGAGTCCAGGTCACCGAATACTTTCCGTTGTCGTTGTCATCAGTGCCGGAGAGCAGCCCCTGCAGTGCGAAAAATTGCCCGGTTAGAAGCATGTTGGTGCCGTTGCCGCAGCCTTTCCCGCTGAAGTAAAAGCGGCACGGATGGGACCTTCTATGTTGAACGTCTTGCAGAATGTCACGTGGTGCCGCATGGATGGATTATATGGGCAATCAAACCAGGATTCTAGCCTGTTGAAATGAAAATCGGCCATGCGGTGAATTCTACGGCCGCTATCTTGAGGAACGTGAGTCCTGCTCACCGAAAACTTTACGTGGTCGTTGTCATCAGTGCGGAGAGCAGCCCCTGCAGTGTGAAAAATCGCCCGGTTAGAAGCATGTTCGTGCCCTTGCCGCTGCTTTTCCCACTGAAGTAAAAGCGGCACAGATGGTACCTTCTATGCTGAACGTCTTGGAGAATGTCATGTGGCGCCGCATGGATGGATTATATGGGTAATCAAAGCAGGATTGTAGCCGGCTGAAATGAAAATCGGCCAGCCGGTGAATTCTACGTCCGCTATCTTGAGGAGGGTGAGTCCTGCTCACCGAAGACTTTCCGTTGTCGTTGTCACCAGTGCCGGAGAGCAGCCCCTGCAGTGTGAAAAATTGCCTGGTTAGAAGCATGTTCGTGCCCTTGCCGCTGCTTTTCCCACTGAAGTAAAAGCGGCAGAGTTGGGACCTTCTATGCTGAACGTCTAGCAGAATCTCACGTGGTGCCGCATGGATGGAATATATGGGCAATCAAACCAGGATTCTAGCCTGTTGAAATGAAAATCGGCCATGCGGTGAATTCTAAGTCTGTTATCTTGAGGAGGGTGAGTCCTGGTCACCGAAAACTTTCCGTTGTCGTTGTCACCAGTGCCGGAGAGCAGCCCCTGCAGTGTGAAAAATTGTCCGGTTAGAATCATGTTGGTGCCGTTGCCGCAGCCTTTCCCACTGAAGTAAAAGCGGCACAGATGGTACCTTCTATGCTGAACGTATTGCAGAATGTCATGTGGTGCCGCATGGATGGATTATATGGGTAATCAAACCAGGATTCTAGCCGGCTGAAATGAAAATCGACCAGCCGGTGAATTCCACGGCCGCTATCTTGAGGAAGGTGAGTCCTGGTCACCGAAAACTTTCCGTTGTCGTTGTCATCAGTGCCGGAGAACAGCCCCTGCAGTGTGAAAAATTGCCCGGTTAGAAGCATGTTCGTGCCGTTGCCGCAGCCTTTCTCACTGAAGTAAAAGCGGCACGGATGGGACCTTCTATGCTGAACGTCTTGCAGAATGTCATGTGATGGCGCATGGATGGATTATATGTGTAATCAAACCAGGATTCTAGCCGGTTGAAATGAAAATCGACCAGCCGGTGAATTCCACGGCCGCTATCTTGAGGAGTGTGAGTCCTGGTCACCGAAAACTTTCCGTTGTCGTTGTCATCATTGCCGGAGAGCAGCCCCTGCAGTGTGAAAAATCGCCCGGTTAGAAGCATGTTCGTGCCATTGCCACAGCCTTTCTCACTGAAGTAAAAGTGGCACGGACGGGACCTTCTATGCTGAACGTCTTGCAGAATGTCATGTGATGGCGCATGGATGGATTATATGGGTAATCAAACTAGGATTCTAGCCGGTTGAAATGAAAATCGACCAGGCGGTGAATTCTACGTCCGCTATCTTGAGGAGGGTGAGTCCTGGTCACCGAAGACTTTCCGTTGTCGTTGTCACCAGTGCCGGAGAGCAGCCCCTGCAGTGTGAAAAATTGCCTGGTTAGAAGCATGTTCGTGCCCTTGCCGCTGCTTTTCCCACTGAAGTAAAAGCGGCAGAGTTGGGACCTTCTATGCTGAACGTCTAGCAGAATCTCACGTGGTGCCGCATGGATGGAATATATGGGCAATCAAACCAGGATTCTAGCCTGTTGAAATGAAAATCGGCCATGCGGTGAATTCTAAGTCTGTTATCTTGAGGAGGGTGAGTCCTGGTCACCGAAAACTTTCCGTTGTCGTTGTCACCAGTGCCGGAGAGCAGCCCCTGCAGTGTGAAAAATTGTCCGGTTAGAATCATGTTGGTGCCGTTGCCGCAGCCTTTCCCACTGAAGTAAAAGCGGCACAGATGGTACCTTCTATGCTGAACGTATTGCAGAATGTCATGTGGTGCCGCATGGATGGATTATATGGGTAATCAAACCAGGATTCTAGCCGGCTGAAATGAAAATCGACCAGCCGGTGAATTCCACGGCCGCTATCTTGAGGAAGGTGAGTCCTGGTCACCGAAAACTTTCCGTTGTCGTTGTCATCAGTGCCGGAGAACAGCCCCTGCAGTGTGAAAAATTGCCCGGTTAGAAGCATGTTCGTGCCGTTGCCGCAGCCTTTCTCACTGAAGTAAAAGCGGCACGGATGGGACCTTCTATGCTGAACGTCTTGCAGAATGTCATGTGATGGCGCATGGATGGATTATATGTGTAATCAAACCAGGATTCTAGCCGGTTGAAATGAAAATCGACCAGCCGGTGAATTCCACGGCCGCTATCTTGAGGAGTGTGAGTCCTGGTCACCGAAAACTTTCCGTTGTCGTTGTCATCATTGCCGGAGAGCAGCCCCTGCAGTGTGAAAAATCGCCCGGTTAGAAGCATGTTCGTGCCATTGCCACAGCCTTTCTCACTGAAGTAAAAGTGGCACGGACGGGACCTTCTATGCTGAACGTCTTGCAGAATGTCATGTGATGGCGCATGGATGGATTATATGGGTAATCAAACTAGGATTCTAGCCGGTTGAAATGAAAATCGACCAGGCGGTGAATTCTACGTCCGCTATCTTGAGGAGGGTGAGTCCTGGTCACCGAAGACTTTCCGTTGTCGTTGTCACCAGTGCCGGAGAGCAGCCCCTGCAGTGTGAAAAATCGCCCGGTTAGAAGCATGTTCGTGCCCTTGCCGCTGCTTTTCCCACTGAAGTAAAAGCGGCACAGATGGTACCTTCTATGCTGAACGTCTTGGAGAATGTCATGTGGCGCCGCATGGATGGATTATATGGGTAATCAAAGCAGGATTGTAGCCGGCTGAAATGAAAATCGGCCAGCCGGTGAATTCTACGTCCGCTATCTTGAGGAGGGTGAGTCCTGCTCACCGAAGACTTTCCGTTGTCGTTGTCACCAGTGCCGGAGAGCAGCCCCTGCAGTGTGAAAAATTGCCTGGTTAGAAGCATGTTCGTGCCCTTGCCGCTGCTTTTCCCACTGAAGTAAAAGCGGCAGAGTTGGGACCTTCTATGCTGAACGTCTAGCAGAATCTCACGTGGTGCCGCATGGATGGAATATATGGGCAATCAAACCAGGATTCTAGCCTGTTGAAATGAAAATCGGCCATGCGGTGAATTCTAAGTCTGTTATCTTGAGGAGGGTGAGTCCTGGTCACCGAAAACTTTCCGTTGTCGTTGTCACCAGTGCCGGAGAGCAGCCCCTGCAGTGTGAAAAATTGTCCGGTTAGAATCATGTTGGTGCCGTTGCCGCAGCCTTTCCCACTGAAGTAAAAGCGGCACAGATGGTACCTTCTATGCTGAACGTATTGCAGAATGTCATGTGGTGCCGCATGGATGGATTATATGGGTAATCAAACCAGGATTCTAGCCGGCTGAAATGAAAATCGACCAGCCGGTGAATTCCACGGCCGCTATCTTGAGGAAGGTGAGTCCTGGTCACCGAAAACTTTCCGTTGTCGTTGTCATCAGTGCCGGAGAACAGCCCCTGCAGTGTGAAAAATTGCCCGGTTAGAAGCATGTTCGTGCCGTTGCCGCAGCCTTTCTCACTGAAGTAAAAGCGGCACGGATGGGACCTTCTATGCTGAACGTCTTGCAGAATGTCATGTGATGGCGCATGGATGGATTATATGTGTAATCAAACCAGGATTCTAGCCGGTTGAAATGAAAATCGACCAGCCGGTGAATTCCACGGCCGCTATCTTGAGGAGTGTGAGTCCTGGTCACCGAAAACTTTCCGTTGTCGTTGTCATCATTGCCGGAGAGCAGCCCCTGCAGTGTGAAAAATCGCCCGGTTAGAAGCATGTTCGTGCCATTGCCACAGCCTTTCTCACTGAAGTAAAAGTGGCACGGACGGGACCTTCTATGCTGAACGTCTTGCAGAATGTCATGTGATGGCGCATGGATGGATTATATGGGTAATCAAACTAGGATTCTAGCCGGTTGAAATGAAAATCGACCAGGCGGTGAATTCTACGTCCGCTATCTTGAGGAGGGTGAGTCCTGGTCACCGAAGACTTTCCGTTGTCGTTGTCACCAGTGCCGGAGAGCAGCCCCTGCAGTGTGAAAAATTGCCTGGTTAGAAGCATGTTCGTGCCCTTGCCGCTGCTTTTCCCACTGAAGTAAAAGCGGCAGAGTTGGGACCTTCTATGCTGAACGTCTAGCAGAATCTCACGTGGTGCCGCATGGATGGAATATATGGGCAATCAAACCAGGATTCTAGCCTGTTGAAATGAAAATCGGCCATGCGGTGAATTCTAAGTCTGTTATCTTGAGGAGGGTGAGTCCTGGTCACCGAAAACTTTCCGTTGTCGTTGTCACCAGTGCCGGAGAGCAGCCCCTGCAGTGTGAAAAATTGTCCGGTTAGAATCATGTTGGTGCCGTTGCCGCAGCCTTTCCCACTGAAGTAAAAGCGGCACAGATGGTACCTTCTATGCTGAACGTATTGCAGAATGTCATGTGGTGCCGCATGGATGGATTATATGGGTAATCAAACCAGGATTCTAGCCGGCTGAAATGAAAATCGACCAGCCGGTGAATTCCACGGCCGCTATCTTGAGGAAGGTGAGTCCTGGTCACCGAAAACTTTCCGTTGTCGTTGTCATCAGTGCCGGAGAACAGCCCCTGCAGTGTGAAAAATTGCCCGGTTAGAAGCATGTTCGTGCCGTTGCCGCAGCCTTTCTCACTGAAGTAAAAGCGGCACGGATGGGACCTTCTATGCTGAACGTCTTGCAGAATGTCATGTGATGGCGCATGGATGGATTATATGTGTAATCAAACCAGGATTCTAGCCGGTTGAAATGAAAATCGACCAGCCGGTGAATTCCACGGCCGCTATCTTGAGGAGTGTGAGTCCTGGTCACCGAAAACTTTCCGTTGTCGTTGTCATCATTGCCGGAGAGCAGCCCCTGCAGTGTGAAAAATCGCCCGGTTAGAAGCATGTTCGTGCCATTGCCACAGCCTTTCTCACTGAAGTAAAAGTGGCACGGACGGGACCTTCTATGCTGAACGTCTTGCAGAATGTCATGTGATGGCGCATGGATGGATTATATGGGTAATCAAACTAGGATTCTAGCCGGTTGAAATGAAAATCGACCAGGCGGTGAATTCTACGTCCGCTATCTTGAGGAGGGTGAGTCCTGGTCACCGAAGACTTTCCGTTGTCGTTGTCACCAGTGCCGGAGAGCAGCCCCTGCAGTGTGAAAAATTGCCTGGTTAGAAGCATGTTCGTGCCCTTGCCGCTGCTTTTCCCATTGAAGTAAAAGCGGCACAGATGGGACCTTCTATGCTGAACGTCTAGCAGAATGTCACGTGGTGCCGCATGGATGGAATATATGGGTAATCAAACCAGGATTCTATCCGGTTGAAATGAAAATCGGCCATGCGGTGAATTCTGTCTGTTATCTTGAGGAGGGTGAGTCCTGGTCACCGAAAACTTTCCGTTGTCGCTGTCACCATTGCCGGAGAGCAGCCCCTCCAGTGTGAATAAATTCCCGGTTAGAATCATGTTGGTGCCGTTGCCGCAGCCTTTCCCACTGAAGTAAAAGCGACAGAGATGGGACCTTCTATGCTGAACGTCTTGCAGAATGTCATGTGATGGCGCATGGATGGATTATATGGGTAATCAAACTAGGATTCTAGCCGGTTGAAATGAAAATCGACCAGGCGGTGAATTCCACGGCCACTATCTTGAGGAGGGTGAGTCCTGGTCACCGAAAACTTTTCGTTGTCGTTGTCATCAGTGCCGGAGAGCAGCCCCTGCAGTGCGAAAAATTGCCCGGTTAGAAGCATGTTCGTGCCGTTGCCGCAGCCTTTCTCACTGAAGTAAAAGCGGCACGGATGGGACCTTCTATGCTGAACGTCTTGCAGAATGTCATGTGATGGCGCATGGATGGATTATATGGGTAATAAAACCAGAATTCTAGCCGGTTGAAATGAAAATCGACCAGGCGGTGAATTCCACGGCCGCTATCTTAAGGAAGGTGAGTCCTGGTCACCGAAAACTTTCCGTGGTCGTTGTCACTAGTGCCAGAGAGCAGCCCCTGCAGTGCGAAAAATTGCCCGGTTAGAAGCATGTTCGTACCGTTGCCGCAGCTTTTCTCACTGAAGTAAAAGCGGCACGGATGGGACTTTCTGTGCTGAACGTCTTGCAGAATGTCATGTGATGGCGCATGGATGGATTATATGGGTAATCAAACCGGGGTTCTAGGCGGCTGAAATGAAAATCGGCCAGCCGGTGAATTCTAAGTCTGCTATCTTGAGGAGGGTGAGTCCAGGTCACCGAATACTTTCCGTTGTCGTTGTCACCAGTGCCGGAGAGCAGCCCCTGCAGTGTGAAAAATCGCCCGGTTAGAAGCATGTTCTTGCCCTTGCCGCTGCTTTTCCCACTGAAGTAAAAGCGGCACAGATGGTACCTTCTCTGCTGAACGTCTTGCAGAATGTCATGTGATGCCGCATGGCTGGATTATATGGGTAATCTAACCAGGATTCTATCCGGTTGAAATGAAAATCGGCCAGGCGGTGAATTCTACGTCCGCTATCTTGAGGAGGGTGAGTCCTGGTCACCGAAGACTTTCCGTTGTCGTTGTCACCAGTGCCGGAGAGCAGCCCCTGCAGTGTGAAAAATTGCCTGGTTAGAAGCATGTTCGTGCCCTTGCCGCTGCTTTTCCCACTGAAGTAAAAGCGGCACAGATGGGACCTTCTATGCTGAACGTCTAGCAGAATGTCACGTGGTGCCGCATGGATGGAATATATGGGCAATCAAACCAGGATTCTAGCCTGTTGAAATGAAGATCGGCCATGCGGTGAATTCTGTCTGTTATCTTGAGGAGGGTGAGTCCTGGTCACCGAAAACTTTCCGTTGTCGTTGTCACCAGTGCCGGAGAGCAGCCCCTCCAGTGTGAAAAAATGCCCGGTTAGAATCATGTTGGTGCCGTTGCCGCAGCCTTTCCCACTGAAGTAAAAGCGACAGAGATGGGACCTTCTATGCTGAACGTCTTGCATAATGTCATGTGATATCGCATGGATGGATTATATGGGTAATCAAACTAGGATTCTAGCCGGTTGAAATAAAAATCGACCAGGCGGTGAATTCCACGGCCACTATCTTGAGGAGGGTGAGTCCTGGTCACCGAAAACTTTCCGTTGTCGTTGTCATCAGTGCCGGAGAGCAGCCCCTGCAGTGCGAAAAACTGCCCGGTTAGAAGCATGTTCGTGCCGTTGCCGCAGCCTTTCTCACTGAAGTAAAAGCGGCACGGATGGGACCTTCTATGCTGAACGTCTTGCAGAATGTCATGTGATGGCGCATGGATGGATTATATAGGTAATAAAACCAGAATTCTAGCCGGTTGAAATGAAAATCGACCAGGCGGTGAATTCCATGGCCGCTATCTTAAGGAAGGTGAGTCCTGGTCACCGAAAACTTTCCGTGGTCGTTGTCACTAGTGCCAGAGAGCAGCCCCTGCAGTGCGAAAAATTGCCCGGTTAGAAGCATGTTCGTACCGTTGCCGCAGCCTTTCTCACTGAAGTAAAAGCGGCACGGATGGGACTTTCTGTGCTGAACGTCTTGCAGAATGTCATGTGATGGCGCATGGATGGATTATATGGGTAATCAAACCGGGGTTCTAGGCGGCTGAAATGAAAATCGGCCAGCCGGTGAATTCCAAGTCTGCTATCTTGAGGAGGGTGAGTCCAGGTCACCGAATACTTTCCGTTGTCGTTGTCACCAGTGCCGGAGAGCAGCCCCTGCAGTGTGAAAAATCGCCCGGTTAGAAGCATGTTCGTGCCCTTGCCGCTGCTTTTCCCACTGAAGTAAAAGCGGCACAGATGGTACCTTCTCTGCTGAACGTCTTGCAGAATGTCATGTGATGCCGCATGGCTGGATTATATGGGTAATCTAACCAGGATTCTATCCGGTTGAAATGAAAATCGGCCAGGCGGTGAATTCTACGTCCGCTATCTTGAGGAGGGTGAGTCCTGGTCACCGAAGACTTTCCGTTGTCGTTGTCACCAGTGCCGGAGAGCAGCCCCTGCAGTGTGAAAAATTGCCTGGTTAGAAGCATGTTCGTGCCCTTGCCGCTGCTTTTCCCACTGAAGTAAAAGCGGCACAGATGGGACCTTCTATGCTGAACGTCTTGCAGAATGTCACGTGGTGCCGCATTGTTGGATTATATGGGCAATCAAACCAGGATTCTAGCCTGTTGAAATGAAAATCGACCGGCCGGTGAATTCCACGGCCGCTATCTTGAGGAAGGTGAGTCCTGGTCACCGAAAACTTTCCGTTGTCGTTGTCATCAGTGCCGGAGAACAGCCCCTGCAGTGTGAAAAATTGCCCGGTTAGAAGCATGTTCGTGCCGTTGCCGCAGCCTTTCTCACTGAAGTAAAAGCGGCACGGATGGGACCTTCTATGCTGAACGTCTTGCAGAATGTCATGTGATGGCGCATGGATGGATTATATGGGTAATAAAACCAGGATTCTAGCCGGTTGAAATGAAAATCGACCAGGCGGTGAATTCCACGGCCGCTATCTTAAGGAAGGTGAGTCCTGTTCACCGAAAACTTTCCGTGGTCGTTGTCACTAGTGCCAGAGAGCAGCCCCTGAAGTGCGAAAAATTGCCCGGTTAGAAGCATGTTCGTGCCGTTGCCGCAGCCTTTCCAACTGAAGTAAAAGCAGCACAGATGGTACCTTCTATGCTGAACGTCTTGCAGAATGTCATGTGGTGCCGCATGGAAGGATTATATGGGCATTAAAACCAGGATTCTAGCCGGTTGAAATGAAAATCGGCCTGGCGGCGAATTTAAGTCCGTTATCTTGAGGAGGGTGAGTCCTGGTCACCGAAAACTTTCCGTTGTCGTTGTCACCAGTGCCGGAGAGCAGCCCCTGCAGTGTGAAAAATTGCTCGGTTAGAAGCATGTTCTTGCCGTTGCCACAGCCTTTCCCAATGAAGTAAAAGCGGCAGAGATGGGACCTTCTATGCTGAACGTCTTGCAGAATGTCATGTGATGCCGCATGGCTGGATTATATTGGTAATCAAACCAGGATTCTATCCGGTTGAAATGAAAATCGGCCAGGCGGTGAATTCTACGTCCGCTATCTTGAGGAGGGTGAGTCCTGGTCACCGAAGACTTTCCGTTGTCGTTGTCACCAGTGCCGGAGAGCAGCCTCTGCAGTGTGAAAAATTGCCTGGTGGCTGCTTTTCCCACTGAAGTAAAAGCGGCACAGATGGTACCTTCTATGCTGAACGTCTTGCAGAATGTCATGTGGTGCCGTATGGATGGATTTTATGGGTAATCAAACCAGGATTCTAGCCGGCTGAAATCAAAATCGGCCAGCCGGTGAATTCTGTCCGCTATCTTGAGGAGGGTGAGTCCAGGTCACTGAAGACTTTCCGTTGTCGTTGTCATCAGTGCCGGAGAGTAGCCCCTGCAGTGTGAAAAATCGCCCGGTTAGAAGCATGTTCGTGCCATTGCCACAGCCTTTTTCACAGAAGTAAAAGTGGCACGGACGGGACCTTCTATGCTGAACGTCTTGCAGAATGTCATGTGATGGCGCATGGATGGATTATATGGGTAATCAAACCAGGATTCTATCCGGTTGAAATGAAAATCGGCTAGGCGGTGAATTCTACGTCCGCTATCTTGAGGAGGGTGAGTGCTGGTCACCGAAGACTTTCCGTTGTCGTTGTCACCAGTGCCGGAGAGCAGCCCCTGCAGTGTGAAAAATTGCCTGGTTAGAAGCATGTTCGTGCCCTTGCCGCTGCTTTTCCCACTGAAGTAAAAGCGGCAGAGTTGGGACCTTCTATGCTGAACGTCTAGCAGAATCTCACGTGGTGCCGCATGGATGGAATATATGGGCAATCAAACCAGGATTCTAGCCTGTTGAAATGAAAATCGGCCATGCGGTGAATTCTAAGTCTGTTATCTTGAGGAGGGTGAGTCCTGGTCACCGAAAACTTTCCGTTGTCGTTGTCACCAGTGCCGGAGAGCAGCCCCTCCAGTGTGAAAAGTGCCCGGTTAGAATCATGTTGGTGCCGTTGCCGCAGCCTTTCCCACTGAAGTAAAAGCGACAGAGATGGGACCTTCTATGCTGAACGTCTTGCAGAATGTCATGTGATGGCGCATGGATGGATTATATGGGTAATGAAACTAGGATTCTAGCCGGTTGAAATGAAAATCGACCAGGCGGTGAATTCCACGGCCACTATCTTGAGGAGGGTGAGTCCTGGTCACCGAAAACTTTCCGTTGTCGTTGTCATCAGTGCCGGAGAGCAGCCCCTGCAGTGCGAAAAATTGCCCGGTTAGAAGCATGTTCGTGCCGTTGCCGCAGCCTTTCTCACTGAAGTAAAAGCGGCACGGATGGGACCTTCTATGCTGAACGTCTTGCAGAATGTCATGTGATTGCGCATGGATGGATTATATGGGTAAAAAAACCAGGATTCTAGCCGGTTGAAATGAAAATCGACCAGGCGGTGAATTCCACGGCCGCTATCTTAAGGAAGGTGAGTCCTGGTCACCGAAAACTTTCCGTGGTCGTTGTCACTAGTGCCAGAGAGCAGCCCCTGCAGTGCGAAAAATTGCCCGGTTAGAAGCATGTTCGTACCGTTGCCGCAGCCTTTCTCACTGAAGTAAAAGCGGCACGGATGGGACTTTCTGTGCTGAACGTCTTGCAGAATGTCATGTGATGGCGCATGGATGGATTATATGGGTAATCAAACCGGGGTTCTAGGCGGCTGAAATGAAAATCGGCCAGCCGGTGAATTCTAAGTCTGCTATCTTGAGGAGGGTGAGTCCAGGTCACCGAATACTTTCCGTTGTCGTTGTCACCAGTGCCGGAGAGCAGCCCCTGCAGTGTGAAAAATGGCCCGGTTAGAAGCATGTTCGTGCCCTTGCCGCTGCTTTTCCCACTGAAGTAAAAGCGGCACAGATGGGACCTTCTATGCTGAACGTCTTGCAGAATGTCACGTGGTGCCGCATGCATGGATTATATGGGCAATCAAACCAGGATTCTAGCCTGTTGAAATGAAAATCGGCCATGCGGTGAATTCTAAGTCCGTTATCTTGAGGAGGGGGAGTCCTGGTCACCGAAAACTTTCCGTTGTCGTTGTCACCAATGCTGGAGAGCAGCCCCTGCAGTGTGAAAAATTGCCCGGTTAGAAGCATGTTGGTGCCGTTGCCGCAGCTTTTCCCACTGAAGTAAAAGCGGCACGGATGGGACCTTCTATGTTGAACGTCTTGCAGAATGTCACGTGGTGCCGCATGGATGGATTATATGGGCAATCAAACCAGGATTCTAGCCTGTTGAAATGAAAATCGGCCATGCGGTGAATTCTAAGTCTGCTATCTTGAGGAGGGTGAGTCCAGGTCACCGAATACTTTCCGTTGTCGTTGTCATCAGTGCCGGAGAGCAGCCCCTGCAGTGCGAAAAATTGCCCGGTTAGAAGCATGTTCGTGCCGTTGCCGCAGCCTTTTTCACTGAAGTAAAAGCGGCACGGATGGGACATTCTATGCTGAACGTCTTGCAGAATGTCACGTGGTGCCGCATGGATGGATTATATGGGCAATCAAACCAGGATTCTAGCCGGTTGAAATGAAAATCGACCAGGCGGTGAATTTTACGGCCGCTATCTTGAGGAACGTGAGTCCTGCTCACCGAAAACTTTACGTGGTCGTTGTCATCAGTGCGGAGAGCAGCCCCTGCAGTGTGAAAAATCGCCCGGTTAGAAGCATGTTCGTGCCCTTGCCGCTGCTTTTCCCACTGAAGTAAAAGCGGCACAGATGGTACCTTCTATGCTGAACGTCTTGGAGAATGTCATGTGGCGCCGCATGGATGGATTATATGGGTAATCAAAGCAGGATTGTAGCCGGCTGAAATGAAAATCGGCCAGCCGGTGAATTCTACGTCCGCTATCTTGAGGAGGGTGAGTCCTGCTCACCGAAGACTTTACGTTGTCGTTGTCACCAGTGCCGGAGAGCAGCCCCTGCAGTGTGAAAAATTGCCTGGTAAGAGCATGTTCGTGCCTTTCCCGCTGCTTTTCCCACTGAAGTAAAAGCGGCACAGATGGTACCTTTTATGCTGAACGTTTTGCAGAATGTCATGTGGTGCCGCATGGATGGATTATATGGGTAATCAAACCAGGATTCTATCCGGTTGAAATGAAAATCGGCCAGGCGGTGAATTCTACGTCCGCTATCTTGAGGAGGGTGAGTCCTGGTCACCGAAGACTTTTCGTTGTCTTTGTCATCAGTCCCGGAGAGCAGCCCCTGCAGTGTGAAAAATCGCCCGGTTTGAAGCATGTTCGTGCCGTTGCCGCAGCCTTTCCAACTGAAGTAAATGCAGCACAGATGGTACCTTCTATGCTGAACGTCTTGCAGAATGTCATATGGTGCCGCATGGAAGGATTTTATGGGCATTAAAACCAGGATTCTAGCCGGTTGAAATGAAAATCGACCAGGCGGTGAATTCCACGGCCGCTATCTTGAGGAAGGTGAGTCCTGGTCACCGAAAGCTTTCCGTGGTCGTTGTCACCAGTGCCAGAGAGCAGCCCCTGCAGTGTGGAAAATTGCCCGGTTAGAAGCATGTTCGTGCCGTTGCCGCAGCCTTTCCCACTGAAGTAAAAGCGGCACGGATGGGACCTTCTATGCTGAACGTCTTGCAGAATGTCATGTGATTGCGCATGGATGGATTATATGGGTAAAAAAACCAGGATTCTAGCCGGTTGAAATGAAAATCGACCAGGCGGTGAATTCCACGGCCGCTATCTTAAGGAAGGTGAGTCCTGGTCACCGAAAACTTTCCGTGGTCGTTGTCACTAGTGCCAGAGAGCAGCCCCTGCAGTGCGAAAAATTGCCTGGTAAGAGCATGTTCGTGCCTTTCCCGCTGCTTTTCCCACTGAAGTAAAAGCGGCACACATGGTACCTTTTATGCTGAACGTTTTGCAGAATGTCATGTGGTGCCGCATGGATGGATTATATGGGTAATCAAACCAGGATTCTATCCGGTTGAAATGAAAATCGGCCAGGCGGTGAATTCTACGTCCGCTATCTTGAGGAGGGTGAGTCCTGGTCACCGAAGACTTTTCGTTGTCTTTGTCATCAGTCCCGGAGAGCAGCCCCTGCAGTGTGAAAAATCGCCCGGTTTGAAGCATGTTCGTGCCGTTGCCGCAGCCTTTCCAACTGAAGTAAATGCAGCACAGATGGTACCTTCTATGCTGAACGTCTTGCAGAATGTCATATGGTGCCGCATGGAAGGATTTTATGGGCATTAAAACCAGGATTCTAGCCGGTTGAAATGAAAATCGACCAGGCGGTGAATTCCACGGCCACTATCTTGAGGAGGGTGAGTCCTGGTCACCGAAAACTTTCCGTTGTCGTTGTCATCAGTGCCGGAGAGCAGCCCCTGCAGTGCGAAAAATTGCCCGGTTAGAAGCATGTTCTTGCCGTTGCCGCAGCCTTTCTCACTGAAGTAAAAGCGGCACGGATGGGACCTTCTATGCTGAACGTCTTGCAGAATGTCATGTGATTGCGCATGGATGGATTATATGGGTAAAAAAACCAGGATTCTAGCCGGTTGAAATGAAAATCGACCAGGCGGTGAATTCCACGGCCGCTATCTTAAGGAAGGTGAGTCCTGGTCACCGAAAACTTTACGTTGTCGTTGTCACCAGTGCCGGAGAGCAGCCCCTGCAGTGTGAAAAATTGCCTGGTAAGAGCATGTTCGTGCCTTTCCCGCTGCTTTTCCCACTGAAGTAAAAGCGGCACAGATGGTACCTTTTATGCTGAACGTTTTGCAGAATGTCATGTGGTGCCGCATGGATGGATTATATGGGTAATCAAACCAGGATTCTATCCGGTTGAAATGAAAATCGGCCAGGCGGTGAATTCTACGTCCGCTATCTTGAGGAGGGTGAGTCCTGGTCACCGAAGACTTTTCGTTGTCTTTGTCATCAGTCCCGGAGAGCAGCCCCTGCAGTGTGAAAAATCGCCCGGTTTGAAGCATGTTCGTGCCGTTGCCGCAGCCTTTCCAACTGAAGTAAATGCAGCACAGATGGTACCTTCTATGCTGAACGTCTTGCAGAATGTCATATGGTGCCGCATGGAAGGATTTTATGGGCATTAAAACCAGGATTCTAGCCGGTTGAAATGAAAATCGACCAGGCGGTGAATTCCACGGCCACTATCTTGAGGAGGGTGAGTCCTGGTCACCGAAAACTTTCCGTTGTCGTTGTCATCAGTGCAGGAGAGCAGCCCCTGCAGTGCGAAAAATTGCCCGGTTAGAAGCATGTTCGTGCCGTTGCCGCAGCCTTTCTCACTGAAGTAAAAGCGGCACGGATGGGACCTTCTATGCTGAACGTCTTGCAGAATGTCATGTGATTGCGCATGGATGGATTATATGGGTAAAAAAACCAGGATTCTAGCCGGTTGAAATGAAAATCGACCAGGCGGTGAATTCCACGGCCGCTATCTTAAGGAAGGTGAGTCCTGGTCACCGAAAACTTTCCGTGGTCGTTGTCACTAGTGCCAGAGAGCAGCCCCTGCAGTGCGAAAAATTGCCCGGTTAGAAGCATGTTCGTACCGTTGCCGCAGCCTTTCTCACTGAAGTAAAAGCGGCACGGATGGGACTTTCTGTGCTGAACGTCTTGCAGAATGTCATGTGATGGCGCATGGATGGATTATATGGGTAATCAAACCGGGGTTCTAGGCGGCTGAAATGAAAATCGGCCAGCCGGTGAATTCTAAGTCTGCTATCTTGAGGAGGGTGAGTCCAGGTCACCGAATACTTTCCGTTGTCGTTGTCACCAGTGCCGGAGAGCAGCCCCTGCAGTGTGAAAAATGGCCCGGTTAGAAGCATGTTCGTGCCCTTGCCGCTGCTTTTCCCACTGAAGTAAAAGCGGCACAGATGGGACCTTCTATGCTGAACGTCTAGCAGAATGTCACGTGGTGCCGCATGGATGGAATATATGGGTAATCAAACCAGGATTCTATCCGGTTGAAATGAAAATCGGCCATGCGGTGAATTCTGTCTGTTATCTTGAGGAGGGTGAGTCCTGGTCACCGAAAACTTTCCGTTGTCGCTGTCACCATTGCCGGAGAGCAGCCCCTCCAGTGTGAATAAATTCCCGGTTAGAATCATGTTGGTGCCGTTGCCGCAGCCTTTCCCACTGAAGTAAAAGCGACAGAGATGGGACCTTCTATGCTGAACGTCTTGCAGAATGTCATGTGATGGCGCATGGATGGATTATATGGGTAATCAAACTAGGATTCTAGCCGGTTGAAATGAAAATCGACCAGGCGGTGAATTCCACGGCCACTATCTTGAGGAGGGTGAGTCCTGGTCACCGAAAACTTTTCGTTGTCGTTGTCATCAGTGCCGGAGAGCAGCCCCTGCAGTGCGAAAAATTGCCCGGTTAGAAGCATGTTCGTGCCGTTGCCGCAGCCTTTCTCACTGAAGTAAAAGCGGCACGGATGGGACCTTCTATGCTGAACGTCTTGCAGAATGTCATGTGATGGCGCATGGATGGATTATATTGGTAATAAAACCAGAATTCTAGCCGGTTGAAATGAAAATCGACCAGGCGGTGAATTCCACGGCCGCTATCTTAAGGAAGGTGAGTCCTGGTCACCGAAAACTTTCCGTGGTCGTTGTCACTAGTGCCAGAGAGCAGCCCCTGCAGTGCGAAAAATTGCCCGGTTAGAAGCATGTTCGTACCGTTGCCGCAGCTTTTCTCACTGAAGTAAAAGCGGCACGGATGGGACTTTCTGTGCTGAACGTCTTGCAGAATGTCATGTGATGGCGCATGGATGGATTATATGGGTAATCAAACCGGGGTTCTAGGCGGCTGAAATGAAAATCGGCCAGCCGGTGAATTCTAAGTCTGCTATCTTGAGGAGGGTGAGTCCAGGTCACCGAATACTTTCCGTTGTCGTTGTCACCAGTGCCGGAGAGCAGCCCCTGCAGTGTGAAAAATCGCCCGGTTAGAAGCATGTTCTTGCCCTTGCCGCTGCTTTTCCCACTGAAGTAAAAGCGGCACAGATGGTACCTTCTCTGCTGAACGTCTTGCAGAATGTCATGTGATGCCGCATGGCTGGATTATATGGGTAATCTAACCAGGATTCTATCCGGTTGAAATGAAAATCGGCCAGGCGGTGAATTCTACGTCCGCTATCTTGAGGAGGGTGAGTCCTGGTCACCGAAGACTTTCCGTTGTCGTTGTCACCAGTGCCGGAGAGCAGCCCCTGCAGTGTGAAAAATTGCCTGGTTAGAAGCATGTTCGTGCCCTTGCCGCTGCTTTTCCCACTGAAGTAAAAGCGGCACAGATGGGACCTTCTATGCTGAACGTCTAGCAGAATGTCACGTGGTGCCGCATGGATGGAATATATGGGCAATCAAACCAGGATTCTAGCCTGTTGAAATGAAGATCGGCCATGCGGTGAATTCTGTCTGTTATCTTGAGGAGGGTGAGTCCTGGTCACCGAAAACTTTCCGTTGTCGTTGTCACCAGTGCCGGAGAGCAGCCCCTCCAGTGTGAAAAAATGCCCGGTTAGAATCATGTTGGTGCCGTTGCCGCAGCCTTTCCCACTGAAGTAAAAGCGACAGAGATGGGACCTTCTATGCTGAACGTCTTGCATAATGTCATGTGATATCGCATGGATGGATTATATGGGTAATCAAACTAGGATTCTAGCCGGTTGAAATAAAAATCGACCAGGCGGTGAATTCCACGGCCACTATCTTGAGGAGGGTGAGTCCTGGTCACCGAAAACTTTCCGTTGTCGTTGTCATCAGTGCCGGAGAGCAGCCCCTGCAGTGCGAAAAACTGCCCGGTTAGAAGCATGTTCGTGCCGTTGCCGCAGCCTTTCTCACTGAAGTAAAAGCGGCACGGATGGGACCTTCTATGCTGAACGTCTTGCAGAATGTCATGTGATGGCGCATGGATGGATTATATAGGTAATAAAACCAGAATTCTAGCCGGTTGAAATGAAAATCGACCAGGCGGTGAATTCCATGGCCGCTATCGTAAGGAAGGTGAGTCCTGGTCACCGAAAACTTTCCGTGGTCGTTGTCACTAGTGCCAGAGAGCAGCCCCTGCAGTGCGAAAAATTGCCCGGTTAGAAGCATGTTCGTACCGTTGCCGCAGCCTTTCTCACTGAAGTAAAAGCGGCACGGATGGGACTTTCTGTGCTGAACGTCTTGCAGAATGTCATGTGATGGCGCATGGATGGATTATATGGGTAATCAAACCGGGGTTCTAGGCGGCTGAAATGAAAATCGGCCAGCCGGTGAATTCCAAGTCTGCTATCTTGAGGAGGGTGAGTCCAGGTCACCGAATACTTTCCGTTGTCGTTGTCACCAGTGCCGGAGAGCAGCCCCTGCAGTGTGAAAAATCGCCCGGTTAGAAGCATGTTCGTGCCCTTGCCGCTGCTTTTCCCACTGAAGTAAAAGCGGCACAGATGGTACCTTCTCTGCTGAACGTCTTGCAGAATGTCATGTGATGCCGCATGGCTGGATTATATGGGTAATCTAACCAGGATTCTATCCGGTTGAAATGAAAATCGGCCAGGCGGTGAATTCTACGTCCGCTATCTTGAGGAGGGTGAGTCCTGGTCACCGAAGACTTTCCGTTGTCGTTGTCACCAGTGCCGGAGAGCAGCCCCTGCAGTGTGAAAAATTGCCTGGTTAGAAGCATGTTCGTGCCCTTGCCGCTGCTTTTCCCACTGAAGTAAAAGCGGCACAGATGGGACCTTCTATGCTGAACGTCTTGCAGAATGTCACGTGGTGCCGCATTGTTGGATTATATGGGCAATCAAACCAGGATTCTAGCCTGTTGAAATGAAAATCGACCGGCCGGTGAATTCCACGGCCGCTATCTTGAGGAAGGTGAGTCCTGGTCACCGAAAACTTTCCGTTGTCGTTGTCATCAGTGCCGGAGAACAGCCCCTGCAGTGTGAAAAATTGCCCGGTTAGAAGCATGTTCGTGCCGTTGCCGCAGCCTTTCTCACTGAAGTAAAAGCGGCACGGATGGGACCTTCTATGCTGAACGTCTTGCAGAATGTCATGTGATGGCGCATGGATGGATTATATGGGTAATCTAACCAGGATTCTATCCGGTTGAAATGAAAATCGGCCAGCCGGTGAATTCTAAGTCTGCTATCTTGAGGAGGGTGAGTCCAGGTCACCGAATACTTTCCGTTGTCGTTGTCACCAGTGCCGGAGAGCAGCCCCTGCAGTGTGAAAAATGGCCCGGTTAGAAGCATGTTCGTGCCCTTGCCGCTGCTTTTCCCACTGAAGTAAAAGCGGCACAGATGGGACCTTCTATGCTGAACGTCTTGCAGAATGTCACGTGGTGCCGCATGCATGGATTATATGGGCAATCAAACCAGGATTCTAGCCTGTTGAAATGAAAATCGGCCATGCGGTGAATTCTAAGTCCGTTATCTTGAGGAGGGGGAGTCCTGGTCACCGAAAACTTTCCGTTGTCGTTGTCACCAATGCTGGAGAGCAGCCCCTGCAGTGTGAAAAATTGCCCGGTTAGAAGCATGTTGGTGCCGTTGCCGCAGCTTTTCCCACTGAAGTAAAAGCGGCACGGATGGGACCTTCTATGTTGAACGTCTTGCAGAATGTCACGTGGTGCCGCATGGATGGATTATATGGGCAATCAAACCAGGATTCTAGCCTGTTGAAATGAAAATCGGCCATGCGGTGAATTCTAAGTCTGCTATCTTGAGGAGGGTGAGTCCAGGTCACCGAATACTTTCCGTTGTCGTTGTCATCAGTGCCGGAGAGCAGCCCCTGCAGTGCGAAAAATTGCCCGGTTAGAAGCATGTTCGTGCCGTTGCCGCAGCCTTTTTCACTGAAGTAAAAGCGGCACGGATACGACATTCTATGCTGAACGTCTTGCAGAATGTCACGTGGTGCCGCATGGATGGATTATATGGGCAATCAAACCAGGATTCTAGCCGGTTGAAATGAAAATCGACCAGGCGGTGAATTCTACGGCCGCTATCTTGAGGAACGTGAGTCCTGCTCACCGAAAACTTTACGTGGTCGTTGTCATCAGTGCGGAGAGCAGCCCCTGCAGTGTGAAAAATCGCCCGGTTAGAAGCATGTTCGTGCCCTTGCCGCTGCTTTTCCCACTGAAGTAAAAGCGGCACAGATGGTACCTTCTATGCTGAACGTCTTGGAGAATGTCATGTGGCGCCGCATGGATGGATTATATGGGTAATCAAAGCAGGATTGTAGCCGGCTGAAATGAAAATCGGCCAGCCGGTGAATTCTACGTCCGCTATCTTGAGGAGGGTGAGTCCTGCTCACCGAAGACTTTACGTTGTCGTTGTCACCAGTGCCGGAGAGCAGCCCCTGCAGTGTGAAAAATTGCCTGGTAAGAGCATGTTCGTGCCTTTCCCGCTGCTTTTCCCACTGAAGTAAAAGCGGCACAGATGGTACCTTTTATGCTGAACGTTTTGCAGAATGTCATGTGGTGCCGCATGGATGGATTATATGGGTAATCAAACCATGATTCTATCCGGTTGAAATGAAAATCGGCCAGGCGGTGAATTCTACGTCCGCTATCTTGAGGAGGGTGAGTCCTGGTCACCGAAGACTTTTCGTTGTCTTTGTCATCAGTCCCGGAGAGCAGCCCCTGCAGTGTGAAAAATCGCCCGGTTTGAAGCATGTTCGTGCCGTTGCCGCAGCCTTTCCAACTGAAGTAAATGCAGCACAGATGGTACCTTCTATGCTGAACGTCTTGCAGAATGTCATATGGTGCCGCATGGAAGGATTTTATGGGCATTAAAACCAGGATTCTAGCCGGTTGAAATGAAAATCGACCAGGCGGTGAATTCCACGGCCGCTATCTTGAGGAAGGTGAGTCCTGGTCACCGAAAGCTTTCCGTGGTCGTTGTCACCAGTGCCAGAGAGCAGCCCCTGCAGTGTGGAAAATTGCCCGGTTAGAAGCATGTTCGTGCCGTTGCCGCAGCCTTTCCCACTGAAGTAAAAGCGGCACGGATGGGACCTTCTATGCTGAACGTCTTGCAGAATGTCATGTGATTGCGCATGGATGGATTATATGGGTAAAAAAACCAGGATTCTAGCCGGTTGAAATGAAAATCGACCAGGCGGTGAATTCCACGGCCGCTATCTTAAGGAAGGTGAGTCCTGGTCACCGAAAACTTTCCGTGGTCGTTGTCACTAGTGCCAGAGAGCAGCCCCTGCAGTGCGAAAAATTGCCTGGTAAGAGCATGTTCGTGCCTTTCCCGCTGCTTTTCCCACTGAAGTAAAAGCGGCACACATGGTACCTTTTATGCTGAACGTTTTGCAGAATGTCATGTGGTGCCGCATGGATGGATTATATGGGTAATCAAACCAGGATTCTATCCGGTTGAAATGAAAATCGGCCAGGCGGTGAATTCTACGTCCGCTATCTTGAGGAGGGTGAGTCCTGGTCACCGAAGACTTTTCGTTGTCTTTGTCATCAGTCCCGGAGAGCAGCCCCTGCAGTGTGAAAAATCGCCCGGTTTGAAGCATGTTCGTGCCGTTGCCGCAGCCTTTCCAACTGAAGTAAATGCAGCACAGATGGTACCTTCTATGCTGAACGTCTTGCAGAATGTCATATGGTGCCGCATGGAAGGATTTTATGGGCATTAAAACCAGGATTCTAGCCGGTTGAAATGAAAATCGACCAGGCGGTGAATTCCACGGCCACTATCTTGAGGAGGGTGAGTCCTGGTCACCGAAAACTTTCCGTTGTCGTTGTCATCAGTGCCGGAGAGCAGCCCCTGCAGTGCGAAAAATTGCCCGGTTAGAAGCATGTTCTTGCCGTTGCCGCAGCCTTTCTCACTGAAGTAAAAGCGGCACGGATGGGACCTTCTATGCTGAACGTCTTGCAGAATGTCATGTGATTGCGCATGGATGGATTATATGGGTAAAAAAACCAGGATTCTAGCCGGTTGAAATGAAAATCGACCAGGCGGTGAATTCCACGGCCGCTATCTTAAGGAAGGTGAGTCCTGGTCACCGAAAACTTTACGTTGTCGTTGTCACCAGTGCCGGAGAGCAGCCCCTGCAGTGTGAAAAATTGCCTGGTAAGAGCATGTTCGTGCCTTTCCCGCTGCTTTTCCCACTGAAGTAAAAGCGGCACAGATGGTACCTTTTATGCTGAACGTTTTGCAGAATGTCATGTGGTGCCGCATGGATGGATTATATGGGTAATCAAACCAGGATTCTATCCGGTTGAAATGAAAATCGGCCAGGCGGTGAATTCTACGTCCGCTATCTTGAGGAGGGTGAGTCCTGGTCACCGAAGACTTTTCGTTGTCTTTGTCATCAGTCCCGGAGAGCAGCCCCTGCAGTGTGAAAAATCGCCCGGTTTGAAGCATGTTCGTGCCGTTGCCGCAGCCTTTCCAACTGAAGTAAATGCAGCACAGATGGTACCTTCTATGCTGAACGTCTTGCAGAATGTCATATGGTGCCGCATGGAAGGATTTTATGGGCATTAAAACCAGGATTCTAGCCGGTTGAAATGAAAATCGACCAGGCGGTGAATTCCACGGCCACTATCTTGAGGAGGGTGAGTCCTGGTCACCGAAAACTTTCCGTTGTCGTTGTCATCAGTGCAGGAGAGCAGCCCCTGCAGTGCGAAAAATTGCCCGGTTAGAAGCATGTTCGTGCCGTTGCCGCAGCCTTTCTCACTGAAGTAAAAGCGGCACGGATGGGACCTTCTATGCTGAACGTCTTGCAGAATGTCATGTGATTGCGCATGGATGGATTATATGGGTAAAAAAACCAGGATTCTAGCCGGTTGAAATGAAAATCGACCAGGCGGTGAATTCCACGGCCGCTATCTTAAGGAAGGTGAGTCCTGGTCACCGAAAACTTTCCGTGGTCGTTGTCACTAGTGCCAGAGAGCAGCCCCTGCAGTGCGAAAAATTGCCCGGTTAGAAGCATGTTCGTACCGTTGCCGCAGCCTTTCTCACTGAAGTAAAAGCGGCACGGATGGGACTTTCTGTGCTGAACGTCTTGCAGAATGTCATGTGATGGCGCATGGATGGATTATATGGGTAATCAAACCGGGGTTCTAGGCGGCTGAAATGAAAATCGGCCAGCCGGTGAATTCTAAGTCTGCTATCTTGAGGAGGGTGAGTCCAGGTCACCGAATACTTTCCGTTGTCGTTGTCACCAGTGCCGGAGAGCAGCCCCTGCAGTGTGAAAAATGGCCCGGTTAGAAGCATGTTCGTGCCCTTGCCGCTGCTTTTCCCACTGAAGTAAAAGCGGCACAGATGGGACCTTCTATGCTGAACGTCTTGCAGAATGTCACGTGGTGCCGCATGGATGGATTATATGGGCAATCAAACCAGGATTCTAGCCTGTTGAAATGAAAATCGGCCATGCGGTGAATTCTAAGTCCGTTATCTTGAGGAGGGGGAGTCCTGGTCACCGAAAACTTTCCGTTGTCGTTGTCACCAATGCTGGAGAGCAGCCCCTGCAGTGTGAAAAATTGCCCGGTTAGAAGCATGTTGGTGCCGTTGCCGCAGCTTTTCCCACTGAAGTAAAAGCGGCACGGATGGGACCTTCTATGCTGAACGTCTTGCAGAATGTCACGTGGTGCCGCATGGATGGATTATATGGGCAATCAAACCAGGATTCTAGCCTGTTGAAATGAAAATCGGCCATGTGGTGAATTCTAAGTCTGCTATCTTGAGGAGGGTGAGTCCAGGTCACCGAATACTTTCCGTTGTCGTTGTCATCAGTGCCGGAGAGCAGCCCCTGCAGTGCGAAAAATTGCCCGGTTAGAAGCATGTTCGTGCCGTTGCCGCAGCCTTTTTCACTGAAGTAAAAGCGGCACGGATGGGACCTTCTATGCTGAACGTCTTGCAGAATGTCACGTGGTGCCGCATGGATGGATTATATGGGCAATCAAACCAGGATTCTAGCCGGTTGAAATGAAAATCGACCAGGCGGTGAATTCTACGGCCGCTATCTTGAGGAACGTGAGTCCTGCTCACCGAAAACTTTACGTGGTCGTTGTCATCAGTGCGGAGAGCAGCCCCTGCAGTGTGAAAAATCGCTCGGTTAGAAGCATGTTCGTGCCCTTGCCGCTGCTTTTCCCACTGAAGTAAAAGCGGCACAGATGGTACCTTCTATGCTGAACGTCTTGGAGAATGTCATGTGGCGCCGCATGGATGGATTATATGGGTAATCAAAGCAGGATTGTAGCCGGCTGAAATGAAAATCGGCCAGCCGGTGAATTCTACGTCCGCTATCTTGAGGAGGGTGAGTCCTGCTCACCGAAGACTTTACGTTGTCGTTGTCACCAGTGCCGCAGAGCAGCCCCTGCAGTGTGAAAAATTGCCTGGTAAGAGCATGTTCGTGCCTTTCCCGCTGCTTTTCCCACTGAAGTAAAAGCGGCACAGATGGTACCTTTTATGCTGAACGTTTTGCAGAATGTCATGTGGTGCCGCATGGATGGATTATATGGGTAATCAAACCAGGATTCTATCCGGTTGAAATGAAAATCGGCCAGGCGGTGAATTCTACGTCCGCTATCTTGAGGAGGGTGAGTCCTGGTCACCGAAGACTTTTCGTTGTCTTTGTCATCAGTCCCGGAGAGCAGCCCCTGCAGTGTGAAAAATCGCCCGGTTTGAAGCATGTTCGTGCCGTTGCCACAGCCTTTCCAACTGAAGTAAATGCAGCACAGATGGTACCTTCTATGCTGAACGTCTTGCAGAATGTCATATGGTGCCGCATGGAAGGATTTTATGGGCATTAAAACCAGGATTCTAGCCGGTTGAAATGAAAATCGACCAGGCGGTGAATTCCACGGCCGCTATCTTGAGGAAGGTGAGTCCTGGTCACCGAAAGCTTTCCGTGGTCGTTGTCACCAGTGCCAGAGAGCAGCCCCTGCAGTGTGGAAAATTGCCCGGTTAGAAGCATGTTCGTGCCGTTGCCGCAGCCTTTCCCACTGAAGTAAAAGCGCCAGAGATGGGACCTTCTATGCTGAACGTCTTGCAGAATGTCATGTGATGCCGCATGGCTGGATTATATGGGTAATCAAACCAGGATTCTAGCCGGCTGAAATGAAAATCGACCAGGCGGTGAATTCCACGGCCGCTATCTTGAGGAAGGTGAGTCCTGGTCACCGAAAACTTTCCGTGGTCGTTGTCATCAGTGCCGGAGAGCAGCCCCTGCAGTGTGAAAAATCGCCCGGTTAGAAGCATGTTCGTGCCCTTGCCGCTGCTTTTCCCACTGAAGTAAAAGCGGCTCAGATGGTACCTTCTATGCTGAACGTCTTGCAGAATGTCATGTGGTGCCGCATAGATGGATTATATGAGTAATCAAACCAGGATTCTAGCCGGCTGAAATGAAAATCGGCCAGCCGGTGAATTCTGCGTCCGCTATCTTGAGGAGGGTGTATCCTGGTCACCGAAGACTTTCCGTTGTCGTTGTCATCAGTGCTGGAGAGCAGCCCCTGCAGTGGGAAAAATCGCCCGGTTAGAAGCATGTTCGTGCCCTTGCCGCTGCTTTTAGCACTGAAGTAAAAGCGGCACAGATGGTACCTTCTATGCTGAACGTCTTGCAGAATGTCATGTGATGCTGCATGGCTGGATTATCTGGGTAATCAAAGCGGGATTCTATCCGGTTGAAATGAAAATCGGCCAGGCGGGAAATTCTACGTCCGCTATCTTGAGGAGGGTGAGTCCTGGTCACCGAAGACTTTCCGTTGTCGTTGTCACCAGTGCCGGAGAGCAGCCCCTGCAGTGTGAAAAATTGCCTGGTTAGAGGAATGTTCGTGCCCTTGCCGCTAGTGTTCCCACTGAAGTAAACGCGGCACAGATGGTACCTTTTATGCTGAACGTTTTGCAGAATGTCATGTGGTGCCGCATTGATGGATTATATGGGTAATCAAACCAGGATTCAATCCAGTTGAAATGAAAATCGGCCAGGCGGTGAATTCTAAGTCCGCTATCTTTAGGAGGGTGAGTCCTGGTCACCGAAGACTTTCCGTTGTCTTTGTCATCAGTGCCGGAGCGCAGCCCCTGCAGTGTGAAAAATCGCCCGGTTAGAAGCATGTTCGTGCCCTTGCCGCTGCTTTTCCCACTGAATTAAAAGCGGCACAGATGGTAGCTTCTATGATGAACGTCTTGCAGAATGTCATGTGGTGCCGCATGGATGGATTTTATGGGTAATCAAACCAGGATTCTAGCCAGCTGAAATGAAAATCGGCCAGCCGGTGAATTCTAAGTCCGCTATCTCTAGGAGGGTGAGTCCAAGTCACCGAAAACGTTCCGTTGTCGTTGTCACCAGTGGCGGAGAGCAGCCCCTGCAGCGTGGAAATTGCCCGGTTAGAAGCATGTTCGTGCCGTTGCCGTAGCCTTTCCCACTGAAGTAAATGCGGCAGAGATGGGACCTTCTAAGCTGAACGTCTTGCAGAATTTCATGTGATGTCGCATGGATGGATTATATGGGTAATCAAACCAGGATTCTAGCCGGTTGAAAAGAAAATCGGCAGGCGGTGAATCCCACGGCCGCTGTCTTGTGGATGGTGAGTCCTGGTCACCGAAAACGTTCGGTTGTCGTTGTCAACAGTGCCGAAGAGCAGCCCCTGCAGTGTGGAAAATTGCCCGGTTAGAAGCATGTTCGTGCCGTTGCCGCAGCCTTTCCAACTGAAGTAAAAGCAGCAAAGATGGGACCTTCTATGCTGAACGTCTTGCAGAATGTCATGTGGTGCCGCATGGAAGGATTATATGGGCATTCAAACCAGGATTCTAGCCGGTTGAAATGAAAATCGGCCAGGCGGTGAATTCCCAGTCCGTTATCTTGAGGAGGGTGAGTCCTGGTCACCGAAAACTTTCCGTTGTCGTTGTCACCAGTGCCGGAGAGCAGCCCCTGCAGTGTGAAAAATTGCTCGGTTAGAAGCATGTTCTTGCCGTTGCCGCAGCCTTTCCCACTGAAGTAAAAGCGGCAGAGATGGGACCTTCTATGCTGAACGTGTTGCAGAATGTCATGTGATGCCGCATGGCTGGATTATATGGGTAATCAAACCAGGATTCTAGCCGGCTGAAATGAAAATCGGCCAGCCGGTGAATTCCACGGCCGCTATCTTGAGGAGGGTGAGTCCTGGTCACCGAAAACGTTCCGTTGTCGTTGTCACCAGTGCCGGAGAGCAGCCCCTGCAGTGTGAAAAATTGCTCGGTTAGAAGCATGTTCGTGCCGTTCCCGCAGCCTTTCCCACTGAAGTCAAAGCGGCAGAGATGGGACCTTCTATGCTGAACGTCTTGCAGAATGTCATGTGGTGCCGCATGGAAGGATTATATGGGCATTCAAACCAGGATTCTAGCCGGTTGAAATGAAAATCGGCCAGGCGGTGAATTCCCAGTCCGTTATCTTGAGGAGGGTGAGTCCTGGTCACCGAAAACTTTCCGTTGTCGTTGTCATCATTGCCGGAAAGCAGCCCCTGCCGTGTGAAAAATCGCCCGGTTAGAAGCATGTTCGTGCCCTTGCCGCTGCTTTTCCCACTGAAGTAAAAGCGGCACAGATGGTACCTTCTATGCTGAACGTTTTGCAGAATATCACGTGGTGCCGCATGGATGGATTATATGGGTAATCAAACCAGGATTCTATCCGGTTGAAATGAAAACCGGCCAGGCGGTTAAATCTACGTCCGCTATCTTGAGGAGGGTGAGTCCTGGTCACCGAAGACTTTCCGTTGTCGTTGTCATCAGTGCCGGAGAGCAGCCCCTGCCGTGTGAAAAATCGCCCGGCTAGAAGCTTGTTCGTGCCCTTGCCGCTGCTTTTCCCACTGATGTAAAAGCGGCACAGATGGTACCTTCTTTGCTGAACGTTTTGCAGAATGTCATGTGGTGCCGCATGGATGGATTACATGGGTAATCAAACCAGGATTCAAGCAGGTTGAAATGAAAATCGGCCAGGCGGTGGATTCTAAGTCCGTTATCTTGAGGAGGGAGTGTCCTGGTCACCGAAAAATTTCCGTTGTCGTTGTCATCAGTGCCGGAGAGCAGCCCCTGCAGTGTGAAAAATCGCCCGGTTAGAACCATGTTCGTGCCCTTGCAGCAGCCTTTTCCCACTGAAGTAAAAGCGGCAGAGATGGGATCTTCTATGCTGAACGTGTTGCAGAATGTCATCTGATGCCGCATGGCTGGATTGTATGGGTAATCAAACCAGGATTCTAGCCGGCATAAATGAAACTCCGCCAGGCGGTGAATTCTACATCCGCTATCTTGAGGAGGGTGAGTCCTGGTCACCGAAGACTTTCCGTTGTCGTTGTCACCAGTGCCGGAGAGCAGCCCCTGCAGTGTGAAAAATTGCCTGGTTAGAAGCATGTTCGTGCTGTTGCCGCAGCCTCTCCCACTGAAGTAAAAGCGGCAGAGATGGGACCTTCTATGCTGAACGTGTTGCAGAAAGCCATGTGATGCCGCATGGCTGGATTATATGGGTAATCAAACCAGGATTCTAGTCGGCTGAAATGAAAATCGGCCAGCCGGTGAATTCCACGGCCGCTATCTTGTGGAGCGTGAGTCCTGGTCACAGAAAACGTTCCGTTGTTGTCACCAGTGCAGGAGAGCAGCCCCTGCGGTGTGGAATATTGCGCGGTTAGAAGCATGTTCGTGCTGTTGCCGCAGCCTTTCCCACTGAAGTAAAAGCGGCAGAGATGGGACCTTTTATGCTGAACGTGTAGCAGAATGTCATGTGATGCCGCATGGCTGGAATATATGGGTAATCAAACCAGGATTCCAGCAGGTTGAAATGAAAATCGGCCAGGCGGTGGATTCTGACAAACCAGGATTCTAGCAGGTTGAAATGAAAATTGGCCAGGCGGTGGATTCTAAGTCCGTTATCTTGAGGAGGGTGAGTCCTGGTCACCAAAAACTTTCCGTTGTCGTTGTCATCAGTGCCGGAGAGCAGCCCCTGCAGCGTGAAAAATCGCCCGGTTAGAAGCATGTTCGTGCCCTTGCCGCAGCCTTTTCCCACTGAAGGTAAAGCGGCAGAGATGGGACCTTCTGTGCTGAACGTGTTGTAGAATGTCATGTGATGCCGCATGGCTGGATTATATGGGTAATCAAACCAGGATTCTAGCCGGCTGAAATGAAAATCGGCCAGCCGGTGAATTCCACGGCCGCTATCTTGAGGAGGGTGAGTCCTGGTCACCGAAAACGTTCCGTTGTCGTTGTCACCAGTGCCGGAGAGCAGCCCCTGCAGTGTGGATTATTGCCGGTTAGAAGCATGTTCTTGCCGTTGCCGCAGCCTTTCCCACTGAAGTAAAAGCGGCAGAGATGGGGCCTTTTATGCTGAACGTCTTGCAGAATGTCATGTGATGCCGCGTGGCTGGAATATATGGGTAATCAAACCAGGATTCTAGCAGGTTGAAATGAAAATCGGCCCGGCGGTGAATTCTAAGTCCGTTAACTTGATGAGGGTGAGTCCTGGTCACCGAAAACTTTCCGTTGTCGTTGTCACCAGTGCCGGAGAGCAGCCGCTGCAGTGTGAAAAATTGCTCGGTTAGAAGCATGTTCGTGCCGTTGCCGCAGCCTTTCCCACTGAAGTCAAAGCGGCAGAGATGGGACCTTCTATGCTGAACGTCTTGCAGAATGTCATGTGATGCCGCATGGCTGGATTATATGGGTAATCAAACCAGGATTCTAGCCGGCTCAAATGAAAATCGGCCAGGCGGTGAGTTCTAAGTCCGTTATCTTGAGGAGGGTGAGTCCTGGTCACCGAAGACTTTCCGTTGTCGTTGTCATTATTGCCGGAAAGCAGCCCCTGCCGTGTGAAAAATCGCCCGGTTAGAAGCATGTTCGTGCCCTTGCCGCTGCTTTTCCCACTGAAGTAAAAGCGGCACAGATGGTACCTTCTATGCTGGACGTTTTGCAGAATATCATGTGGTGCCGCATGGATGGATTATATGGGTAATCAAACCAGGATTCTATCCGGTTGAAATGAAAACCGGCCAGGCGGTTAATTCTACGTCCGCTATCTTGAGGAGGGTGAGTCCTGGTCACCGAAGACTTTCCGTTGTCGTTGTCATCTGTGTGGAGAGCAGCCCCTGCAGTGTGAAAAATCGCCCGGTTAGAAGCTTGTTCGTGCCATTGCCGCTGCTTTTCCCACTGAAGTAAAAGCGGCACAGATGGTACCTTCTTTGCTGAACGTTTTGCAGAATGTCAGGTGGTGCCGCATGGATGGATTATATGGGTATTCAAACCAGGATTCTATTCGGTTGAAATGAAAATCGGCCAGGCGGTGAATTCTACGTCCGCTATCTTGAGGAGGGTGTGTTCTGGTCACCGAAAACTTTCCGTTGTCGTTATCATCAGTGACGGAGAGCAGCCCCTGGAGTGTGAAAAATCGCCCGGTTATAAGCATGTTCGTGCCCTTGCAGCAGCCTTTTCCCACTGAAGTAAAAGCGGCAGAGATGGGACCTTCTATGCTGAACGTGTTGCAGAATGTCATCTGATGCCGCATGGCTGGATTATATGGGTAATCAAACCAGGATTCTAGACGGCATAAATGAAAATCGGCCAGCCGGTGAATTCCATGGCCGCTATCTTGAGGAGGGTGAGTCCTGGTCACCGAAAACGTTCCGTTGTCGTTGTCACCAGTGCCGGAGAGCAGCCCCTGCAGTGTGGAATATTGCCCGGTTAGAAGCATGTTCTTGCCGTTGCCGCAGCCTTTCCCACTGAAGTAAAGCGGCAGAGATGAGACCGTCTATGCTGAACGTCTTGCAGTATGTCATGTGATGCCGCATGGCTGGATTATATGGGTAGTGAAACCATAGTTCTAGCCGGCTGAAATGAAAATTGGCCAGGCGGTGAATTCGAAGTCCGTTATCTTGAGGAGGGTGAGTCCTGGTCACCGAAGACTTTCCGTTGTCGTTGTCATCATTGCCGGAGAGCAGCCCCTGCAGTGTGAAAAATCGCCCGGTTAGAAGCATGTTCGTGCCCTTGCCGCTGCTTTTCCCACTGAAGTAAAAGCGGCACAGATGGTACCTTCTATGCTGAACGTCTTGCAGAATGTCATGTGGTGCCGCATGGATGGAATATATGGGTAATCAAACAAGGATTCTAGCCGGCTGAAATGAAAATCGGCCAGCCGGTGAATTCCACGGCCGCTATCTTGAGGAGGGTGAGTCCTGGTCACCGAAAACTTTCCGTTGTCGTTGTCATCATTGCCGGAAAGCAGCCCCTGCCGTGTGAAAAATCGCCCGGTTAGAAGCATGTTCGTGCCCTTGCCGCTGCTTTTCCCACTGAAGTAAAAGCGGCACAGATGGTACCTTCTATGCTGAACGTTTTGCAGAATATCACGTGGTGCCGCATGGATGGATTATATGGGTAATCAAACCAGGATTCTATCCGGTTGAAATGAAAACCGGCCAGGCGGTGAATTCTACGTCCGCTATCTTGAGGAGGGTGAGTCCTGGTCACCGAAGACTTTCCGTTGTCGTTGTCATCAGTGCCGGAGAGCAGCCCCTGCAGTGTGAAAAATCGCCCGGTTAGAAGCTTGTTCGTGCCCTTGCCGCTGCTTTTCCCACTGAAGTAAAAGCGGCACAGATGATACCTTCTTTGGTGAACGTTTTGTAGAATGTCATGTGGTGCCGCATGGATGGATTACATGGGTAATCAAACCAGGATTCTAGCAGGTTGAAATGAAAATCTGCCAGGCGATGAATTCTAAGTCCCTTATCTTGAGGAGGGTGAGTCCTGGTCACCGAAGACTTTCCGTTGTCGTTGTCATCATTGCCGGAGAGCAGCCCCTGCAGTGTGAAAAATCGCCCGGTTAGAAGCATGTTCGTGCCCTTGCCGCTACTTTTCCCACTGAAGTAAAAGCGGCACAGATGGTACCTTCTATGCTGAACGTCTTGCAGAATGTCATGTGGTGCCGCATGGATGGAATATATGGGTAATCAAACAAGGATTCTAGCCGGCTGAAATGAAAATCGGCCAGCCGGTGAATCCTAAGTCCGCAATCTTGTGGAGGGTGAGTCCAGGTCCCCGAAGACTTTCCGTTGTCGTTGTCATCAGTGCCGGAGAGCAGCCTCTGCAGTGTGAAAAATCGCCCGGTTAGAAGCATGTTCGTGCCCTTGCCGCTGCTTTTCCCACTGAAGTAAAAGCGGCAGAGATGGGACCTTCTATGCTGAACGTCTTGCAGAATGTCATGTGATGCCGCATGGCTGGATTATATGGGTAATCAAACCAGGATTCTAGCCGGCTGAAATGAAAATCGGCCAGCCGGTGAATTCCACGGCCGCTATCTTGAGGAGGGTGAGTCCTGGTCACCGAAAACGTTCCGTTGTCGTTGTCACGAGTGCCGGAGAGCAGCCCCTGCAGTGTGAAAAATTGCTCGGTTAGAAGCATGTTCGTGCCGTTGCGGCAGCCTTTCCCACTGAAGTCAAAGCGGCAGAGATGGGACCTTCTATGCTGAACATCTTGCAGATTGTCATGTGATGCCGCATGGCTGGATTATATGGGTAATCAAACCAGGATTCTAGAAGGTTGAAATGAAAATTGGCCAGGCGGTGGATACTAAGTCCGTTATCTTGAGGAGGGTGAGTCCTGGTCACCAAAAACTTTCCGTTGTCGTTGTCATCAGTGCCGGAGAGCAGCCCCTGCAGCGTGAAAAATCGCCCGGTTAGAAGCATGTTCGTGCCCTTGCCGCAGCCTTTTCCCACTGAAGGTAAAGCGGCAGAGATGGGACCTTCTGTGCTGAACGTGTTGTAGAATGTCATGTGATGCCGCATGGCTGGATTATATGGGTAATCAAACCAGGATTCTAGCCGGCTGAAATGAAAATCGGCCAGCCGGTGAATTCCACGGCCGCTATCTTGAGGAGGGTGAGTCCTGGTCACCGAAAACGTTCCGTTGTCGTTGTCACCAGTGCCGGAGAGCAGCCCCTGCAGTGTGGATTATTGCCGGTTAGAAGCATGTTCTTGCCGTTGCCGCAGCCTTTCCCACTGAAGTAAAAGCGGCAGAGATGGGGCCTTTTATGCTGAACGTCTTGCAGAATGTCATGTGATGCCGCGTGGCTGGAATATATGGGTAATCAAACCAGGATTCTAGCAGGTTGAAATGAAAATCGGCCCGGCGGTGAATTCTAAGTCCGTTAACTTGATGAGGGTGAGTCCTGGTCACCGAAAACTTTCCGTTGTCGTTGTCACCAGTGCCGGAGAGCAGCCGCTGCAGTGTGAAAAATTGCTCGGTTAGAAGCATGTTCGTGCCGTTGCCGCAGCCTTTCCCACTGAAGTCAAAGCGGCAGAGATGGGACCTTCTATGCTGAACGTCTTGCAGAATGTCATGTGATGCCGCATGGCTGGATTATATGGGTAATCAAACCAGGATTCTAGCCGGCTCAAATGAAAATCGGCCAGGCGGTGAGTTCTAAGTCCGTTATCTTGAGGAGGGTGAGTCCTGGTCACCGAAGACTTTCCGTTGTCGTTGTCATTATTGCCGGAAAGCAGCCCCTGCCGTGTGAAAAATCGCCCGGTTAGAAGCATGTTCGTGCCCTTGCCGCTGCTTTTCCCACTGAAGTAAAAGCGGCACAGATGGTACCTTCTATGCTGGACGTTTTGCAGAATATCATGTGGTGCCGCATGGATGGATTATATGGGTAATCAAACCAGGATTCTATCCGGTTGAAATGAAAACCGGCCAGGCGGTTAATTCTACGTCCGCTATCTTGAGGAGGGTGAGTCCTGGTCACCGAAGACTTTCCGTTGTCGTTGTCATCAGTGTGGAGAGCAGCCCCTGCAGTGTGAAAAATCGCCCGGTTAGAAGCTTGTTCGTGCCATTGCCGCTGCTTTTCCCACTGAAGTAAAAGCGGCACAGATGGTACCTTCTTTGCTGAACGTTTTGCAGAATGTCAGGTGGTGCCGCATGGATGGATTATATGGGTATTCAAACCAGGATTCTATTCGGTTGAAATGAAAATCGGCCAGGCGGTGAATTCTACGTCCGCTATCTTGAGGAGGGTGTGTTCTGGTCACCGAAAACTTTCCGTTGTCGTTATCATCAGTGACGGAGAGCAGCCCCTGGAGTGTGAAAAATCGCCCGGTTATAAGCATGTTCGTGCCCTTGCAGCAGCCTTTTCCCACTGAAGTAAAAGCGGCAGAGATGGGACCTTCTATGCTGAACGTGTTGCAGAATGTCATCTGATGCCGCATGGCTGGATTATATGGGTAATCAAACCAGGATTCTAGACGGCATAAATGAAAATCGGCCAGCCGGTGAATTCCATGGCCGCTATCTTGAGGAGGGTGAGTCCTGGTCACCGAAAACGTTCCGTTGTCGTTGTCACCAGTGCCGGAGAGCAGCCCCTGCAGTGTGGAATATTGCCCGGTTAGAAGCATGTTCTTGCCGTTGCCGCAGCCTTTCCCACTGAAGTAAAGCGGCAGAGATGAGACCGTCTATGCTGAACGTCTTGCAGTATGTCATGTGATGCCGCATGGCTGGATTATATGGGTAGTGAAACCATAGTTCTAGCCGGCTGAAATGAAAATTGGCCAGGCGGTGAATTCGAAGTCCGTTATCTTGAGGAGGGTGAGTCCTGGTCACCGAAGACTTTCCGTTGTCGTTGTCATCATTGCCGGAGAGCAGCCCCTGCAGTGTGAAAAATCGCCCGGTTAGAAGCATGTTCGTGCCCTTGCCGCTGCTTTTCCCACTGAAGTAAAAGCGGCACAGATGGTACCTTCTATGCTGAACGTCTTGCAGAATGTCATGTGGTGCCGCATGGATGGAATATATGGGTAATCAAACAAGGATTCTAGCCGGCTGAAATGAAAATCGGCCAGCCGGTGAATTCCACGGCCGCTATCTTGAGGAGGGTGAGTCCTGGTCACCGAAAACTTTCCGTTGTCGTTGTCATCATTGCCGTAAAGCAGCCCCTGCCGTGTGAAAAATCGCCCGGTTAGAAGCATGTTCGTGCCCTTGCCGCTGCTTTTCCCACTGAAGTAAAAGCGGCACAGATGGTACCTTCTATGCTGAACGTTTTGCAGAATATCACGTGGTGCCGCATGGATGGATTATATGGGTAATCAAACCAGGATTCTATCCGGTTGAAATGAAAACCGGCCAGGCGGTGAATTCTACGTCCGCTATCTTGAGGAGGGTGAGTCCTGGTCACCGAAGACTTTCCGTTGTCGTTGTCATCAGTGCCGGAGAGCAGCCCCTGCAGTGTGAAAAATCGCCCGGTTAGAAGCTTGTTCGTGCCCTTGCCGCTGCTTTTCCCACTGAAGTAAAAGCGGCACAGATGATACCTTCTTTGGTGAACGTTTTGTAGAATGTCATGTGGTGCCGCATGGATGGATTACATGGGTAATCAAACCAGGATTCTAGCAGGTTGAAATGAAAATCTGCCAGGCGATGAATTCTAAGTCCCTTATCTTGAGGAGGGTGAGTCCTGGTCACCGAAGACTTTCCGTTGTCGTTGTCATCATTGCCGGAGAGCAGCCCCTGCAGTGTGAAAAATCGCCCGGTTAGAAGCATGTTCGTGCCCTTGCCGCTACTTTTCCCACTGAAGTAAAAGCGGCACAGATGGTACCTTCTATGCTGAACGTCTTGCAGAATGTCATGTGGTGCCGCATGGATGGAATATATGGGTAATCAAACAAGGATTCTAGCCGGCTGAAATGAAAATCGGCCAGCCGGTGAATCCTAAGTCCGCAATCTTGTGGAGGGTGAGTCCAGGTCCCCGAAGACTTTCCGTTGTCGTTGTCATCAGTGCCGGAGAGCAGCCTCTGCAGTGTGAAAAATCGCCCGGTTAGAAGCATGTTCGTGCCCTTGCCGCTGCTTTTCCCACTGAAGTAAAAGCGGCAGAGATGGGACCTTCTATGCTGAACGTCTTGCAGAATGTCATGTGATGCCGCATGGCTGGATTATATGGGTAATCAAACCAGGATTCTAGCCGGCTGAAATGAAAATCGGCCAGCCGGTGAATTCCACGGCCGCTATCTTGAGGAGGGTGAGTCCTGGTCACCGAAAACGTTCCGTTGTCGTTGTCACGAGTGCCGGAGAGCAGCCCCTGCAGTGTGAAAAATTGCTCGGTTAGAAGCATGTTCGTGCCGTTGCGGCAGCCTTTCCCACTGAAGTCAAAGCGGCAGAGATGGGACCTTCTATGCTGAACATCTTGCAGATTGTCATGTGATGCCGCATGGCTGGATTATATGGGTAATCAAACCAGGATTCTAGAAGGTTGAAATGAAAATTGGCCAGGCGGTGGATACTAAGTCCGTTATCTTGAGGAGGGTGAGTCCTGGTCACCGAAAACTTTCCGTTGTCGTTGTCATCATTGCCGGAAAGCAGCCCCTGCCGTGTGAAAAATCGCCCGGTTAGAAGCATGTTCGTGCCCTTGCCGCTGCATTTCCCACTGAAGTAAAAGCGGCACAGATGATACCTTCTATGCTGAACGTTTTGCAGAATATCACGTGGTGCCGCATGGATGGATTATATGGGTAATCAAACCAGGATTCTATCCGGTTGAAATGAAAACCGGCCAGGCGGTGAATTCTACGTCCGCTATCTTGAGGAGGGTGAGTCCTGGTCACCGAAGACTTTCCGTTGTTGTTGTCATCAGTGCCGGAGAGCAGCCCCTGCAGTGTGAAAAATCGCCCGGTTAGAAGCTTGTTCGTGCCCTTGCCGCTGCTTTTCCCACTGAAGTAAAAGCGGCACAGATGATACCTTCTTTGCTGAACGTTTTGCAGAATGTCATGTGGTGCCGCATGGATGGATTACATGGGTAATCAAACCAGGATTCTAGCAGGTTGAAATGAAAATCGGCCAGCCGGTGGATTCTAAGTCCGTTATCTTGAGGAGGGTGTGTCCTGGTCACCGAAAAATTTCCGTTGTCGTTGTCATCAGTGCCGGAGAGCAGCCCCTGCAGTGTGAAAAATCGCCCGGTTAGAACCATGTTCGTGCCCTTGGAGCAGCCTTTTCCCACTGAAGTAAAAGCGGCAGAGATGGGACCTTCTATGCTGACCGTGTTGCAGAATGTCATCTGATGCCGCATGGCTGGATTATATTTGTAAGCCGGTGAATTCCAAGGCCGCTATCTTGAGGAGCGTGAGTCCTGGTCACCGAAAACGTTCCGTTGTCGTTGTCACCAGTGCCGGAGAGCAGCCCCTGCAGTGTGGAATATTGCCCGGTTAGAAGCATGTTCATGCCGTTGCCGCAGCCTTTCCCACTAAAGTAAAAGCGGCAGAGATGGGGCCTTCTATGCTGAACGTCTTGCAGAATGTCATGTGATGCCGCATGCCTGGAATATATGGGTAACCAAACCAGGATTCTAGCAGGTTGAAATGAAAATCGGCCAGGTGGTGAATTCTACATCCGCTATCTTCAGGAGGGTGAGTCCTGGTCACCAAAGACTTTGCGTTGTCGTTGTCACCAGTGCCGGAGAGCAGCCCCTGCAGTGTGAAAAATTGCCCGGTTAGAAGCATGTTGGTGCCTTTGCCGCAGCCTTTCCCACTGAAGTAAAAGCGGCAGCGATGGGACCTTCTATGCTGAACGTTTTGCAGAATGTCATGTGATGGCGCATGGATGGATTATATGGGTAATCAAACAAGGATTCTAGCCGGTTGAAATGAAAATCGACCAGGCGGTGAATTCCACGGCCGCTATCTTGAGGAAGGTGAGTCCTGGTCACCGAAAACTTTCCGTGGTCGTTGTCATCAGTGCCGGAGAGCAGCCCCTGCAGTGTGAAAAATCGCCCGGTTAGAAGCATGTTCGTGCCCTTGCCGCTGCTTTTCCCACTGAAGTAAAAGCGGCTCAGATGGTACCTTCTATGCTGAACGTCTTGCAGAATGTCATGTGGTGCCGCATAGATGGATTATATGAGTAATCAAACCAGGATTCTAGCCGGCTGAAATGAAAATCGGCCAGCCGGTGAATTCTACGTCCGCTATCTTGAGGAGGGTGTATCCTGGTCACCGAAGACTTTCCGTTGTCGTTGTCATCAGTGCCGGAGAGCAGCCCCTGCAGTGGGAAAAATCGCCCGGTTAGAAGCATGTTCGTGCCCTTGCCGCTGCTTTTAGCACTGAAGTAAAAGCGGCACAGATGGTACCTTCTATGCTGAACGTCTCGCAGAATGTCATGTGATGCTGCATGGCTGGATTATGTGGGTAATCAAAGCGGGATTCTATCCGGTTGAAATGAAAATCGGCCAGGCGGGAAATTCTACGTCCGCTATCTTGAGGAGGGTGAGTCCTGGTCACCGAAGACTTTCCGTTGTCGTTGTCACCAGTGCCGGAGAGCAGCCCCTGCAGTGTGAAAAATTGCCTGGTTAGAAGAATGTTCGTGCCCTTGCCGCTAGTGTTCCCACTGAAGTAAACGCGGCACAGATGGTACCTTTTATGCTGAACGTTTTGCAGAATGTCATGTGGTGCCGCATTGATGGATTATATGGGTAATCAAACCAGGATTCAATCCGGTTGAAATGAAAATCGGTCAGGCGGTGAATTCTAAGTCCGCTATCTTTAGGAGGGTGAGTCCTGGTCACCGAAGACTTTCCGTTGTCTTTGTCATCAGTGCCGGAGAGCAGCCCCTGCAGTGTGAAAAATCGCCCGGTTAGAAGCATGTTCGTGCCCTTGCCGCTGCTTTTCCCACTGAATTAAAAGCGGCACAGATGGTAGCTTCTATGATGAACGTCTTGCAGAATGTCATGTGATGCCGCATGGCTGGATTATATGGGTAGTGAAACCAAAGTTCTAGCCGGCTGAAATGAAAATTGGCCAGGCGGTGAATTCGAAGTCCGTTATCTTGAGGAGGGTGAGTCCTGGTCACCGAAGACTTTCCGTTGTCGTTGTCATCATTGCCGGAGAGCAGCCCCTGCAGTGTGAAAAATCGCCCGGTTAGAAGCATGTTCGTGCCCTTGCCGCTGCTTTTCCCACTGAAGTAAAAGCGGCACAGATGGTACCTTCTATGCTGAACGTCTTGCAGAATGTCATGTGGTGCCGCATGGATGGAATATATGGGTAATCAAACAAGGATTCTAGCCGGCTGAAATGAAAATCGGCCAGTCGGTGAATCCTAAGTCCGCAATCTTGAGGAGGGTGAGTCCAGGTCCCCGAAGACTTTCCGTTGTCGTTGTCATCAGTGCCGGAGAGCTGCCTCTGCAGTGTGAAAAATCGCCCGGTTAGAAGCATGTTCGTGCCCTTGCCGCTGCTTTTCCCACTGAAGTAAAAGCGGCAGAGATGGGACCTTCTATGCTGAACGTCTTGCAGAATGTCGTGTGATGCCGCATGGCTGGATTATATGGGTAATCAAACCAGGATTCTAGCCGGCTGAAATGAAAATCGGCCAGCCGGTGAATTCCACGGCCGCTATCTTGAGGAGGGTGAGTCCTGGTCACCGAAAACTTTCCGTTGTCGTTGTCATCATTGCCGGAAAGCAGCCCCTGCCGTGTGAAAAATCGCCCGGTTAGAAGCATGTTCGTGCCCTTGCCGCTGCTTTTCCCACTGAAGTAAAAGCGGCACAGATGGTACCTTCTATGCTGAACGTTTTGCAGAATATCACGTGGTGCCGCATGGATGGATTATATGGGTAATCAAACCAGGACTCTATCCAGTTGAAATGAAAACCGGCCAGGCGGTGAATTCTACGTCCGCTATCTTGAGGAGGGTGAGTCCTGGTCACCGAAGACTTTCCGTTGTCGTTGTCATCAGTGCCGGAGAGCAGCCCCTGCAGTGTGAAAAATCGCCCGGTTAGAAGCTTGTTCGTGCCCTTGCCGCTGCTTTTCCCACTGAAGTAAAAGCGGCACAGATGATACCTTCTTTGGTGAACGTTTTGTAGAATGTCATGTGGTGCCGCATGGATGGATTACATGGGTAATCAAACCAGGATTCTAGCAGGTTGAAATGAAAATCTGCCAGGCGATGAATTCTAAGTCCGTTATCTTGAGGAGGGTGAGTCCTGGTCACCGAAGACTTTCCGTTGTCGTTGTCATCATTGCCGGAGAGCAGCCCCTGCAGTGTGAAAAATCGCCCGGTTAGAAGCATGTTCGTGCCCTTGCCGCTACTTTTCCCACTGAAGTAAAAGCGGCACAGATGGTACCTTCTATGCTGAACGTCTTGCAGAATGTCATGTGGTGCCGCATGGATGGAATATATGGGTAATCAAACAAGGATTCTAGCCGGCTGAAATGAAAATCGGCCAGCCGGTGAATCCTAAGTCCGCAATCTTGTGGAGGGTGAGTCCAGGTCCCCGAAGACTTTCCGTTGTCGTTGTCATCAGTGCCGGAGAGCAGCCTCTGCAGTGTGAAAAATCGCCCGGTTAGAAGCATGTTCGTGCCCTTGCCGCTGCTTTTAGCACTGAAGTAAAAGCGGCACAGATGGTACCTTCTATGCTGAACGTCTCGCAGAATGTCATGTGATGCTGCATGGCTGGATTATATGGGTAATCAAAGCGGGATTCTATCCGGTTGAAATGAAAATCGGCCAGGCGGGAAATTCTACGTCCGCTATCTTGAGGAGGGTGAGTCCTGGTCACCGAAGACTTTCCGTTGTCGTTGTCACCAGTGCCGGAGAGCAGCCCCTGCAGTGTGAAAAATTGCCTGGTTAGAAGAATGTTCGTGCCCTTGCCGCTAGTGTTCCCACTGAAGTAAACGCGGCACAGATGGTACCTTTTATGCTGAACGTTTTGCAGAATGTCATGTGGTGCCGCATTGATGGATTATATGGGTAATCAAACCAGGATTCAATCCGGTTGAAATGAAAATCGGTCAGGCGGTGAATTCTAAGTCCGCTATCTTTAGGAGGGTGAGTCCTGGTCACCGAAGACTTTCCGTTGTCTTTGTCATCAGTGCCGGAGAGCAGCCCCTGCAGTGTGAAAAATCGCCCGGTTAGAAGCATGTTCGTGCCCTTGCCGCTGCTTTTCCCACTGAATTAAATGCGGCACAGATGGTAGCTTTTATGATGAACGTCTTGCAGAATGTCATGTGGTGCCGCATGGATGGATTTTATGGGTAATCAAACCAGGATTCTAGCCAGCTGAAATGAAAATCGGCCAGCCGGTTAATTCTAAGTCCGCTATCTCTAGGAGGGTGAGTCCAAGTCACCGAAAACGTTCCGTTGTCGTTGTCACCAGTGGCGGAGAGCAGCCCCTGCAGTGTGGAATATTGCCCGGTTAGAAGCATGTTCTTGCCGTTGCCGCAGCCTTTCCCACTGAAGTAAAGCGGCAGAGATGAGACCGTCTATGCTGAACGTCTTGCAGAATGTCATGTGATGCCGCATGGCTGGATTATATGGGTAGTGAAACCAAAGTTCTAGCCGGCTGAAATGAAAATTGGCCAGGCGGTGAATTCGAAGTCCGTTATCTTGAGGAGGGTGAGTCCTGGTCACCGAAGACTTTCCGTTGTCGTTGTCATCATTGCCGGAGAGCAGCCCCTGCAGTGTGAAAAATCGCCCGGTTAGAAGCATGTTCGTGCCCTTGCCGCTGCTTTTCCCACTGAAGTAAAAGCGGCACAGATGGTACCTTCTATGCTGAACGTCTTGCAGAATGTCATGTGGTGCCGCATGGATGGAATATATGGGTAATCAAACAAGGATTCTAGCCGGCTGAAATGAAAATCGGCCAGTCGGTGAATCCTAAGTCCGCAATCTTGAGGAGGGTGAGTCCAGGTCCCCGAAGACTTTCCGTTGTCGTTGTCATCAGTGCCGGAGAGCTGCCTCTGCAGTGTGAAAAATCGCCCGGTTAGAAGCATGTTCGTGCCCTTGCCGCTGCTTTTCCCACTGAAGTAAAAGCGGCAGACATGGGACCTTCTATGCTGAACGTCTTGCAGAATGTCGTGTGATGCCGCATGGCTGGATTATATGGGTAATCAAACCAGGATTCTAGCCGGCTGAAATGAAAATCGGCCAGCCGGTGAATTCCACGGCCGCTATCTTGAGGAGGGTGAGTCCTGGTCACCGAAAACTTTCCGTTGTCGTTGTCATCATTGCCGGAAAGCAGCCCCTGCCGTGTGAAAAATCGCCCGGTTAGAAGCATGTTCGTGCCCTTGCCGCTGCTTTTCCCACTGAAGTAAAAGCGGCACAGATGGTACCTTCTATGCTGAACGTTTTGCAGAATAACACGTGGTGCCGCATGGATGGATTATATGGGTAATCAAACCAGGATTCTATCCGGTTGAAATGAAAACCGGCCAGGCGGTGAATTCTACGTCCGCTATCTTGAGGAGGGTGAGTCCTGGTCACCGAAGACTTTCCGTTGTCGTTGTCATCAGTGCCGGAGAGCAGCCCCTGCAGTGTGAAAAATCGCCCGGTTAGAAGCTTGTTCGTGCCCTTGCCGCTGCTTTTCCCACTGAAGTAAAAGCGGCACAGATGATACCTTCTTTGGTGAACGTTTTGTAGAATGTCATGTGGTGCCGCATGGATGGATTACATGGGTAATCAAACCAGGATTCTAGCAGGTTGAAATGAAAATCTGCCAGGCGATGAATTCTAAGTCCGTTATCTTGAGGAGGGTGAGTCCTGGTCACCGAAGACTTTCCGTTGTCGTTGTCATCATTGCCGGAGAGCAGCCCCTGCAGTGTGAAAAATCGCCCGGTTAGAAGCATGTTCGTGCCCTTGCCGCTACTTTTCCCACTGAAGTAAAAGCGGCACAGATGGTACCTTCTATGCTGAACGTCTTGCAGAATGTCATGTGGTGCCGCATGGATGGAATATATGGGTAATCAAACAAGGATTCTAGCCGGCTGAAATGAAAATCGGCCAGCCGGTGAATCCTAAGTCCGCAATCTTGTGGAGGGTGAGTCCAGGTCCCCGAAGACTTTCCGTTGTCGTTGTCATCAGTGCCGGAGAGCAGCCTCTGCAGTGTGAAAAACCGCCCGGTTAGAAGCATGTTCGTGCCCTTGCCGCTGCTTTTCCCACTGAAGTAAAAGCGGCAGAGATGGGACCTTCTATGCTGAACGTCTTGCAGAATGTCATGTGATGCCGCATGGCTGGATTATATGGGTAATCAAACCAGGATTCTAGCCGGCTGAAATGAAAATCGGCCAGCCGGTGAATTCCACGGCCGCTATCTTGAGGAGGGTGAGTCCTGGTCACCGAAAACGTTCCGTTGTCGTTGTCACGAGTGCCGGAGAGCAGCCCCTGCAGTGTGAAAAATTGCTCGGTTAGAAGCATGTTCGTGCCGTTGCGGCAGCCTTTCCCACTGAAGTCAAAGCGGCAGAGATGGGACCTTCTATGCTGAACGTCTTGCAGATTGTCATGTGATGCCGCATGGCTGGATTATATGGGTAATCAAACCAGGATTCTAGAAGGTTGAAATGAAAATTGGCCAGGCGGTGGATACTAAGTCCGTTATCTTGAGGAGGGTGAGTCCTGGTCACCGAAAACTTTCCGTTGTCGTTGTCATCATTGCCGGAAAGCAGCCCCTGCCGTGTGAAAAATCGCCCGGTTAGAAGCATGTTCTTGCCCTTGCCGCTGCTTTTCCCACTGAAGTAAAAGCGGCACAGATGATACCTTCTATGCTGAACGTTTTGCAGAATATCACGTGGTGCCGCATGGATGGATTATATGGGTAATCAAACCAGGATTCTAGCAGGTTGAATTGAAAATTGGCCAGGCGGTGGATTCCACGGCCACTATCTTGAGGAAGGTGAGTCCTGGTCACCGAAAACTTTCCGTGGTCGTTGTCATCAGTGCCGGAGAGCAGCCCCTGCAGTGTGAAAAATCGCCCGGTTAGAAGCATGTTCGTGCCCTTGCCGCTGCTTTTCCCACTGAAGTAAAAGCGGCTCAGATGGTACCTTCTATGCTGAACGTCTTGCAGAATGTCATGTGGTGCCGCATAGATGGATTATATGAGTAATCAAACAAGGATTCTAGCCGGCTGAAATGAAAATCGGCCAGCCGGTGAATTCTACGTCCGCTATCTTGAGGAGGGTGTATCCTGGTCACCGAAGACTTTCCGTTGTCGTTGTCACCAGTGCCGGAGAGCAGCCCCTGCAGTGTGAAAAATTGCCTGGTTAGAAGAATGTTCGTGCCCTTGCCGCTAGTGTTCCCACTGAAGTAAACGCGGCACAGATGGTACCTTTTATGCTGAACGTTTTGCAGAATGTCATGTGGTGCCGCATTGATGGATTATATGGGTAATCAAACCAGGATTCAATCCAGTTGAAATGAAAATCGGCCAGGCGGTGAATTCTAAGTCCGCTATCTTTAGGAGGGTGAGTCCTGGTCACCGAAGACTTTCCGTTGTCTTTGTCATCAGTGCCGGAGCGCAGCCCCTGCAGTGTGAAAAATCGCCCGGTTAGAAGCATGTTCGTGCCCTTGCCGCTGCTTTTCCCACTGAATTAAAAGCGGCACAGATGGTAGCTTTTATGATGAACGTCTTGCAGAATGTCATGTGGTGCCGCATGGATGGATTTTATGGGTAATCAAACCAGGATTCTAGCCAGCTGAAATGAAAATCGGCCAGCCGGTGAATTCTAAGTCCGCTATCTCTAGGAGGGTGAGTCCAAGTCACCGAAAACGTTCCGTTGTCGTTGTCACCAGTGGCGGAGAGCAGCCCCTGCAGCGTGGAAATTGCCCGGTTAGAAGCATGTTCGTGCCGTTGCCGCAGACTCTTCCACTGAAGTAAAAGCGGCAGAGATGGGACCTTCTAAGCTGAACATGTTGCAGAATGTCATGTGATGCCGCATGGCTGGATTATATGGGTAATCAAACCAGGATTCTAGCAGGTTGAAATGAAAATCGGCCAGGCGGTGAATTCTAAGTCCGTTATCTTGAGGAGGGTGAGTCCTGGTCACCGAAAACTTTCCGTTGTCGTTGTCATCAGTGCCGGAGAACAGCCCCTGTAGTGTGAAAATTGCCCGGTTAGGAGCATGTTCGTGCCGTTGCCGTAGCCTTTCCCACTGAAGTAAATGCGGCAGAGATGGGACCTTCTAAGCTGAACGTCTTGCAGAATTTCATGTGATGTCGCATGGATGGATTATATGGGTAATCAAACCAGGATTCTAGCCGGTTGAAAAGAAAATCGGCAGGCGGTGAATCCCACGGCCGCTGTCTTGTGGATGGTGAGTCCTGGTCACCGAAAACGTTCGGTTGTCGTTGTCAACAGTGCCGAAGAGCAGCCCCTGCAGTGTGGAAAATTGCCCGGTTAGAAGCATGTTCGTGCCGTTGCCGCAGCCTTTCCAACTGAAGTAAAAGCAGCAAAGATGGGACCTTCTATGCTGAACGTCTTGCAGAATGTCATGTGGTGCCGCATGGAAGGATTATATGGGCATTCAAACCAGGATTCTAGCCGGTTGAAATGAAAATCGGCCAGGCGGTGAATTCCCAGTCCGTTATCTTGAGGAGGGTGAGTCCTGGTCACCGAAAACTTTCCGTTGTCGTTGTCACCAGTGCCGGAGAGCAGCCCCTGCAGTGTGAAAAATTGCTCGGTTAGAAGCATGTTCTTGCCGTTGCCGCAGCCTTTCCCACTGAAGTAAAAGCGGCAGAGATGGGACCTTCTATGCTGAACGTGTTGCAGAATGTCATGTGATGCCGCATGGCTGGATTATATGGGTAATCAAACCAGGATTCTAGCCGGCTGAAATGAAAATCGGCCAGCCGGTGAATTCCACGGCCGCTATCTTGAGGAGGGTGAGTCCTGGTCACCGAAAACGTTCCGTTGTCGTTGTCACCAGTGCCGGAGAGCAGCCCCTGCAGTGTGAAAAATTGCTCGGTTAGAAGAATGTTCGTGCCGTTCCCGCAGCCTTTCCCACTGAAGTCAAAGCGGCAGAGATGGGACCTTCTATGCTGAACGTCTTGCAGAATGTCATGTGGTGCCGCATGGAAGGATTATATGGGCATTCAAACCAGGATTCTAGCCGGTTGAAATGAAAATCGGCCAGGCGGTGAATTCCCAGTCCGTTATCTTGAGGAGGGTGAGTCCTGGTCACCGAAAACTTTCCGTTGTCGTTGTCATCATTGCCGGAAAGCAGCCCCTGCCGTGTGAAAAATCGCCCGGTTAGAAGCATGTTCGTGCCCTTGCCGCTGCTTTTCCCACTGAAGTAAAAGCGGCACAGATGGTACCTTCTATGCTGAACGTTTTGCAGAATATCACGTGGTGCCGCATGGATGGATTATATGGGTAATCAAACCAGGATTCTATCCGGTTGAAATGAAAACCGGCCAGGCGGTTAATTCTACGTCCGCTATCTTGAGGAGGGTGAGTCCTGGTCACCGAAGACTTTCCGTTGTCGTTGTCATCAGTGCCGGAGAGCAGCCCCTGCCGTGTGAAAAATCGCCCGGCTAGAAGCTTGTTCGTGCCCTTGCCGCTGCTTTTCCCACTGATGTAAAAGCGGCACAGATGGTACCTTCTTTGCTGAACGTTTTGCAGAATGTCATGTGGTGCCGCATGGATGGATTACATGGGTAATCAAACCAGGATTCAAGCAGGTTGAAATGAAAATCGGCCAGGCGGTGGATTCTAAGTCCGTTATCTTGAGGAGGGAGTGTCCTGGTCACCGAAAAATTTCCGTTGTCGTTGTCATCAGTGCCGGAGAGCAGCCCCTGCAGTGTGAAAAATCGTCCGGTTAGAACCATGTTCGTGCCCTTGCAGCAGCCTTTTCCCACTGAAGTAAAAGCGGCAGAGATGGGACCTTCTATGCTGAACGTGTTGCAGAATGTCATCTGATGCCGCATGGCTGGATTGTATGGGTAATCAAACCAGGATTCTAGCCGGCATAAATGAAACTCCGCCAGCCGGTGAATTCCACGGCCGCTATCTTGAGGAGCGTGAGTCCTGGTCACCGAAAACGTTCCGTTGTCGTTGTCACCTGTGCCGGAGAGCAGCCCCTGCTGTGTGGAATATTGCCCGGTTAGAAGCATGTTCATGCCGTTGCCGCAGCCTTTCCCACTGAAGTAAAAGCGGCAGAGATGGGGCCTTCTATGCTGAACGTCTTGCAGAATGTCATGTGATGCCGCATGCCTGGAATATATGGGTAACCAAACCAGGATTCTAGCAGGTTGAAATGAAAATCGGCCAGGCGGTGAATTCTACATCCGCTATCTTGAGGAGGGTGAGTCCTGGTCACCGAAGACTTTCCGTTGTCGTTGTCACCAGTGCCGGAGAGCAGCCCCTGCAGTGTGAAAAATTGCCTGGTTAGAAGCATGTTCGTGCTGTTGCCGCAGCCTCTCCCACTGAAGTAAAAGCGGCAGAGATGGGACCTTCTATGCTGAACGTGTTGCAGAAAGCCATGTGATGCCGCATGGCTGGATTATATGGGTAATCAAACCAGGATTCTAGTCGGCTGAAATGAAAATCGGCCAGCCGGTGAATTCCACGGCCGCTATCTTGTAGAGCGTGAGTCCTGGTCACAGAAAACATTCCGTTGTTGTCACCAGTGCAGGAGAGCAGCCCCTGCGGTGTGGAATATTGCCCGGTTAGAAGCATGTTCGTGCTGTTGCCGCAGCCTTTCCCACTGAAGTAAAAGCGGCAGAGATGGGACCTTTTATGCTGAACGTGTAGCAGAATGTCATGTGATGCCGCATGGCTGGAATATATGGGTAATCAAACCAGGATTCCAGCAGGTTGAAATGAAAATCGGCCAGGCGGTGGATTCTGACAAACCAGGATTCTAGCAGGTTGAAATGAAAATCGGCCAGGCGGTGAATTCTACATCCGCTATCTTGAGGAGGGTGAGTCCTGGTCACCAAAAACTTTCCGTTGTCGTTGTCATCAGTGCCGGAGAGCAGCCCCTGCAGCGTGAAAAATCGCCCGGTTAGAAGCATGTTCGTGCCCTTGCCGCAGCCTTTTCCCACTGAAGGTAAAGCGGCAGAGATGGGACCTTCTGTGCTGAACGTGTTGTAGAATGTCATGTGATGCCGCATGGCTGGATTATATGGGTAATCAAACCAGGATTCTAGCCGGCTGAAATGAAAATCGGCCAGCCGGTGAATTCCACGGCCGCTATCTTGAGGAGGGTGAGTCCTGGTCACCGAAAACGTTCCGTTGTCGTTGTCACCAGTGCCGGAGAGCAGCCCCTGCAGTGTGGATTATTGCCGGTTAGAAGCATGTTCTTGCCGTTGCCGCAGCCTTTCCCACTGAAGTAAAAGCGGCAGAGATGGGGCCTTTTATGCTGAACGTCTTGCAGAATGTCATGTGATGCCGCGTGGCTGGAATATATGGGTAATCAAACCAGGATTCTAGCAGGTTGAAATGAAAATCGGCCCGGCGGTGAATTCTAAGTCCGTTAACTTGATGAGGGTGAGTCCTGGTCACCGAAAACTTTCCGTTGTCGTTGTCACCAGTGCCGGAGAGCAGCCGCTGCAGTGTGAAAAATTGCTCGGTTAGAAGCATGTTCGTGCCGTTGCCGCAGCCTTTCCCACTGAAGTCAAAGCGGCAGAGATGGGACCTTCTATGCTGAACGTCTTGCAGAATGTCATGTGATGCCGCATGGCTGGATTATATGGGTAATCAAACCAGGATTCTAGCCGGCTCAAATGAAAATCGGCCAGGCGGTGAGTTCTAAGTCCGTTATCTTGAGGAGGGTGAGTCCTGGTCACCGAAGACTTTCCGTTGTCGTTGTCATTATTGCCGGAAAGCAGCCCCTGCCGTGTGAAAAATCGCCCGGTTAGAAGCATGTTCGTGCCCTTGCCGCTGCTTTTCCCACTGAAGTAAAAGCGGCACAGATGGTACCTTCTATGCTGAACGTTTTGCAGAATATCATGTGGTGCCGCATGGATGGATTATATGGGTAATCAAACCAGGATTCTATCCGGTTGAAATGAAAACCGGCCAGGCGGTTAATTCTACGTCCGCTATCTTGAGGAGGGTGAGTCCTGGTCACCGAAGACTTTCCGTTGTCGTTGTCATCAGTGTGGAGAGCAGCCCCTGCAGTGTGAAAAATCGCCCGGTTAGAAGCTTGTTCGTGCCATTGCCGCTGCTTTTCCCACTGAAGTAAAAGCGGCACAGATGGTACCTTCTTTGCTGAACGTTTTGCAGAATGTCAGGTGGTGCCGCATGGATGGGTTATATGGGTATTCAAACCAGGATTCTATTCGGTTGAAATGAAAATCGGCCAGGCGGTGAATTCTACGTCCGCTATCTTGAGGAGGGTGTGTTCTGGTCACCGAAAACTTTCCGTTGTCGTTATCATCAGTGACGGAGAGCAGCCCCTGCAGTGTGAAAAATCGCCCGGTTATAAGCATGTTCGTGCCCTTGCAGCAGCCTTTTCCCACTGAAGTAAAAGCGGCAGAGATGGGACCTTCTATGCTGAATGTGTTGCAGAATGTCATCTGATGCCGCATGGCTGGATTATATGGGTAATCAAACCAGGATTCTAGACGGCATAAATGAAAATCGGCCAGCCGGTGAATTCCACGGCCGCTATCTTGAGGAGGGTGAGTCCTGGTCACCGAAAACGTTCCGTTGTCGTTGTCACCAGTGCCGGAGAGCAGCCCCTGCAGTGTGGAATATTGCCCGGTTAGAAGCATGTTCTTGCCGTTGCCGCAGCCTTTCCCACTGAAGTAAAGCGGCAGAGATGAGACCGTCTATGCTGAACGTCTTGCAGAATGTCATGTGATGCCGCATGGCTGTGTTATATGGGTAGTGAAACCAAAGTTCTAGCCGGCTGAAATGAAAATTGGCCAGGCGGTGAATTCGAAGTCCGTTATCTTGAGGAGGGTGAGTCCTGGTCACCGAAGACTTTCCGTTGTCGTTGTCATCATTGCCGGAGAGCAGCCCCTGCAGTGTGAAAAATCGCCCGGTTAGAAGCATGTTCGTGCCCTTGCCGCTGCTTTTCCCACTGAAGTAAAAGCGGCACAGATGGTACCTTCTATGCTGAACGTCTTGCAGAATGTCATGTGGTGCCGCATGGATGGAATATATGGGTAATCAAACAAGGATTCTAGCCGGCTGAAATGAAAATCGGCCAGCCGGTGAATTCCACGGCCGCTATCTTGAGGAGGGTGAGTCCTGGTCACCGAAAACTTTCCGTTGTCGTTGTCATCAGTGCCGGAAAGCAGCCCCTGCCGTGTGAAAAATCGCCCGGTTAGAAGCATGTTCGTGCCCTTGCCGCTGCTTTTCCCACTGAAGTAAAAGCGGCACAGATGGTACCTTCTATGCTGAACGTTTTGCAGAATATCACGTGGTGCCGCATGGATGGATTATATGGGTAATCAAACCAGGATTCTATCCGGTTGAAATGAAAACCGGCCAGGCGGTGAATTCTACGTCCGCTATCTTGAGGAGGGTGAGTCCTGGTCACCGAAGACTTTCCGTTGTCGTTGTCATCAGTGCCGGAGAGCAGCCCCTGCAGTGTGAAAAATCGCCCGGTTAGAAGCTTGTTCGTGCCCTTGCCGCTGCTTTTCCCACTGAAGTAAAAGCGGCACAGATGATACCTTCTTTGGTGAACGTTTTGTAGAATGTCATGTGGTGCCGCATGGATGGATTACATGGGTAATCAAACCAGGATTCTAGCAGGTTGAAATGAAAATCTGCCAGGCGATGAATTCTAAGTCCGTTATCTTGAGGAGGGTGAGTCCTGGTCACCGAAGACTTTCCGTTGTCGTTGTCATCATTGCCGGAGAGCAGCCCCTGCAGTGTGAAAAATCGCCCGGTTAGAAGCATGTTCGTGCCCTTGCCGCTACTTTTCCCACTGAAGTAAAAGCGGCACAGATGGTACCTTCTATGCTGAACGTCTTGCAGAATGTCATGTGGTGCCGCATGGATGGAATATATGGGTAATCAAACAAGGATTCTAGCCGGCTGAAATGAAAATCGGCCAGCCGGTGAATCCTAAGTCCGCAATCTTGTGGAGGGTGAGTCCAGGTCCCCGAAGACTTTCCGTTGTCGTTGTCATCAGTGCCGGAGAGCAGCCTCTGCAGTGTGAAAAATCGCCCGGTTAGAAGCATGTTCGTGCCCTTGCCGCTGCTTTTCCCACTGAAGTAAAAGCGGCAGAGATGGGACCTTCTATGCTGAACGTCTTGCAGAATGTCATGTGATGCCGCATGGCTGGATTATATGGGTAATCAAACCAGGATTCTAGCCGGCTGAAATGAAAATCGGCCAGCCGGTGAATTTCACGGCCGCTATCTTGAGGAGGGTGAGTCCTGGTCACCGAAAACGTTCCGTTGTCGTTGTCACGAGTGCCGGAGAGCAGCCCCTGCAGTGTGAAAAATTGCTCGGTTAGAAGCATGTTCGTGCCGTTGCGGCAGCCTTTCCCACTGAAGTCAAAGCGGCAGAGATGGGACCTTCTATGCTGAACATCTTGCAGATTGTCATGTGATGCCGCATGGCTGGATTATATGGGTAATCAAACCAGGATTCTAGAAGGTTGAAATGAAAATCGGCCAGGCGGTGGATTCTAAGTCCGTTATCTTGAGGAGGATGTGTCCTGGTCACCGAAAAATTTCCGTTGTCGTTGTCATCAGTGCCGGAGAGCAGCCCCTGCAGTGTGGAATATTGCCCGGTTAGAAGCATGTTCTTGCCGTTGCCGCAGCCTTTCCCACTGAAGTAAAGCGGCAGAGATGAGACCGTCTATGCTGAACGTCTTGCAGAATGTCATGTGATGCCGCATGGCTGGATTATATGGGTAGTGAAACCAAAGTTCTAGCCGGCTGAAATGAAAATTGGCCAGGCGGTGAATTCGAAGTCCGTTATCTTGAGGAGGGTGAGTCCTGGTCACCGAAGACTTTCCGTTGTCGTTGTCATCATTGCCGGAGAGCAGCCCCTGCAGTGTGAAAAATCGCCCGGTTAGAAGCATGTTCGTGCCCTTGCCGCTGCTTTTCCCACTGAAGTAAAAGCGGCACAGATGGTACCTTCTATGCTGAACGTCTTGCAGAATGTCATGTGGTGCCGCATGGATGGAATATATGGGTAATCAAACAAGGATTCTAGCCGGCTGAAATGAAAATCGGCCAGTCGGTGAATCCTAAGTCCGCAATCTTGAGGAGGGTGAGTCCAGGTCCCCGAAGACTTTCCGTTGTCGTTGTCATCAGTGCCGGAGAGCTGCCTCTGCAGTGTGAAAAATCGCCCGGTTAGAAGCATGTTCGTGCCCTTGCCGCTGCTTTTCCCACTGAAGTAAAAGCGGCAGAGATGGGACCTTCTATGCTGAACGTCTTGCAGAATGTCGTGTGATGCCGCATGGCTGGATTATATGGGTAATCAAACCAGGATTCTAGCCGGCTGAAATGAAAATCGGCCAGCCGGTGAATTCCACGGCCGCTATCTTGAGGAGGGTGAGTCCTGGTCACCGAAAACTTTCCGTTGTCGTTGTCATCATTGCCGGAAAGCAGCCCCTGCCGTGTGAAAAATCGCCCGGTTAGAAGCATGTTCGTGCCCTTGCCGCTGCTTTTCCCACTGAAGTAAAAGCGGCACAGATGGTACCTTCTATGCTGAACGTTTTGCAGAATATCACGTGGTGCCGCATGGATGGATTATATGGGTAATCAAACCAGGACTCTATCCAGTTGAAATGAAAACCGGCCAGGCGGTGAATTCTACGTCCGCTATCTTGAGGAGGGTGAGTCCTGGTCACCGAAGACTTTCCGTTGTCGTTGTCATCAGTGCCGGAGAGCAGCCCCTGCAGTGTGAAAAATCGCCCGGTTAGAAGCTTGTTCGTGCCCTTGCCGCTGCTTTTCCCACTGAAGTAAAAGCGGCACAGATGATACCTTCTTTGGTGAACGTTTTGTAGAATGTCATGTGGTGCCGCATGGATGGATTACATGGGTAATCAAGCCAGGATTCTAGCAGGTTGAAATGAAAATCTGCCAGGCGATGAATTCTAAGTCCGTTATCTTGAGGAGGGTGAGTCCTGGTCACCGAAGACTTTCCGTTGTCGTTGTCATCATTGCCGGAGAGCAGCCCCTGCAGTGTGAAAAATCGCCCGGTTAGAAGCATGTTCGTGCCCTTGCCGCTACTTTTCCCACTGAAGTAAAAGCGGCACAGATGGTACCTTCTATGCTGAACGTCTTGCAGAATGTCATGTGGTGCCGCATGGATGGAATATATGGGTAATCAAACAAGGATTCTAGCCGGCTGAAATGAAAATCGGCCAGCCGGTGAATCCTAAGTCCGCAATCTTGTGGAGGGTGAGTCCAGGTCCCCGAAGACTTTCCGTTGTCGTTGTCATCAGTGCCGGAGAGCAGCCTCTGCAGTGTGAAAAATCGCCCGGTTAGAAGCATGTTCGTGCCCTTGCCGCTGCTTTTAGCACTGCAGTAAAAGCGGCACAGATGGTACCTTCTATGCTGAACGTCTCGCAGAATGTCATGTGATGCTGCATGGCTGGATTATAAGGGTAATCAAAGCGGGATTCTATCCGGTTGAAATGAAAATCGGCCAGGCGGGAAATTCTACGTCCGCTATCTTGAGGAGGGTGAGTCCTGGTCACCGAAGACTTTCCGTTGTCGTTGTCACCAGTGCCGGAGAGCAGCCCCTGCAGTGTGAAAAATTGCCTGGTTAGAAGAATGTTCGTGCCCTTGCCGCTAGTGTTCCCACTGAAGTAAACGCGGCACAGATGGTACCTTTTATGCTGAACGTTTTGCAGAATGTCATGTGGTGCCGCATTGATGGATTATATGGGTAATCAAACCAGGATTCAATCCGGTTGAAATGAAAATCGGTCAGGCGGTGAATTCTAAGTCCGCTATCTTTAGGAGGGTGAGTCCTGGTCACCGAAGACTTTCCGTTGTCTTTGTCATCAGTGCCGGAGAGCAGCCCCTGCAGTGTGAAAAATCGCCCGGTTAGAAGCATGTTCGTGCCCTTGCCGCTGCTTTTCCCACTGAATTAAAAGCGGCACAGATGGTAGCTTCTATGATGAACGTCTTGCAGAATGTCATGTGGTGCCGCATGGATGGATTTTATGGGTAATCAAACCAGGATTCTAGCCAGCTGAAATGAAAATCGGCCAGCCGGTTAATTCTAAGTCCGCTATCTCTAGGAGGGTGAGTCCAAGTCACCGAAAACGTTCCGTTGTCGTTGTCACCAGTGGCGGAGAGCAGCCCCCGCAGTGTGGAATATTGCCCGGTTAGAATAGAAGCATGTTCTTGCCGTTGCCGCAGCCTTTCCCACTGAAGTAAAGCGGCAGAGATGAGACCGTCTATGCTGAACGTCTTGCAGAATGTCATGTGATGCCGCATGGCTGGATTATATGGGTAGTGAAACCAAAGTTCTAGCCGGCTGAAATGAAAATTGGCCAGGCGGTGAATTCGAAGTCCGTTATCTTGAGGAGGGTGAGTCCTGGTCACCGAAGACTTTCCGTTGTCGTTGTCATCATTGCCGGAGAGCAGCCCCTGCAGTGTGAAAAATCGCCCGGTTAGAAGCATGTTCGTGCCCTTGCCGCTGCTTTTCCCACTGAAGTAAAAGCGGCACAGATGGTACCTTCTATGCTGAACATCTTGCAGAATGTCATGTGGTGCCGCATGGATGGAATATATGGGTAATCAAACAAGGATTCTAGCCGGCTGAAATGAAAATCGGCCAGTCGGTGAATCCTAAGTCCGCAATCTTGAGGAGGGTGAGTCCAGGTCCCCGAAGACTTTCCGTTGTCGTTGTCATCAGTGCCGGAGAGCTGCCTCTGCAGTGTGAAAAATCGCCCGGTTAGAAGCATGTTCGTGCCCTTGCCGCTGCTTTTCCCACTGAAGTAAAAGCGGCAGACATGGGACCTTCTATGCTGAACGTCTTGCAGAATGTCGTGTGATGCCGCATGGCTGGATTATATGGGTAATCAAACCAGGATTCTAGCCGGCTGAAATGAAAATCGGCCAGCCGGTGAATTCCACGGCCGCTATCTTGAGGAGGGTGAGTCCTGGTCACCGAAAACTTTCCGTTGTCGTTGTCATCATTGCCGGAAAGCAGCCCCTGCCGTGTGAAAAATCGCCCGGTTAGAAGCATGTTCGTGCCCTTGCCGCTGCTTTTCCCACTGAAGTAAAAGCGGCACAGATGGTACCTTCTATGCTGAACGTTTTGCAGAATATCACGTGGTGCCGCATGGATGGATTATATGGGTAATCAAACCAGGATTCTATCCGGTTGAAATGAAAACCGGCCAGGCGGTGAATTCTACGTCCGCTATCTTGAGGAGGGTGAGTCCTGGTCACCGAAGACTTTCCGTTGTCGTTGTCATCAGTGCCGGAGAGCAGCCCCTGCAGTGTGAAAAATCGCCCGGTTAGAAGCTTGTTCGTGCCCTTGCCGCTGCTTTTCCCACTGAAGTAAAAGCGGCACAGATGATACCTTCTTTGGTGAACGTTTTGTAGAATGTCATGTGGTGCCGCATGGATGGATTACATGGGTAATCAAACCAGGATTCTAGCAGGTTGAAATGAAAATCTGCCAGGCGATGAATTCTAAGTCCGTTATCTTGAGGAGGGTGAGTCCTGGTCACCGAAGACTTTCCGTTGTCGTTGTCATAATTGCCGGAGAGCAGCCCCTGCAGTGTGAAAAATCGCCCGGTTAGAAGCATGTTCGTGCCCTTGCCGCTACTTTTCCCACTGAAGTAAAAGCGGCACAGATGGTACCTTCTATGCTGAACGTCTTGCAGAATGTCATGTGGTGCCGCATGGATGGAATATATGGGTAATCAAACAAGGATTCTAGCCGGCTGAAAATAAAATCGGCCAGCCGGTGAATCCTAAGTCCGCAATCTTGTGGAGGGTGAGTCCAGGTCCCCGAAGACTTTCCGTTGTCGTTGTCATCAGTGCCGGAGAGCAGCCTCTGCAGTGTGAAAAACCGCCCGGTTAGAAGCATGTTCGTGCCCTTGCCGCTGCTTTTCCCACTGAAGTAAAAGCGGCAGAGATGGGACCTTCTATGCTGAACGTCTTGCAGAATGTCATGTGATGCCGCATGGCTGGATTATATGGGTAATCAAACCAGGATTCTAGCCGGCTGAAATGAAAATCGGCCAGCCGGTGAATTCCACGGCCGCTATCTTGAGGAGGGTGAGTCCTGGTCACCGAAAACGTTCCGTTGTCGTTGTCACGAGTGCCGGAGAGCAGCCCCTGCAGTGTGAAAAATTGCTCGGTTAGAAGCATGTTCGTGCCGTTGCGGCAGCCTTTTCCACTGAAGTCAAAGCGGCAGAGATGGGACCTTCTATGCTGAACGTCTTGCAGATTGTCATGTGATGCCGCATGGCTGGATTATATGGGTAATCAAACCAGGATTCTAGAAGGTTGAAATGAAAATTGGCCAGGCGGTGGATACTAAGTCCGTTATCTTGAGGAGGGTGAGTCCTGGTCACCGAAAACTTTCCGTTGTCGTTGTCATCATTGCCGGAAAGCAGCCCCTGCCGTGTGAAAAATCGCCCGGTTAGAAGCATGTTCGTGCCCTTGCCGCTGCTTTTCCCACTGAAGTAAAAGCGGCACAGATGATACCTTCTATGCTGAACGTTTTGCAGAATATCACGTGGTGCCGCATGGATGGATTATATGGGTAATCAAACCAGGATTCTATCCGGTTGAAATGAAAACCGGCCAGGCGGTGAATTCTACGTCCGCTAGCTTGAGGAGGGTGAGTCCTGGTCACCGAAGACTTTCCGTTGTCGTTGTCATCAGTGCCGGAGAGCAGCCCCTGCAGTGTGAAAAATCGCCCGGTTAGAAGCTTGTTCGTGCCCTTGCCGCTGCTTTTCCCACTGAAGTAAAAGCGGCACAGATGATACCTTCTTTGCTGAACGTTTTGCAGAATGTCATGTGGTGCCGCATGGATGGATTACATGGGTAATCAAACCAGGATTCTAGCAGGTTGAAATGAAAACCGGCCAGGCGGTGGATTCCACGGCCACTATCTTGAGGAAGGTGAGTCCTGGTCACCGAAAACTTTCCGTGGTCGTTGTCATCAGTGCCGGAGAGCAGCCCCTGCAGTGTGAAAAATCGCCCGGTTAGAAGCATGTTCGTGCCCTTGCCGCTGCTTTTCCCACTGAAGTAAAAGCGGCTCAGATGGTACCTTCTATGCTGAACGTCTTGCAGAATGTCATGTGGTGCCGCATAGATGGATTATATGAGTAATCAAACCAGGATTCTAGCCGGCTGAAATGAAAATCGGCCAGCCGGTGAATTCTACGTCCGCTATCTTGAGGAGGGTGTATCCTGGTCACCGAAGACTTTCCGTTGTCGTTGTCATCAGTGCCGGAGAGCAGCCCCTGCAGTGTGAAAAATCGCCCGGTTAGAACCATGTTCGTGCCCTTGGAGCAGCCTTTTCCCACTGAAGTAAAAGCGGCAGAGATGGGACCTTCTATGCTGACCGTGTTGCAGAATGTCATCTGATGCCGCATGGCTGGATTATATTTGTAATCAAACCAGTATTCTAGCCGGCATAAATGAAAATCTGCCAGCCGGTGAATTCCAAGGCCGCTATCTTGAGGAGCGTGAGTCCTGGTCACCGAAAACGTTCCGTTGTCGTTGTCACCAGTGCCGGAGAGCAGCCCCTGCAGTGTGGAATATTGCCCGGTTAGAAGCATGTTCATGCCGTTGCCGCAGCCTTTCCCACTGAAGTAAAAGCGGCAGAGATGGGGCCTTCTATGCTGAACGTCTTGCAGAATGTCATGTGATGCCGCATGCCTGGAATATATGGGTAACCAAACCAGGATTCTAGCAGGTTGAAATGAAAATCGGCCAGGCGGTGAATTCTACATCCGCTATCTTTAGGAGGGTGAGTCCTGGTCACCAAAGACTTTCCGTTGTCTTTGTCATCAGTGCCGGAGAGCAGCCCCTGCAGTGTGAAAAATCGCCCGGTTAGAAGCATGTTCGTGCCCTTGCCGCTGCTTTTCCCACTGAATTAAAAGCGGCACAGATGGTAGCTTCTATGATGAACGTCTTGCAGAATGTCATGTGGTGCCGCATGGATGGATTTTATGGGTAATCAAACCAGGATTCTAGCCAGCTGAAATGAAAATCGGCCAGCCGGTTAATTCTAAGTCCGCTATCTCTAGGAGGGTGAGTCCAAGTCACCGAAAACGTTCCGTTGTCGTTGTCACCAGTGGCGGAGAGCAGCCCCTGCAGTGTGGAAATTGCCCGGTTAGAAGCATGTTCGTGCCGTTGCCGCAGACTCTTCCACTGAAGTAAAAGCGGCAGAGATGGGACCTTCTAAGCTGAACGTGTTGCAGAATGTCATGTGATGCCGCATGGCTGGATTATATGGGTAATCAAACCAGGACTCTAGCAGGTTGAAATGAAAATCGGCCAGGCGGTGAATTCTAAGTCCGTTATCTTGAGGAGGGTGAGTCCTGGTCACCGAAAACGTTCCGTTGTCGTTGTCACCAGTGCCGGAGAACAGCCCCTGTAGTGTGAAAATTGCCCGGTTAGGAGCATGTTCGTGCCGTTGCCGTAGCCTTTCCCACTGAAGTAAATGCGGCAGAGATGGGACCTTCTAAGCTGAACGTCTTGCAGAATTTCATGTGATGTCGCATGGATGGATTATATGGGTAATCAAACCAGGATTCTAGCCGGTTGAAATGAAAATCGGCAGGCGGTGAATCCCACGGCCGCTGTCTTGTGGATGGTGAGTCCTGGTCACCGAAAACGTTCGGTTGTCGTTGTCAACAGTGCCGAATAGCAGCCCCTGCAGTGTGGAAAATTGCCCGGTTAGAAGCATGTTCGTGCCGTTGCCGCAGCCTTTCCAACTGAAGTAAAAGCAGCAAAGATGGGACCTTCTATGCTGAACGTCTTGCAGAATGTCATGTGGTGCCGCATGGAAGGATTATATGGGCATTCAAACCAGGATTCTAGCCGGTTGAAATGAAAATCGGCCAGGCGGTGAATTCCCAGTCCGTTATCTTGAGGAGGGTGAGTCCTGGTCACCGAAAACTTTCCGTTGTCGTTGTCACCAGTGCCGGAGAGCAGCCCCTGCAGTGTGAAAAATTGCTGGGTAGAAGCATGTTCTTGCCGTTGCCGCAGCCTTTCCCACTGAAGTAAAAGCGGCAGAGATGGTACCTTCTATGCTGAACGTGTTGCAGAATGTCATGTGATGCCGCATGGCGGGATTATATGGGTAATCAAACCAGGATTCTAGCCGGCTGAAATGAAAATCGGCCAGCCGGTGAATTCCACGGCCGCTATCTTGAGGAGGGTGAGTCCTGGTCACCGAAAACGTTCCGTTGTCGTTGTCACCAGTGCCGGAGAGCAGCCCCTGCAGTGTGAAAAATTGCTCGGTTAGAAGCATGTTCGTGCCGTTGCCGCAGTCTTTCCCACTGAAGTCAAAGCGGCAGAGATGGGACCTTCTATGCTGAACGTCTTGCAGAATGTCATGTGGTGCCGCATGGAAGGATTATATGGGCATTCAAACCAGGATTCTAGCCGGTTGAAATGAAAATCGGCCAGGCGGTGAATTCCCAGTCCGTTATCTTGAGGAGGGTGAGTCCTGGTCACCGAAAACTTTCCGTTGTCGCTGTCATCATTGCCGGAAAGCAGACCCTGCCGTGTGAAAAATCGCCCGGTTAGAAGCATGTTCGTGCCCTTGCCGCTGCTTTTCCCACTGAAATAAAAGCGGCACAGATGGTACCTTCTATGCTGAACGTTTTGCAGAATATCACGTGGTGCCGCATGGATGGATTATATGGGTAATCAAACCAGGATTCTATCCGGTTGAAATGAAAACCGGCCAGGCGGTGAATTCTACGTCCGCTATCTTGAGGAGGGTGAGTCCTGGTCACCGAAGACTTTCCGTTCTCGTTGTCATCAGTGCCGGAGAGCAGCCCCTGCAGTGTGAAAAATCGCCCGGTTAGAAGCTTGTTCGTGCCCTTGCCGCTGCTTTTCCCACTGAAGTAAAAGCGGCACAGATGATACCTTCTTTGGTGAACGTTTTGTAGAATGTCATGTGGTGCCGCATGGATGGATTACATGGGTAATCAAACCAGGATTCTAGCAGGTTGAAATGAAAATCTGCCAGGCGATGAATTCTAAGTCCGCAATCTTGTGGAGGGTGAGTCCAGATCCCCGAAGACTTTCCGTTGTCGTTGTCATCAGTGCCGGAGAGCAGCCTCTGCAGTGTGAAAAATCGCCCGGTTAGAAGCATGTTCGTGCCCTTGCCGCTGCTTTTCCCACTGAAGTAAAAGCGGCAGAGATGGGACCTTCTATGCTGAACGTCTTGCAGAATGTCATGTGATGCCGCATGGCTGGATTATATGGGTAATCAAACCAGGATTCTAGCCGGCTGAAATGAAAATCGGCCAGCCGGTGAATTCCACGGCCGCTATCTTGAGGAGGGTGAGTCCTGGTCACCGAAAACGTTCCGTTGTCGTTGTCACGAGTGCCGGAGAGCAGCCCTGGCAGTGTGAAAAATTGCTCGGTTAGAAGCATGTTCGTGCCGTTGCGGCAGCCTTTCCCACTGAAGTCAAAGCGGCAGAGATGGGACCTTCTATGCTGAACGTCTTGCAGAATGTCATGTGGTGCCGCATGGAAGGATTATATGGGCATTCAAACCAGGATTCTAGCCGGTTGAAATGAAAATCGGCCAGGCGGTGAATTCCCAGTCCGTTATCTTGAGGAGGGTGAGTCCTGGTCACCGAAAACTTTCCGTTGTCGCTGTCATCATTGCCGGAAAGCAGACCCTGCCGTGTGAAAAATCGCCCGGTTAGAAGCATGTTCGTGCCCTTGCCGCTGCTTTTCCCACTGAAATAAAAGCGGCACAGATGGTACCTTCTATGCTGAACGTTTTGCAGAATATCACGTGGTGCCGCATGGATGGATTATATGGGTAATCAAACCAGGATTCTATCCGGTTGAAATGAAAACCGGCCAGGCGGTGAATTCTACGTCCGCTATCTTGAGGAGGGTGAGTCCTGGTCACCGAAGACTTTCCGTTCTCGTTGTCATCAGTGCCGGAGAGCAGCCCCTGCAGTGTGAAAAATCGCCCGGTTAGAAGCTTGTTCGTGCCCTTGCCGCTGCTTTTCCCACTGAAGTAAAAGCGGCACAGATGATACCTTCTTTGGTGAACGTTTTGTAGAATGTCATGTGGTGCCGCATGGATGGATTACATGGGTAATCAAACCAGGATTCTAGCAGGTTGAAATGAAAATCTGCCAGGCGATGAATTCTAAGTCCGCAATCTTGTGGAGGGTGAGTCCAGATCCCCGAAGACTTTCCGTTGTCGTTGTCATCAGTGCCGGAGAGCAGCCTCTGCAGTGTGAAAAATCGCCCGGTTAGAAGCATGTTCGTGCCCTTGCCGCTGCTTTTCCCACTGAAGTAAAAGCGGCAGAGATGGGACCTTCTATGCTGAACGTCTTGCAGAATGTCATGTGATGCCGCATGGCTGGATTATATGGGTAATCAAACCAGGATTCTAGCCGGCTGAAATGAAAATCGGCCAGCCGGTGAATTCCACGGCCGCTATCTTGAGGAGGGTGAGTCCTGGTCACCGAAAACGTTCCGTTGTCGTTGTCACGAGTGCCGGAGAGCAGCCCTGGCAGTGTGAAAAATTGCTCGGTTAGAAGCATGTTCGTGCCGTTGCGGCAGCCTTTCCCACTGAAGTCAAAGCGGCAGAGATGGGACCTTCTATGCTGAACATCTTGCAGATTGTCATGTGATGCCGCATGGCTGGATTATATGGGTAATGAAACCAGGATTCAATCCGGTTGAAATGAAAATCGGACAGGCGGTGAATTCTAAGTCCGCTATCTTTAGGAGGGTGAGTCCTGGTCACCGAAGACTTTCCGTTGTCTTTGTCATCAGTGCCGGAGAGCAGCCCCTGCAGTGTGAAAAATCGCCCGGTTAGAAGCATGTTCGTGCCCTTGCCGCTGCTTTTCCCACTGAATTAAAAGCGGCACAGATGGTAGCTTCTATGATGAACGTCTTGCAGAATGTCATGTGGTGCCGCATGGATGGATTTTATGGGTAATCAAACCAGGATTCTAGCCAGCTGAAATGAAAATCGGCCAGCCGGTTAATTCTAAGTCCGCTATCTCTAGGAGGGTGAGTCCAAGTCACCGAAAACGTTCCGTTGTCGTTGTCACCAGTGGCGGAGAGCAGCCCCTGCAGTGTGGAAAGTGCCCTGTTAGAAGCATGTTCGTGCCGTTGCCGCAGACTCTTCCACTGAAGTAAAAGCGGCAGAGATGGGACCTTCTAAGCTGAACGTGTTGCAGAATGTCATGTGATGCCGCATGGCTGGATTATATGGGTAATCAAACCAGGACTCTAGCAGGTTGAAATGAAAATCGGCCAGGCGGTGAATTCTAAGTCCGTTATCTTGAGGAGGGTGAGTCCTGGTCACCGAAAACGTTCCGTTGTCGTTGTCACCAGTGCCGGAGAACAGCCCCTGTAGTGTGAAAATTGCCCGGTTAGGAGCATGTTCGTGCCGTTGCCGTAGCCTTTCCCACTGAAGTAAATGCGGCAGAGATGGGACCTTCTAAGCTGAACGTCTTGCAGAATTTCATGTGATGTCGCATGGATGGATTATATGGGTAATCAAACCAGGATTCTAGCCGGTTGAAATGAAAATCGGCAGGCGGTGAATCCCACGGCCGCTGTCTTGTGGATGGTGAGTCCTGGTCACCGAAAACGTTCGGTTGTCGTTGTCAACAGTGCCGAATAGCAGCCCCTGCAGTGTGGAAAATTGCCCGGTTAGAAGCATGTTCGTGCCGTTGCCGCAGCCTTTCCAACTGAAGTAAAAGCAGCAAAGATGGGACCTTCTATGCTGAACGTCTTGCAGAATGTCATGTGGTGCCGCATGGAAGGATTATATGGGCATTCAAACCAGGATTCTAGCCGGTTGAAATGAAAATCGGCCAGGCGGTGAATTCCCAGTCCGTTATCTTGAGGAGGGTGAGTCCTGGTCACCGAAAACTTTCCGTTGTCGTTGTCACCAGTGCCGGAGAGCAGCCCCTGCAGTGTGAAAAATTGCTGGGTAGAAGCATGTTCTTGCCGTTGCCGCAGCCTTTCCCACTGAAGTAAAAGCGGCAGAGATGGTACCTTCTATGCTGAACGTGTTGCAGAATGTCATGTGATGCCGCATGGCGGGATTATATGGGTAATCAAACCAGGATTCTAGCCGGCTGAAATGAAAATCGGCCAGCCGGTGAATTCCACGGCCGCTATCTTGAGGAGGGTGAGTCCTGGTCACCGAAAACGTTCCGTTGTCGTTGTCACCAGTGCCGGAGAGCAGCCCCTGCAGTGTGAAAAATTGCTCGGTTAGAAGCATGTTCGTGCCGTTGCCGCAGTCTTTCCCACTGAAGTCAAAGCGGCAGAGATGGGACCTTCTATGCTGAACGTCTTGCAGAATGTCATGTGGTGCCGCATGGAAGGATTATATGGGCATTCAAACCAGGATTCTAGCCGGTTGAAATGAAAATCGGCCAGGCGGTGAATTCCCAGTCCGTTATCTTGAGGAGGGTGAGTCCTGGTCACCGAAAACTTTCCGTTGTCGCTGTCATCATTGCCGGAAAGCAGACCCTGCCGTGTGAAAAATCGCCCGGTTAGAAGCATGTTCGTGCCCTTGCCGCTGCTTTTCCCACTGAAATAAAAGCGGCACAGATGGTACCTTCTATGCTGAACGTTTTGCAGAATATCACGTGGTGCCGCATGGATGGATTATATGGGTAATCAAACCAGGATTCTATCCGGTTGAAATGAAAACCGGCCAGGCGGTGAATTCTACGTCCGCTATCTTGAGGAGGGTGAGTCCTGGTCACCGAAGACTTTCCGTTGTCGTTGTCATCAGTGCCGGAGAGCAGCCCCTGCAGTGTGAAAAATCGCCCGGTTAGAAGCTTGTTCGTGCCCTTGCCGCTGCTTTTCCCACTGAAGTAAAAGCGGCACAGGTGATACCTTCTTTGGTGAACGTTTTGTAGAATGTCATGTGGTGCCGCATGGATGGATTACATGGGTAATCAAACCAGGATTCTAGCAGGTTGAAATGAAAATCTGCCAGGCGATGAATTCTAAGTCCGCAATCTTGTGGAGGGTGAGTCCAGGTCCCCGAAGACTTTCCGTTGTCGTTGTCATCAGTGCCGGAGAGCAGCCTCTGAAGTGTGAAAAATCGCCCGGTTAGAAGCATGTTCGTGCCCTTGCCGCTGCTTTTCCCACTGAAGTAAAAGCGGCAGAGATGGGACCTTCTATGCTGAACGTCTTGCAGAATGTCATGTGATGCCGCATGGCTGGATTATATGGGTAATCAAACCAGGATTCTAGCCGGCTGAAATGAAAATCGGCCAGCCGGTGAATTCCACGGCCGCTATCTTGAGGAGGGTGAGTCCTGGTCACCGAAAACGTTCCGTTGTCGTTGTCACGAGTGCCGGAGAGCAGCCCCTGCAGTGTGAAAAATTGCTCGGTTAGAAGCATGTTCGTGCCGTTGCGGCAGCCTTTCCCACTGAAGTCAAAGCGGCAGAGATGGGACCTTCTATGCTGAACATCTTGCAGATTGTCATGTGATGCCGCATGGCTGGATTATATGGGTAATCAAACCAGGATTCTAGAAGGTTGAAATGAAAATTGGCCAGGCGGTGGATACTAAGTCCGTTATCTTGAGGAGGGTGAGTCCTGGTCACCGAAAACTTTCCGTTGTCGTTGTCATCATTGCCGGAAAGCAGCCCCTGCCGTGTGAAAAATCGCCCGGTTAGAAGCATGTTCTTGCCCTTGCCGCTGCTTTTCCCACTGAAGTAAAAGCGGCACAGATGATACCTTCTATGCTGAACGTTTTGCAGAATATCACGTGGTGCCGCATGGATGGATTATATGGGTAATCAAACCAGGATTCTATCCGGTTGAAATGAAAACCGGCCAGGCGGTGAATTCTACGTCCGCTATCTTGAGGAGGGTGAGTCCTGGTCACCGAAGACTTTCCGTTGTTGTTGTCATCAGTGCCGGAGAGCAGCCCCTGCAGTGTGAAAAATCGCCCGGTTAGAAGCTTGTTCGTGCCCTTGCCGCTGCTTTTCCCACTGAAGTAAAAGCGGCACAGATGATACCTTCTTTGCTGAACGTTTTGCAGAATGTCATGTGGTGCCGCATGGATGGATTACATGGGTAATCAAACCAGGATTCTTGCAGGTTGAAATGAAAATCGGCCAGGCGGTGGATTCTAAGTCCGTTATCTTGAGGAGGGTGTGTCCTGGTCACCGAAAAATTTCCGTTGTCGTTGTCATCAGTGCCGGAGAGCAGCCCCTGCAGTGTGGAATATTGCCCGGTTAGAAGCATGTTCTTGCCGTTGCCGCAGCCTTTCCCACTGAAGTAAAGCGGCAGAGATGAGACCGTCTATGCTGAACGTCTTGCAGAATGTCATGTGATGCCGCATGGCTGGATTATATGGGTAGTGAAACCAAAGTTCTAGCCGGCTGAAATGAAAATTGGCCAGGCGGTGAATTCGAAGTCCGTTATCTTGAGGAGGGTGAGTCCTGGTCACCGAAGACTTTCCGTTGTCGTTGTCATCATTGCCGGAGAGCAGCCCCTGCAGTGTGAAAAATCGCCCGGTTAGAAGCATGTTCGTGCCCTTGCCGCTGCTTTTCCCACTGAAGTAAAAGCGGCACAGATGGTACCTTCTATGCTGAACGTCTTGCAGAATGTCATGTGGTGCCGCATGGATGGAATATATGGGTAATCAAACAAGGATTCTAGCCGGCTGAAATGAAAATCGGCCAGTCGGTGAATCCTAAGTCCGCAATCTTGAGGAGGGTGAGTCCAGGTCCCCGAAGACTTTCCGTTGTCGTTGTCATCAGTGCCGGAGAGCTGCCTCTGCAGTGTGAAAAATCGCCCGGTTAGAAGCATGTTCGTGCCCTTGCCGCTGCTTTTCCCACTGAAGTAAAAGCGGCAGAGATGGGACCTTCTATGCTGAACGTCTTGCAGAATGTCGTGTGATGCCGCATGGCTGAATTATATGGGTAATCAAACCAGGATTCTAGCCGGCTGAAATGAAAATCGGCCAGCCGGTGAATTCCACGGCCGCTATCTTGAGGAGGGTGAGTCCTGGTCACCGAAAACTTTCCGTTGTCGTTGTCATCATTGCCGGAAAGCAGCCCCTGCCGTGTGAAAAATCGCCCGGTTAGAAGCATGTTCGTGCCCTTGCCGCTGCTTTTCCCACTGAAGTAAAAGCGGCACAGATGGTACCTTCTATGCTGAACGTTTTGCAGAATATCACGTGGTGCCGCATGGATGGATTATATGGGTAATCAAACCAGGACTCTATCCAGTTGAAATGAAAACCGGCCAGGCGGTGAATTCTACGTCCGCTATCTTGAGGAGGGTGAGTCCTGGTCACCGAAGACTTTCCGTTGTCGTTGTCATCAGTGCCGGAGAGCAGCCCCTGCAGTGTGAAAAATCGCCCGGTTAGAAGCTTGTTCGTGCCCTTGCCGCTGCTTTTCCCACTGAAGTAAAAGCGGCACAGATGATACCTTCTTTGGTGAACGTTTTGTAGAATGTCATGTGGTGCCGCATGGATGGATTACATGGGTAATCAAGCCAGGATTCTAGCAGGTTGAAATGAAAATCTGCCAGGCGATGAATTCTAAGTCCGTTATCTTGAGGAGGGTGAGTCCTGGTCACCGAAGACTTTCCGTTGTCGTTGTCATCATTGCCGGAGAGCAGCCCCTGCAGTGTGAAAAATCGCCCGGTTAGAAGCATGTTCGTGCCCTTGCCGCTACTTTTCCCACTGAAGTAAAAGCGGCACAGATGGTACCTTCTATGCTGAACGTCTTGCAGAATGTCATGTGGTGCCGCATGGATGGAATATATGGGTAATCAAACAAGGATTCTAGCCGGCTGAAATGAAAATCGGCCAGCCGGTGAATCCTAAGTCCGCAATCTTGTGGAGGGTGAGTCCAGGTCCCCGAAGACTTTCCGTTGTCGTTGTCATCAGTGCCGGAGAGCAGCCTCTGCAGTGTGAAAAATCGCCCGGTTAGAAGCATGTTCGTGCCCTTGCCGCTGCTTTTAGCACTGAAGTAATAGCGGCACAGATGGTACCTTCTATGCTGAACGTCTCGCAGAATGTCATGTGATGCTGCATGGCTGGATTATATGGGTAATCAAAGCGGGATTCTATCCGGTTGAAATGAAAATCGGCCAGGCGGGAAATTCTACGTCCGCTATCTTGAGGAGGGTGAGTCCTGGTCACCGAAGACTTTCCGTTGTCGTTGTCACCAGTGCCGGAGAGCAGCCCCTGCAGTGTGAAAAATTGCCTGGTTAGAAGAATGTTCGTGCCCTTGCCGCTAGTGTTCCCACTGAAGTAAACGCGGCACAGATGGTACCTTTTATGCTGAACGTTTTGCAGAATGTCATGTGGTGCCGCATTGATGGATTATATGGGTAATCAAACCAGGATTCAATCCGGTTGAAATGAAAATCGGTCAGGCGGTGAATTCTAAGTCCGCTATCTTTAGGAGGGTGAGTCCTGGTCACCGAAGACTTTCCGTTGTCTTTGTCATCAGTGCCGGAGAGCAGCCCCTGCAGTGTGAAAAATCGCCCGGTTAGAAGCATGTTCGTGCCCTTGCCGCTGCTTTTCCCACTGAATTAAAAGCGGCACAGATGGTAGCTTCTATGATGAACGTCTTGCAGAATGTCATGTGGTGCCGCATGGATGGATTTTATGGGTAATCAAACCAGGATTCTAGCCAGCTGAAATGAAAATCGGCCAGCCGGTTAATTCTAAGTCCGCTATCTCTAGGAGGGTGAGTCCAAGTCACCGAAAACGTTCCGTTGTCGTTGTCACCAGTGGCGGAGAGCAGCCCCCGCAGTGTGGAATATTGCCCGGTTAGAATAGAAGCATGTTCTTGCCGTTGCCGCAGCCTTTCCCACTGAAGTAAAGCGGCAGAGATGAGACCGTCTATGCTGAACGTCTTGCAGAATGTCATGTGATGCCGCATGGCTGGATTATATGGGTAGTGAAACCAAAGTTCTAGCCGGCTGAAATGAAAATTGGCCAGGCGGTGAATTCGAAGTCCGTTATCTTGAGGAGGGTGAGTCCTGGTCACCGAAGACTTTCCGTTGTCGTTGTCATCATTGCCGGAGAGCAGCCCCTGCAGTGTGAAAAATCGCCCGGTTAGAAGCATGTTCGTGCCCTTGCCGCTGCTTTTCCCACTGAAGTAAAAGCGGCACAGATGGTACCTTCTATGCTGAACGTCTTGCAGAATGTCATGTGGTGCCGCATGGATGGAATATATGGGTAATCAAACAAGGATTCTAGCCGGCTGAAATGAAAATCGGCCAGTCGGTGAATCCTAAGTCCGCAATCTTGAGGAGGGTGAGTCCAGGTCCCCGAAGACTTTCCGTTGTCGTTGTCATCAGTGCCGGAGAGCTGCCTCTGCAGTGTGAAAAATCGCCCGGTTAGAAGCATGTTCGTGCCCTTGCCGCTGCTTTTCCCACTGAAGTAAAAGCGGCAGACATGGGACCTTCTATGCTGAACGTCTTGCAGAATGTCGTGTGATGCCGCATGGCTGGATTATATGGGTAATCAAACCAGGATTCTAGCCGGCTGAAATGAAAATCGGCCAGCCGGTGAATTCCACGGCCGCTATCTTGAGGAGGGTGAATCCTGGTCACCGAAAACTTTCCGTTGTCGTTGTCATCATTGCCGGAAAGCAGCCCCTGCCGTGTGAAAAATCGCCCGGTTAGAAGCATGTTCGTGCCCTTGCCGCTGCTTTTCCCACTGAAGTAAAAGCGGCACAGATGGTACCTTCTATGCTGAACGTTTTGCAGAATATCACGTGGTGCCGCATGGATGGATTATATGGGTAATCAAACCAGGATTCTATCCGGTTGAAATGAAAACCGGCCAGGCGGTGAATTCTACGTCCGCTATCTTGAGGAGGGTGAGTCCTGGTCACCGAAGACTTTCCGTTGTCGTTGTCATCAGTGCCGGAGTGCAGCCCCTGCAGTGTGAAAAATCGCCCGGTTAGAAGCTTGTTCGTGCCCTTGCCGCTGCTTTTCCCACTGAAGTAAAAGCGGCACAGATGATACCTTCTTTGGTGAACGTTTTGTAGAATGTCATGTGGTGCCGCATGGATGGATTACATGGGTAATCAAACCAGGATTCTAGCAGGTTGAAATGAAAATCTGCCAGGCGATGAATTCTAAGTCCGTTATCTTGAGGAGGGTGAGTCCTGGTCACCGAAGACTTTCCGTTGTCGTTGTCATCATTGCCGGAGAGCAGCCCCTGCAGTGTGAAAAATCGCCCGGTTAGAAGCATGTTCGTGCCCTTGCCGCTACTTTTCCCACTGAAGTAAAAGCGGCACAGATGGTACCTTCTATGCTGAACGTCTTGCAGAATGTCATGTGGTGCCGCATGGATGGAATATATGGGTAATCAAACAAGGATTCTAGCCGGCTGAAATGAAAATCGGCCAGCCGGTGAATCCTAAGTCCGCAATCTTGTGGAGGGTGAGTCCAGGTCCCCGAAGACTTTCCGTTGTCGTTGTCATCAGTGCCGGAGAGCAGCCTCTGCAGTGTGAAAAACCGCCCGGTTAGAAGCATGTTCGTGCCCTTGCCGCTGCTTTTCCCACTGAAGTAAAAGCGGCAGAGATGGGACCTTCTATGCTGAACGTCTTGCAGAATGTCATGTGATGCCGCATGGCTGGATTATATGGGTAATCAAACCAGGATTCTAGCCGGCTGAAATGAAAATCGGCCAGCCGGTGAATTCCACGGCCGCTATCTTGAGGAGGGTGAGTCCTGGTCACCGAAAACGTTCCGTTGTCGTTGTCACGAGTGCCGGAGAGCAGCCCCTGCAGTGTGAAAAATTGCTCGGTTAGAAGCATGTTCGTGCCGTTGCGGCAGCCTTTCCCACTGAAGTCAAAGCGGCAGAGATGGGACCTTCTATGCTGAACGTCTTGCAGATTGTCATGTGATGCCGCATGGCTGGATTATATGGGTAATCAAACCAGGATTCTAGAAGGTTGAAATGAAAATTGGCCAGGCGGTGGATACTAAGTCCGTTATCTTGAGGAGGGTGAGTCCTGGTCACCGAAGACTTTCCGTTGTCGTTGTCATCAGTGCCGGAGAGCAGCCCCTGCAGTGTGAAAAATCGCCCGGTTAGAAGCTTGTTCGTGCCCTTGCCGCTGCTTTTCCCACTGAAGTAAAAGCGGCACAGATGATACCTTCTTTGCTGAACGTTTTGCAGAATGTCATGTGGTGCCGCATGGATGGATTACATGGGTAATCAAACCAAGATTCTAGCAGGTTGAAATGAAAATTGGCCAGGCGGTGGATTCCACGGCCACTATCTTGAGGAAGGTGAGTCCTGGTCACCGAAAACTTTCCGTGGTCGTTGTCATCAGTGCCGGAGAGCAGCCCCTGCAGTGTGAAAAATCGCCCGGTTAGAAGCATGTTCGTGCCCTTGCCGCTGCTTTTCCCACTGAAGTAAAAGCGGCTCAGATGGTACCTTCTATGCTGAACGTCTTGCAGAATGTCATGTGGTGCCGCATAGATAGATTATATGAGTAATCAAACCAGGATTCTAGCCGGCTGAAATGAAAATCGGCCAGCCGGTGAATTCTACGTCCGCTATCTTGAGGAGGGTGTATCCTGGTCACCGAAGACTTTCCGTTGTCGTTGTCATCAGTGCCGGAGAGCAGCCCCTGCAGTGTGAAAAATCGCCCGGTTAGAACCATGTTCGTGCCCTTGGAGCAGCCTTTTTCCACTGAAGTAAAAGCGGCAGAGATGGGACCTTCTATGCTGACCGTGTTGCAGAATGTCATCTGATGCCGCATGGCTGGATTATATTTGTAATCAAACCAGTATTCTAGCCGGCATAAATGAAAATCTGCCAGCCGGTGAATTCCAAGGCCGCTATCTTGAGGAGCGTGAGTCCTGGTCACCGAAAACGTTCCGTTGTCGTTGTCACCAGTGCCGGAGAGCAGCCCCTGCAGTGTGGAATATTGCCCGGTTAGAAGCATGTTCATGCCGTTGCCGCAGCCTTTCCCACTGAAGTAAAAGCGGCAGAGATGGGGCCTTCTATGCTGAACGTCTTGCAGAATGTCATGTGATGCCGCATGCCTGGAATATATGGGTAACCAAACCAGGATTCTAGCAGGTTGAAATGAAAATCGGCCAGGCGGTGAATTCTACATCCGCTATCTTGAGGAGGGTGAGTCCTGGTCACCAAAGACTTTCCGTTGTCGTTGTCACCAGTGCCGGAGAGCAGCCCCTGCAGTGTGAAAAATTGCCTGGTTAGAAGAATGTTCGTGCCCTTGCCGCTAGTGTTCCCACTGAAGTAAACGCGGCACAGATGGTACCTTTTATGCTGAACGTTTTGCAGAATGTCATGTGGTGCCGCATTGATGGATTATATGGGTAATCAAACCAGGATTCAATCCGGTTGAAATGAAAATCGGCCAGGCGGTGAATTCTAAGTCCGCTATCTTTAGGAGGGTGAGTCCTGGTCACCGAAGACTTTCCGTTGTCTTTGTCATCAGTGCCGGAGAGCAGCCCCTGCAGTGTGAAAAATCGCCCGGTTAGAAGCATGTTCGTGCCCTTGCCGCTGCTTTTCCCACTGAATTAAAAGCGGCACAGATGGTAGCTTCTATGATGAACGTCTTGCAGAATGTCATGTGGTGCCGCATGGATGGATTTTATGGGTAATCAAACCAGGATTCTAGCCAGCTGAAATGAAAATCGGCCAGCCGGTTAATTCTAAGTCCGCTATCTCTAGGAGGGTGAGTCCAAGTCACCGAAAACGTTCCGTTGTCGTTGTCACCAGTGGCGGAGAGCAGCCCCTGCAGTGTGGAAATTGCCCGGTTAGAAGCATGTTCGTGCCGTTGCCGCAGACTCTTCCACTGAAGTAAAAGCGGCAGAGATGGGACCTTCTAAGCTGAACGTGTTGCAGAATGTCATGTGATGCCGCATGGCTGGATTATATGGGTAATCAAACCAGGACTCTAGCAGGTTGAAATGAAAATCGGCCAGGCGGTGAATTTTAAGTCCGTTATCTTGAGGAGGGTGAGTCCTGGTCACCGAAAACGTTCCGTTGTCGTTGTCACCAGTGCCGGAGAACAGCCCCTGTAGTGTGAAAATTGCCCGGTTAGGAGCATGTTCGTGCCGTTGCCGTAGCCTTTCCCACTGAAGTAAATGCGGCAGAGATGGGACCTTCAAAGCTGAACGTCTTGCAGAATTTCATGTGATGTCGCATGGATGGATTATATGGGTAATCAAACCAGGATTCTAGCCGGTTGAAATGAAAATCGGCAGGCGGTGAATCCCACGGCCGCTGTCTTGTGGATGGTGAGTCCTGGTCACCGAAAACGTTCGGTTGTCGTTGTCAACAGTGCCGAATAGCAGCCCCTGCAGTGTGGAAAATTGCCCGGTTAGAAGCATGTTCGTGCCGTTGCCGCAGCCTTTCCAACTGAAGTAAAAGCAGCAAAGATGGGACCTTCTATGCTGAACGTCTTGCAGAATGTCATGTGGTGCCGCATGGAAGGAATATATGGGCATTCAAACCAGGATTCTAGCCGGTTGAAATGAAAATCGGCCAGGCGGTGAATTCCCAGTCCGTTATCTTGAGGAGGGTGAGTCCTGGTCACCGAAAACTTTCCGTTGTCGTTGTCACCAGTGCCGGAGAGCAGCCCCTGCAGTGTGAAAAATTGCTGGGTAGAAGCATGTACTTGCCGTTGCCGCAGCCTTTCCCACTGAAGTAAAAGCGGCAGAGATGGTACCTTCTATGCTGAACGTGTTGCAGAATGTCATGTGATGCCGCATGGCGGGATTATATGGGTAATCAAACCAGGATTCTAGCCGGCTGAAATGAAAATCGGCCAGCCGGTGAATTCCACGGCCGCTATCTTGAGGAGGGTGAGTCCTGGTCACCGAAAACGTTCCGTTGTCGTTGTCACCAGTGCCGGAGAGCAGCCCCTGCAGTGTGAAAAATTGCTCGGTTAGAAGCATGTTCGTGCCGTTGCCGCAGTCTTTCCCACTGAAGTCAAAGCGGCAGAGATGGGACCTTCTATGCTGAACGTCTTGCAGAATGTCATGTGGTGCCGCATGGAAGGATTATATGGGCATTCAAACCAGGATTCTAGCCGGTTGAAATGAAAATCGGCCAGGCGGTGAATTCCCAGTCCGTTATCTTGAGGAGGGTGAGTCCTGGTCACCGAAAACTTTCCGTTGTCGCTGTCATCATTGCCGGAAAGCAGACCCTGCCGTGTGAAAAATCGCCCGGTTAGAAGCATGTTCGTGCCCTTGCCGCTGCTTTTCCCACTGAAATAAAAGCGGCACAGATGGTACCTTCTATGCTGAACGTTTTGCAGAATATCACGTGGTGCCGCATGGATGGATTATATGGGTAATCAAACCAGGATTCTATCCGGTTGAAATGAAAACCGGCCAGGCGGTTAATTCTACGTCCGCTATCTTGAGGAGGGTGAGTCCTGGTCACCGAAGACTTTCCGTTGTCGTTGTCATCAGTGCCGGAGAGCAGCCCCTGCCGTGTGAAAAATCGCAAGGCTAGAAGCTTGTTCGTGCCCTTGCCGCTGCTTTTCCCACTGATGTAAAAGCGGCACAGATGGTACCTTCTTTGCTGAACGTTTTGCAGAATGTCATGTGGTGGCGCATGGATGGATTATATGGGTAATCAAACAAGGATTCTAGCCGGTTGAAATGAAAATCGACCAGGCGGTGAATTCCACGGCCGCTATCTTGAGGAAGGTGAGTCCTGGTCACCGAAAACTTTCCGTGGTCGTTGTCATCAGTGCCGGAGAGCAGCCCCTGCAGTGTGAAAAATCGCCCGGTTAGAAGCATGTTCGTGCCCTTGCCGCTGCTTTTCCCACTGAAGTAAAAGCGGCTCAGATGGTACCTTCTATGCTGAACGTCTTGCAGAATGTCATGTGGTGCCGCATAGATGGATTATATGAGTAATCAAACCAGGATTCTAGCCGGCTGAAATGAAAATCGGCCAGCCGGTGAATTCTACGTCCGCTATCTTGAGGAGGGTGTATCCTGGTCACCGAAGACTTTCCGTTGTCGTTGTCATCAGTGCCGGAGAGCAGCCCCTGCAGTGGGAAAAATCGCCCGGTTAGAAGCATGTTCGTGCCCTTGCCGCTGCTTTTAGCACTGAATTAAAGGGGCACAGATGGTACCTTCTATGCTGAACGTCTTGCAGAATGTCATGTGATGCTGCATGGCTGGATTATATGGGTAATCAAACCAGGATTCTAGCCGGTTGAAATGAAAATCGGCCAGGCGGTGAATTCCCAGTCCGTTATCTTGAGGAGGGTGAGTCCTGGTCACCGAAAACTTTCCGTTGTCGCTGTCATCATTGCCGGAAAGCAGACCCTGCCGTGTGAAAAATCGCCCGGTTAGAAGCATGTTCGTGCCCTTGCCGCTGCTTTTCCCACTGAAATAAAAGCGGCACAGATGGTACCTTCTATGCTGAACGTTTTGCAGAATATCACGTGGTGCCGCATGGATGGATTATATGGGTAATCAAACCAGGATTCTATCCGGTTGAAATGAAAACCGGCCAGGCGGTTAATTCTACGTCCGCTATCTTGAGGAGGGTGAGTCCTGGTCACCGAAGACTTTCCGTTGTCGTTGTCATCAGTGCCGGAGAGCAGCCCCTGCCGTGTGAAAAATCGCCCGGCTAGAAGCTTGTTCGTGCCCTTGCCGCTGCTTTTCCCACTGATGTAAAAGCGGCACAGATGGTACCTTCTTTGCTGAACGTTTTGCAGAATGTCATGTGGTGGCGCATGGATGGATTATATGGGTAATCAAACAAGGATTCTAGCCGGTTGAAATGAAAATCGACCAGGCGGTGAATTCCACGGCCGCTATCTTGAGGAAGGTGAGTCCTGGTCACCGAAAACTTTCCGTGGTCGTTGTCATCAGTGCCGGAGAGCAGCCCCTGCAGTGTGAAAAATCGCCCGGTTAGAAGCATGTTCGTGCCCTTGCCGCTGCTTTTCCCACTGAAGTAAAAGCGGCTCAGATGGTACCTTCTATGCTGAACGTCTTGCAGAATGTCATGTGGTGCCGCATAGATGGACTATATGAGTAATCAAACCAGGATTCTAGCCGGCTGAAATGAAAATCGGCCAGCCGGTGAATTCTACGTCCGCTATCTTGAGGAGGGTGTATCCTGGTCACCGAAGACTTTCCGTTGTCGTTGTCATCAGTGCCGGAGAGCAGCCCCTGCAGTGTGAAAAATCGCCCGGTTAGAACCATGTTCGTGCCCTTGGAGCAGCCTTTTCCCACTGAAGTAAAAGCGGCAGAGATGGGACCTTCTATGCTGACCGTGTTGCAGAATGTCATCTGATGCCGCATGGCTGGATTATATTTGTAATCAAACCAGTATTCTAGCCGGCATAAATGAAAATCTGCCAGCCGGTGAATTCCAAGGCCGCTATCTTGAGGAGCGTGAGTCCTTGTCACCGAAAACGTTCCGTTGTCGTTGTCACCAGTGCCGGAGAGCAGCCCCTGCAGTGTGGAATATTGCCCGGTTAGAAGCATGTTCATGCCGTTGCCGCAGCCTTTCCCACTGAAGTAAAAGCGGCAGAGATGGGGCCTTCTATGCTGAACGTCTTGCAGAATGTCATGTGATGCCGCATGCCTGGAATATATGGGTAACCAAACCAGGATTCTAGCAGGTTGAAATGAAAATCGGCCAGGCGGTGAATTCTACATCCGCTATCTTGAGGAGGGTGAGTCCTGGTCACCAAAGACTTTCCGTTGTCGTTGTCACCAGTGCCGGAGAGCAGCCCCTGCAGTGTGAAAAATTGCCTGGTTAGAAGAATGTTCCTGCCCTTGCCGCTAGTGTTCCCACTGAAGTAAACGCGGCACAGATGGTACCTTTTATGCTGAACGTTTTGCAGAATGTCATGTGGTGCCGCATTGATGGATTATATGGGTAATCAAACCAGGATTCAATCCGGTTGAAATGAAAATCGGCCAGGCGGTGAATTCTAAGTCCGCTATCTTTAGGAGGGTGAGTCCTGGTCACCGAAGACTTTCCGTTGTCTTTGTCATCAGTGCCGGAGAGCAGCCCCTGCAGTGTGAAAAATCGCCCGGTTAGAAGCATGTTCGTGCCCTTGCCGCTGCTTTTCCCACTGAATTAAAAGCGGCACAGATGGTAGCTTCTATGATGAACGTCTTGCAGAATGTCATGTGGTGCCGCATGGATGGATTTTATGGGTAATCAAACCAGGATTCTAGCCAGCTGAAATGAAAATCGGCCAGCCGGTTAATTCTAAGTCCGCTATCTCTAGGAGGGTGAGTCCAAGTCACCGAAAACGTTCCGTTGTCGTTGTCACCAGTGGCGGAGAGCAGCCCCTGCAGTGTGGAAATTGCCCGGTTAGAAGCATGTTCGTGCCGTTGCCGCAGACTCTTCCACTGAAGTAAAAGCGGCAGAGATGGGACCTTCTAAGCTGAACGTGTTGCAGAATGTCATGTGATGCCGCATGGCTGGATTATATGGGTAATCAAACCAGGACTCTAGCAGGTTGAAATGAAAATCGGCCAGGCGGTGAATTCTAAGTCCGTTATCTTGAGGAGGGTGAGTCCTGGTCACCGAAAACGTTCCGTTGTCGTTGTCACCAGTGCCGGAGAACAGCCCCTGTAGTGTGAAAATTGCCCGGTTAGGAGCATGTTCGTGCCGTTGCCGTAGCCTTTCCCACTGAAGTAAATGCGGCAGAGATGGGACCTTCTAAGCTGAACGTCTTGCAGAATTTCATGTGATGTCGCATGGATGGATTATATGGGTAATCAAACCAGGATTCTAGCCGGTTGAAATGAAAATCGGCAGGCGGTGAATCCCACGGCCGCTGTCTTGTGGATGGTGAGTCCTGGTCACCGAAAACGTTCGGTTGTCGTTGTCAACAGTGCCGAATAGCAGCCCCTGCAGTGTGGAAAATTGCCCGGTTAGAAGCATGTTCGTGCCGTTGCCGCAGCCTTTCCAACTGAAGTAAAAGCAGCAAAGATGGGACCTTCTATGCTGAACGTCTTGCAGAATGTCATGTGGTGCCGCATGGAAGGATTATATGGGCATTCAAACCAGGATTCTAGCCGGTTGAAATGAAAATCGGCCAGGCGGTGAATTCCCAGTCCGTTATCTTGAGGAGGGTGAGTCCTGGTCACCGAAAACTTTCCGTTGTCGTTGTCACCAGTGCCGGAGAGCAGCCCCTGCAGTGTGAAAAATTGCTGGGTAGAAGCATGTTCTTGCCGTTGCCGCAGCCTTTCCCACTGAAGTAAAAGCGGCAGAGATGGTACCTTCTATGCTGAACGTGTTGCAGAATGTCATGTGATGCCGCATGGCGGGATTATATGGGTAATCAAACCAGGATTCTAGCCGGCTGAAATGAAAATCGGCCAGCCGGTGAATTCCACGGCCGCTATCTTGAAGAGGGTGAGTCCTGGTCACCGAAAACGTTCCGTTGTCGTTGTCACCAGTGCCGGAGAGCAGCCCCTGCAGTGTGAAAAATTGCTCGGTTAGAAGCATGTTCGTGCCGTTGCCGCAGTCTTTCCCACTGAAGTCAAAGCGGCAGAGATGGGACCTTCTATGCTGAACGTCTTGCAGAATGTCATGTGGTGCCGCATGGAAGGATTATATGGGCATTCAAACCAGGATTCTAGCCGGTTGAAATGAAAATCGGCCAGGCGGTGAATTCCCAGTCCGTTATCTTGAGGAGGGTGAGTCCTGGTCACCGAAAACTTTCCGTTGTCGCTGTCATCATTGCCGGAAAGCAGACCCTGCCGTGTGAAAAATCGCCCGGTTAGAAGCATGTTCGTGCCCTTGCCGCTGCTTTTCCCACTGAAATAAAAGCGGCACAGATGGTACCTTCTATGCTGAACGTTTTGCAGAATATCACGTGGTGCCGCATGGATGGATTATATGGGTAATCAAACCAGGATTCTATCCGGTTGAAATGAAAACCGGCCAGGCGGTTAATTCTACGTCCGCTATCTTGAGGAGGGTGAGTCCTGGTCACCGAAGACTTTCCGTTGTCGTTGTCATCAGTGCCGGAGAGCAGCCCCTGCCGTGTGAAAAATCGCAAGGCTAGAAGCTTGTTCGTGCCCTTGCCGCTGCTTTTCCCACTGATGTAAAAGCGGCACAGATGGTACCTTCTTTGCTGAACGTTTTGCAGAATGTCATGTGGTGGCGCATGGATGGATTATATGGGTAATCAAACAAGGATTCTAGCCGGTTGAAATGAAAATCGACCAGGCGGTGAATTCCACGGCCGCTATCTTGAGGAAGGTGAGTCCTGGTCACCGAAAACTTTCCGTGGTCGTTGTCATCAGTGCCGGAGAGCAGCCCCTGCAGTGTGAAAAATCGCCCGGTTAGAAGCATGTTCGTGCCCTTGCCGCTGCTTTTCCCACTGAAGTAAAAGCGGCTCAGATGGTACCTTCTATGCTGAACGTCTTGCAGAATGTCATGTGGTGCCGCATAGATGGATTATATGAGTAATCAAACCAGGATTCTAGCCGGCTGAAATGAAAATCGGCCAGCCGGTGAATTCTACGTCCGCTATCTTGAGGAGGGTGTATCCTGGTCACCGAAGACTTTCCGTTGTCGTTGTCATCAGTGCCGGAGAGCAGCCCCTGCAGTGGGAAAAATCGCCCGGTTAGAAGCATGTTCGTGCCCTTGCCGCTGCTTTTAGCACTGAATTAAAGGGGCACAGATGGTACCTTCTATGCTGAACGTCTTGCAGAATGTCATGGGATGCTGCATGGCTGGATTATATGGGCAATCAAAGCGGGATCCTATCCGGTTGAAATGAAAATCGGCCAGGCGGGAAATTCTACGTCCGCTATCTTGAGGAGGGTGAGTCCTGGTCACCGAAGACTTTCCGTTGTCGTTGTCACCAGTGCCGGAGAGCAGCCCCTGCAGTGTGAAAAATTGCCTGGTTAGAAGAATGTTCGTGCCTTTGCCGCTAGTGTTCCCACTGAAGTAAACGCGGCACAGATGGTACCTTTTATGCTGAACGTTTTGCAGAATGTCATGTGGTGCCGCATTGATGGATTATATGGGTAATTAAAACCAGGATTCAATCCGGTTGAAATGAAAATCGGCCAGGCGGTGAATTCTAAGTCCGCTATCTTTAGGAGGGTGAGTCCTGGTCACCGAAGACTTTCCGTTGTCGTTGTCATCAGTGCCGGAGAGCAGCCCCTGCAGTGTGAAAAATCGCCCGGTTAGAAGCTTGTTCGTGCCCTTGCCGCTGCTTTTCCCACTGAAGTAAAAGCGGCACAGATGATACCTTCTTTGCTGAACGTTTTGCAGAATGTCATGTGGTGCCGCATGGATGGATTACATGGGTAATCAAACCAGGATTCTAGCAGGTTGAAATGAAAATTGGCCAGGCGGTGGATTCCACGGCCACTATCTTGAGGAAGGTGAGTCCTGGTCACCGAAAACTTTCCGTGGTCGTTGTCATCAGTGCCGGAGAGCAGCCCCTGCAGTGTGAAAAATCGCCCGGTTAGAAGCATGTTCGTGCCCTTGCCGCTGCTTTTCCCACTGAAGTAAAAGCGGCTCAGATGGTACCTTCTATGCTGAACGTCTTGCAGAATGTCATGTGGTGCCGCATAGATGGATTATATGAGTAATCAAACCAGGATTCTAGCCGGCTGAAATGAAAATCGGCCAGCCGGTGAATTCTACGTCCGCTATCTTGAGGAGGGTGTATCCTGGTCACCGAAGACTTTCCGTTGTCGTTGTCATCAGTGCCGGAGAGCAGCCCCTGCAGTGTGAAAAATCGCCCGGTTAGAACCATGTTCGTGCCCTTGGAGCAGCCTTTTCCCACTGAAGTAAAAGCGGCAGAGATGGGACCTTCTATGCTGACCGTGTTGCAGAATGTCATCTGATGCCGCATGGCTGGATTATATTTGTAATCAAACCAGTATTCTAGCCGGCATAAATGAAAATCTGCCAGCCGGTGAATTCCAAGGCCGCTATCTTGAGGAGCGTGAGTCCTGGTCACCGAAAACGTTCCGTTGTCGTTGTCACCAGTGCCGGAGAGCAGCCCCTGCAGTGTGGAATATAGCCCGGTTAGAAGCATGTTCATGCCGTTGCCGCAGCCTTTCCCACTGAAGTAAAAGCGGCAGAGATGGGGCCTTCTATGCTGAACGTCTTGCAGAATGTCATGTGATGCCGCATGCCTGGAATATATGGGTAACCAAACCAGGATTCTAGCAGGTTGAAATGAAAATCGGCCAGGCGGTGAATTCTACATCCGCTATCTTGAGGAGGGTGAGTCCTGGTCACCAAAGACTTTCCGTTGTCGTTGTCACCAGTGCCGGAGAGCAGCCCCTGCAGTGTGAAAAATTGCCTGGTTAGAAGAATGTTCGTGCCCTTGCCGCTAGTGTTCCCACTGAAGTAAACGCGGCACAGATGGTACCTTTTATGCTGAACGTTTTGCAGAATGTCATGTGGTGCCGCATTGATGGATTATATGGGTAATCAAACCAGGATTCAATCCGGTTGAAATGAAAATCGGCCAGGCGGTGAATTCTAAGTCCGCTATCTTTAGGAGGGTGAGTCCTGGTCACCGAAGACTTTCCGTTGTCTTTGTCATCAGTGCCGGAGAGCAGCCCCTGCAGTGTGAAAAATCGCCCGGTTAGAAGCATGTTCGTGCCCTTGCCGCTGCTTTTCCCACTGAATTAAAAGCGGCACAGATGGTAGCTTCTATGATGAACGTCTTGCAGAATGTCATGTGGTGCCGCATGGATGGATTTTATGGGTAATCAAACCAGGATTCTAGCCAGCTGAAATGAAAATCGGCCAGCGTGTAATTCTAAGTCCGCTATCTCTAGGAGGGTGAGTCCAAGTCACCGAAAACGTTCCGTTGTCGTTGTCACCAGTGGCGGAGAGCAGCCCCTGCAGTGTGGAAATTGCCCGGTTAGAAGCATGTTCGTGCCGTTGCCGCAGACTCTTCCACTGAAGTAAAAGCGGCAGAGATGGGACCTTCTAAGCTGAACGTGTTGCAGAATGTCATGTGATGCCGCATGGCTGGATTATATGGGTAATCAAACCAGGACTCTAGCAGGTTGAAATGAAAATCGGCCAGGCGGTGAATTCTAAGTCCGTTATCTTGAGGAGGGTGAGTCCTGGTCACCGAAAACGTTCCGTTGTCGTTGTCACCAGTGCCGGAGAACAGCCCCTGTAGTGTGAAAATTGCCCGGTTAGGAGCATGTTCGTGCCGTTGCCGTAGCCTTTCCCACTGAAGTAAATGCGGCAGAGATGGGACCTTCTAAGCTGAACGTCTTGCAGAATTTCATGTGATGTCGCATGGATGGATTATATGGGTAATCAAACCAGGATTCTAGCCGGTTGAAATGAAAATCGGCAGGCGGTGAATCCCACGGCCGCTGTCTTGTGGATGGTGAGTCCTGGTCACCGAAAACGTTCGGTTGTCGTTGTCAACAGTGCCGAATAGCAGCCCCTGCAGTGTGGAAAATTGCCCGGTTAGAAGCATGTTCGTGCCGTTGCCGCAGCCTTTCCAACTGAAGTAAAAGCAGCAAAGATGGGACCTTCTATGCTGAACGTCTTGCAGAATGTCATGTGGTGCCGCATGGAAGGATTATATGGGCATTCAAACCAGGATTCTAGCCGGTTGAAATGAAAATCGGCCAGGCGGTGAATTCCCAGTCCGTTATCTTGAGGAGGGTGAGTCCTGGTCACCGAAAACTTTCCGTTGTCGTTGTCACCAGTGCCGGAGAGCAGCCCCTGCAGTGTGAAAAATTGCTGGGTAGAAGCATGTTCGTGCCCTTGCCGCAGCCTTTCCCACTGAAGTAAAAGCGGCAGAGATGGTACCTTCTATGCTGAACGTGTTGCAGAATGTCATGTGATGCCGCATGGCGGGATTATATGGGTAATCAAACCAGGATTCTAGCCGGCTGAAATGAAAATCGGCCAGCCGGTGAATTCCACGGCCGCTATCTTGAGGAGGGTGAGTCCTGGTCACCGAAAACGTTCCGTTGTCGTTGTCACCAGTGCCGGAGAGCAGCCCCTGCAGTGTGAAAAATTGCTCGGTTAGAAGCATGTTCGTGCCGTTGCCGCAGTCTTTCCCACTGAAGTCAAAGCGGCAGAGATGGGACCTTCTATGCTGAACGTCTTGCAGAATGTCATGTGGTGCCGCATGGAAGGATTATATGGGCATTCAAACCAGGATTCTAGCCGGTTGAAATGAAAATCGGCCAGGCGGTGAATTCCCAGTCCGTTATCTTGAGGAGGGTGAGTCCTGGTCACCGAAAACTTTCCGTTGTCGCTGTCATCATTGCCGGAAAGCAGACCCTGCCGTGTGAAAAATCGCCCGGTTAGAAGCATGTTCGTGCCCTTGCCGCTGCTTTTCCCACTGAAATAAAAGCGGCACAGATGGTACCTTCTATGCTGAACGTTTTGCAGAATATCACGTGGTGCCGCATGGATGGATTATATGGGTAATCAAACCAGGATTCTATCCGGTTGAAATGAAAACCGGCCAGGCGGTTAATTCTACGTCCGCTATCTTGAGGAGGGTGAGTCCTGGTCACCGAAGACTTTCCGTTGTCGTTGTCATCAGTGCCGGAGAGCAGCCCCTGCCGTGTGAAAAATCGCCCGGCTAGAAGCTTGTTCGTGCCCTTGCCGCTGCTTTTCCCACTGATGTAAAAGCGGCACAGATGGTACCTTCTTTGCTGAACGTTTTGCAGAATGTCATGTGGTGGCGCATGGATGGATTATATGGGTAATCAAACAAGGATTCTAGCCGGTTGAAATGAAAATCGACCAGGCGGTGAATTCCACGGCCGCTATCTTGAGGAAGGTGAGTCCTGGTCACCGAAAACTTTCCGTGGTCGTTGTCATCAGTGCCGGAGAGCAGCCCCTGCAGTGTGAAAAATCGCCCGGTTAGAAGCATGTTCGTGCCCTTGCCGCTGCTTTTCCCACTGAAGTAAAAGCGGCTCAGATGGTACCTTCTATGCTGAACGTCTTGCAGAATGTCATGTGGTGCCGCATAGATGGATTATATGAGTAATCAAACCAGGATTCTAGCCGGCTGAAATGAAAATCGGCCAGCCGGTGAATTCTACGTCCGCTATCTTGAGGAGGGTGTATCCTGGTCACCGAAGACTTTCCGTTGTCGTTGTCATCAGTGCCGGAGAGCAGCCGCTGCAGTGGGAAAAATCGCCCGGTTAGAAGCATGTTCGTGCCCTTGCCGCTGCTTTTAGCACTGAATTAAAGGGGCACAGATGGTACCTTCTATGCTGAACGTCTTGCAGAATGTCATGTGATGCTGCATGGCTGGATTATATGGGTAATCAAAGCGGGATTCTATCCGGTTGAAATGAAAATCGGCCAGGCGGGAAATTCTACGTCCGCTATCTTGAGGAGGGTGAGTCCTGGTCACCGAAGACTTTCCGTTGTCGTTGTCACCAGTGCCGGAGAGCAGCCCCTGCAGTGTGAAAAATTGCCTGGTTAGAAGAATGTTCGTGCCTTTGCCGCTAGTGTTCCCACTGAAGTAAACGCGGCACAGATGGTACCTTTTATGCTGAACGTTTTGCAGAATGTCATGTGGTGCCGCATTGATGGATTATATGGGTAATTAAAACCAGGATTCAATCCGGTTGAAATGAAAATCGGCCAGGCGGTGAATTCTAAGTCCGCTATCTTTAGGAGGGTGAGTCCTGGTCACCGAAGACTTTCCGTTGTCTTTGTCATCAGTGCCGGAGGGCAGCCCCTGCAGTGTGAAAAATCGCCCGGTTAGAAGCATGTTCGTGCCCTTGCCGCTGCTTTTCCCACTGAATTAAAAGCGGCACAGATGGTAGCTTCTATGATGAACGTCTTGCAGAATGTCATGTGGTGCCGCATGGATGGATTTTATGGGTAATCAAACCAGGATTCTAGCCAGCTGAAATGAAAATCGGCCAGCCGGTGAATTCCAAGTCCGCTATCTCTAGGAGGGTGAGTCCAAGTCACCGAAAACGTTCCGTTGTCGTTGTCACCAGTGGCGGAGAGCAGCCCCTGCAGTGTGGAAATTGCCCGGTTAGAAGCATGTTAGTGCCGTTGCCGCAGACTCTTCCACTGAAGTAAAAGCGGCAGAGATGGGACCTTCTAAGCTGAACGTGTTGCAGAATGTCATGTGATGCCGCATGGCTGGATTATATGGGTAATCAAACCAGGATTCTAGCAGGTTGAAATGAAAATCGGCCAGGCGGTGAATACTAAGTCCGTTATCTTGAGGAGGGTGAGTCCTGGTCACCGAAAACGTTCCGTTGTCGTTGTCACCAGTGCCGGAGAACAGCCCCTGTAGTGTGAAAATTGCCCGGTTAGGAGCATGTTCGCGCCGTTGCCGTAGCCTTTCCCACTGAAGTAAATGCGGCAGAGATGGGACCTTCTAAGCTGAACGTCTTGCAGAATTTCATCTGATGTCGCATGGATGGATTATATGGGTAATCAAACCAGGATTCTAGCCGGTTGAAATGAAAATCGGCAGGCGTTGAATCCCACGGCCGCTGTCTTGTGGATGGTGAGTCCTGGTCACCGAAAACGTTCGGTTGTCGTTGTCAACAGTGCCGAAGAGCAGCCCCTGCAGTGTGGAAAATTGCCCGGTTAGAAGCATGTTCGTGCCGTTGCCGCAGCCTTTCCAACTGAAGTAAAAGCAGCAAAGATGGGACCTTCTATGCTGAACGTCTTGCAGAATGTCATGTGGTGCCGCATGGAAGGATTATATGGGCATTCAAACCGGGATTCTAGCCGGTTGAAATGAAAATCGGCCAGGCGGTGAATTTCCAGTCCGTTATCTTGAGGAGGGTGAGTCCTGGTCACCGAAAACTTTCCGTTGTCGTTGTCACCAGTGCCGGAGAGCAGCCCCTGCAGTGTGAAAAATTGCTCGGTTAGAAGCATGTTCTTGCCGTTGCCGCAGCCTTTCCCACTGAAGTAAAAGCGGCAGAGATGGTTACTTATATGCTGAACGTGTTGCAGAATGTCATGTGATGCCGCATGGCTGGATTATATGGGTAATCAAACCAGGATTCTAGCCGGCTGAAATGAAAATCGGCCAGCCGGTGAATTCCACGGCCGCTATCTTGAGGAGGGTGAGTCCTGGTCACCGAAAACGTTCCGTTGTCGTTGTCACCAGTGCCGGAGAGCAGCCCCTGCAGTGTGAAACATTGCTCGGTTAGAAGCATGTTCGTGCCGTTGCCGCAGCCTTTCCCACTGAAGTCAAAGCGGCAGAGATGGGACCTTCTATGCTGAACGTCTTGCAGAATGTCATGTGGTGCCGCATGGAAGGATTATATGGGCATTCAAACCAGGATTCTAGCCGGTTGAAATGAAAATCGGCCAGGCGGTGAATTCCCAGTCCGTTATCTTGAGGAGGGTGAGTCCTGGTCACCGAAAACTTTCCGTTGTCGTTGTCATCATTGCCGGAAAGCAGCCCCTGACGTGTAAAAAATCGCCCGGTTTGAAGCATGTTCGTGCCCTTGCCGCTGCTTCTCCCACTGAAGTAAAAGCGGCACAGATGGTACCTTCTATGCTGAACGTTTTGCAGAATATCACGTGGTGCCGCATGGGTGGATTATATGGGTAATCAAACCAGGATTCTATCCGGTTGAAATGAAAACCGGCCAGGCGGTTAATTCTACGTCCGTTATCTTGAGGAGGGTGTGTCCTGGTCACCGAAAAATTTCCGTTGTCGTCATCAGTGCCGGAGAGCAGCCCCTGCAGTGTGAAAAATCGCCCGGTTAGAACCATGTTCGTGCCCTTGCAGCAGCCTTTTCCCACTGAAGTAAAAGCGGCAGAGATGGGACCTTCTATGCTGAACGTGTTGCAGAATGTCATCTGATGCCGCATGGCTGGATTATATGGGTAATCAAACCAGGATTCTAGCCGGCATAAATGAAACTCCGCCAGCCGGTGAATTCCACGGCCGCTATCTTGAGGAGCGTGAGTCCTGGTCACCGAAAACGTTCCGTTGTCGTTGTCACCAGTGCCAGAGAGCAGCCCCTGCTGTGTGGAATATTGCCCGGTTAGAAGCATGTTCATGCCGTTGCCGCAGCCTTTCCCACTGAAGTAAAAGCGGCAGAGATGGGGCCTTCTATGCTGAACGTCTTGCAGAATGTCATGTGATGCTGCATGCCTGGAATATATGGGTAACCAAACCAGGATTCTAGCAGGTTGAAATGAAAATCGGCCAGGCGGTGAATTCTACATCCGCTATCTTGAGGAGGGTGAGTCCTGGTCACCGAAGACTTTCCGTTGTCGTTGTCACCAGTGCCGGAGAGCAGCCCCTGCAGTGTGAAAAATTGCCTGGTTAGAAGCATGTTCGTGCCGTTGCCGCAGCCTCTCCCACTGAAGTAAAAGCGGCAGAGATGGGACCTCCTATGCTGAACGTGTTGCAGAATGCCATGTGATGCCGCATGGCTGGATTATATGGGTAATCAAACCAGGATTCTAGTCGGCTGAAATGAAAATCGGCCAGCCGGTGAATTCCACGGCCGCTATCTTGTGGAGCGTGAGTCCTGGTCACAGAAAACGTTCCGTTGTCGTTGTCACCAGTGCAGGAGAGCAGCCCCTGCGGTGTGGAATATTGCCCGGTTAGAAGCATGTTCGTGCTGTTGCCGCAGCCTTTCCCACTGAAGTAAAAGCGGCAGAGATGGGACCTTTTATGCTGAACGTGTAGCAGAATGTCATGTGATGCCGCATGGCTGGAATATATGGGTAATCAAACCAGGATTCTAGCAGGTTGAAATGAAAATCGGCCAGGCGGTGGATTCTGACAAACCAGGATTCTAGCAGGTTGAAATGAAAATCGGCCAGGCGGTGGATTCTAAGTCCGTTATCTTGAGGAGGGTGAGTCCTGGTCACCGAAAACTTTCCGTTGTCGTTGTCATCAGTGCCGGAGAGCAGCCCCTGCAGCGTGAAAAATCGCCCGGTTAGAAGCATGTTTGTGCCCTTGCCGCAGCCTTTTCCCACTGAAGTTAAAGCGGCAGAGATGGGACCTTCTATGCTGAACGTGTTGTAGAATGTCATGTGATGCCGCATGGCTGGATTATATGGGTAATCAAACCAGGATTCTAGCCGGCTGAAATGAAAATCGGCCAGCCGGTGAATTCCACGGCCGCTATCTTGAGGAGCGTGAGTCCTGGTCACCGAAAACGTTCCGTTGTCGTTGTCACCAGTGCCGGAGAGCAGCCCCTGCTGTGTGGAATATTGCCCGGTTAGAAGCATGTTCATGCCGTTGCCGCAGCCTTTCCCACTGAAGTAAAAGCGGCAGAGATGAGGCCTTCTATGCTGAACGTCTTGCAGAATGTCATGTGATGCCGCATGCCTGGAATATATGGGTAACCAAACCAGGATTCTAGCAGGTTGAAATGAAAATCGGCCAGGCGGTGGATTCTGACAAACCAGGATTCTAGCAGGTTGAAATGAAAATCGACCAGGCGGTGAATTCTACATCCGCTATCTTGAGGAGGGTGAGTCCTGGTCACCGAAGACTTTCCGTTGTCGTTGTCACCAGTGCCGGAGAGCAGCCCCTGCAGTGTGAAAAACTGCCTGGTTAGAAGCATGTTCGTGCCGTTGCCGCAGCCTCTCCCACTGAAGTAAAAGCGGCAGAGATGGGACCTTCTATGCTGAACGTGTTGCAGAATGCCATGTGATGCCGCATGGCTGGATTATATGGGTAATCAAACCAGGATTCTAGTCGGCTGAAATGAAAATGGGCCAGCCGGTGAATTCCACGGCCGCTATCTTGTGGAGCGTGAGTCCTGGTCACAGAAAACGTTCCGTTGTCGTTGTCACCAGTGCAGGAGAGCAGCCCCTGCGGTGTGGAATATTGCCCGGTTAGAAGCATGTTCGTGCTGTTGCCGCAGCCTTTCCCACTGAAGTAAAAGCGGCAGAGATGGGGCCTTCTATGCTGAACGTCTTGCAGAATGTCATGTGATGCCGCATGCCTGGAATATATGGGTAACCAAACCAGGATTCTAGCAGGTTGAAATGAAAATCGGCCAGGCGGTGAATTCTACATCCGCTATCTTGAGGAGGGTGAGTCCTGGTCACCGAAGACTTTCCGTTGTCGTTGTCACCAGTGCCGGAGAGCAGCCCCTGCAGTGTGAAAAATTGCCTGGTTAGAAGCATGTTCGTGCCGTTGCCGCAGCCTCTCCCACTGAAGTAAAAGCGGCAGAGATGGGACCTCCTATGCTGAACGTGTTGCAGAATGCCATGTGATGCCGCATGGCTGGATTATATGGGTAATCAAACCAGGATTCTAGTCGGCTGAAATGAAAATCGGCCAGCCGGTGAATTCCACGGCCGCTATCTTGTGGAGCGTGAGTCCTGGTCACAGAAAACGTTCCGTTGTCGTTGTCACCAGTGCAGGAGAGCAGCCCCTGCGGTGTGGAATATTGCCCGGTTAGAAGCATGTTCGTGCTGTTGCCGCAGCCTTTCCCACTGAAGTAAAAGCGGCAGAGATGGGACCTTTTATGCTGAACGTGTAGCAGAATGTCATGTGATGCCGCATGGCTGGAATATATGGGTAATCAAACCAGGATTCTAGCAGGTTGAAATGAAAATCGGCCAGGCGGTGGATTCTGACAAACCAGGATTCTAGCAGGTTGAAATGAAAATCGGCCAGGCGGTGGATTCTACATCCGCTATCTTGAGGAGGGTGAGTCCTGGTCACCGAAGACTTTCCGTTGTCGTTGTCACCAGTGCCGGAGAGCAGCCCCTGCAGTGTGAAAAATTGCCTGGTTAGAAGCATGTTCGTGCCGTTGCCACAGCCTCTCCCACTGAAGTAAAAGCGGCAGAGATGGGACCTTCTATGCTGAACGTGTTGCAGAATGCCATGTGATGCCGCATGGCTGGATTATATGGGTAATCAAACCAGGTTTCTATTCGGCTGAAATGAAAATCGGCCAGCCGGTGAATTCCACGGCCGCTATCTTGTGGAACGTGAGTCCTGGTCACAGAAAACGTTCCGTTGTCGTTGTCACCAGTGCAGGAGAGCAGCCCCTGCGGTGTGGAATATTGCCCGGTTAGAAGCATGTTCGTTCTGTTGCCGCAGCCTTTCCCACTGAAGTAAAAGCGGCAGAGATGGGACCTTTTATGTTGAACGTGTAGCAGAATGTCATGTGATGCCGCATGGCGGGAATATATGGGTAATCAAACCAGGATTCTAGCAGGTTGAAATGAAAATCGGCCAGGCGGTGGATTCTGACAAACCAGGATTCTAGCAGGTTGAAATGAAAATTGGCCAGGCGGTGGATTCTAAGTCCGTTATCTTGAGGAGGGTGAGTCCTGGTCACCAAAAACTTTCCGTTGTCGTTGTCATCAGTGCCGGAGAGCAGCCCCTGCAGCGTGAAAAATCGACCGGTTAGAAGCATGTTCGTGCCCTTGCCGCAGCCTTTTCCCACTGAAGTTAAAGCGGCAGAGATGGGACCTTCTATGCTGAACGTGTTGTAGAATGTCATGTGATGCCGCATGGCTGGATTATATGGGTAATCAAACCAGGATTCTAGCCGGCTGAAATGAAAATCGGCCAGCCGGTGAATTCCACGGCCGCTATCTTGAGGAGGGTGAGTCCTGGTCACCGAAAACGTTCCGTTGTCGTTGTCACCAGTGGCGGAGAGCAGCTCCTGCAGTGTGGAAATTGCCCGGTTAGAAGCATGTTCGTGCCGTTGCCGCAGACTCTTCCACTGAAGTAAAAGCGGCAGAGATGGAACCTTCTAAGCTGAACGTGTTGCAGAATGTCATGTGATGCCGCATGGCTGGATTATATGGGTAATCAAACCAGGATTCTAGCAGGTTGAAATGAAAATCGGCCAGGCGGTGAATTCTAAGTCCGTTATCTTGAGGAGGGTGAGTCCTGGTCACCGAAAACGTTCCGTTGTCGTTGTCACCAGTGCCGGAGAACAGCCCCTGTAGTGTGAACATTGCCCGGTTAGGAGCATGTTCGTGCCGTTGCCGTAGCCTTTCCCACTGAAGTAAATGCGGCAGAGATGGGACCTTCTAAGCTGAACGTCTTGCAGAATTTCATGTGATGTCGCATGGATGGATTATATGGGTAATCAAACCAGGATTCTAGCCGGTTGAAATGAAAATCGGCAGGCGCTGAATCCCACGGCCGCTGTCTTGTGGATGGTGAGTCCTGGTCACCGAAAACGTTCGGTTGTCGTTGTCAACAGTGCCGAAGAGCAGCCCCTGCAGTGTGGAAAATTGCCCGGTTAGAAGCATGTTCGTGCCGTTGCCGCAGCCTTTCCAACTGAAGTAAAAGCAGCAAAGATGGGACCTTCTATGCTGAACTTCTTGCAGAATGTCATGTGGTGCCGCATGGAAGGATTATATGGGCATTCAAACCAGGATTCTAGCCGGTTGAAATGAAAATCGGCCAGGCGGTGAATTCCCAGTCCGTTATCTTGAGGAGGGTGAGTCCTGGTCACCGAAAACTTTCCGTTGTCGTTGTCACCAGTGCCGGAGAGCAGCCCCTGCAGTGTGAAAAATTGCTCGGTTAGAAGCATGTTCTTGCCGTTGCCGCAGCCTTTCCCACTGAAGTAAAAGCGGCAGAGATGGTACCTTCTATGCTGAACGTGTTGCAGAATGTCATGTGATGCCGCATGGCTGGATTATATGGGTAATCAAACCAGGATTCTAGCCGGCTGAAATGAAAATCGGCCAGCCGGTGAATTCCACGGCCGCTATCTTGAGGAGGGTGAGTCCTGGTCACCGAAAACGTTCCGTTGTCGTTGTCACCAGTGCCGGAGAGCAGCCCCTGCAGTGTGAAAAATTGCTCGGTTTGGAGCATGTTCGTGCCGTTGCCGCAGCCTTTCCCACTGAAGTCAAAGCGGCAGAAATGGGACCTTCTATGCTGAACGTCTTGCAGAATGTCATGTGGTGCCGCATGGAAGGATTATATGGGCATTCAAACCAGGATTCTAGCCGGTTGAAATGAAAATCGGCCAGGCGGTGAATTCCCAGTCCGTTATCTTGAGGAGGGTGAGTCCTGGTCACCGAAAACTTTCCGTTGTCGTTGTCATCATTGCCGGAAAGCAGCCCCTGCCGTGTGAAAAATCGCCCGGTTAGAAGCATGTTCGTGCCCTTGCCGCTGCTTTTCCCACTGAAGTAAAAGCGGCACAGATGGTACCTTCTATGCTGAACGTTTTGCAGAATATCACGTGGTGCCGCATGGATGGATTATAAGGGTAATCAAACCAAGGATTCTATCCGGTTGAAATGAAAACCGGCCAGGCGGTTAATTCTACGTCCGCTATCTTGAGGAGGGTGAGTCCTGGTCACCGAAGACTTTCCGTTGTCGTTGTCATCAGTGCCGGAGAGCAGCCCCTGCCGTGTGAAAAATCGCCCGGCTAGAAGCTTGTTCGTGCCCTTGCCGCTGCTTTTCCCACTGATGTAAAAGCGGCACAGAAGGTACCTTCTTTGCTGAACGTTTTGCAGAATGTCATGTGGTGCCGCATGGATGGATTACATGGGTAATCAAACCAGGATTCTAGCAGGTTGAAATGAAAATCGGCCAGGCGGTGGATTCTAAGTCCGTTATCTTGAGGAGGGTGTGTCCTGGTCACCGAAAAATTTCCGTTGTCGTCATCAGTGCCAGAGAGCAGCCCCTGCTGTGTGGAATATTGCCCGGTTAGAAGCATGTTCATGCCGTTGCCGCAGCCTTTCCCACTGAAGTAAAAGCGGCAGAGATGGGGCCTTCTATGCTGAACGTCTTGCAGAATGTCATGTGATGCCGCATGCCTGGAATATATGGGTAACCAAACCAGGATTCTAGCAGGTTGAAATGAAAATCGGCCAGGCGGTGAATTCTACATCCGCTATCTTGAGGAGGGTGAGTCCTGGTCACCGAAGACTTTCCGTTGTCGTTGTCACCAGTGCCGGAGAGCAGCCCCTGCAGTGTGAAAAATTGCCTGGTTAGAAGCATGTTCGTGCCGTTGCCGCAGCCTCTCCCACTGAAGTAAAAGCGGCAGAGATGGGACCTCCTATGCTGAACGTGTTGCAGAATGCCATGTGATGCCGCATGGCTGGATTATATGGGTAATCAAACCAGGATTCTAGTCGGCTGAAATGAAAATCGGCCAGCTGGTGAATTCCACGGCCGCTATCTTGTGGAGCGTGAGTCCTGGTCACAGAAAACGTTCCGTTGTCGTTGTCACCAGTGCAGGAGAGCAGCCCCTGCGGTGTGGAATATTGCCCGGTTAGAAGCATGTTCGTGCTGTTGCCGCAGCCTTTCCCACTGAAGTAAAAGCGGCAGAGATGGGACCTTTTATGCTGAACGTGTAGCAGAATGTCATGTGATGCCGCATGGCTGGAATATATGGGTAATCAAACCAGGATTCTAGCAGGTTGAAATGAAAATCGGCCAGGCGGTGGATTCTGACAAACCAGGATTCTAGCAGGTTGAAATGAAAATCGGCCAGGCGGTGGATTCTAAGTCCGTTATCTTGAGGAGGGTGAGTCCTGGTCACCGAAAACTTTCCGTTGTCGTTGTCATCAGTGCCGGAGAGCAGCCCCTGCAGCGTGAAAAATCGCCCGGTTAGAAGCATGTTTGTGCCCTTGCCGCAGCCTTTTCCCACTGAAGTTAAAGCGGCAGAGATGGGACCTTCTATGCTGAACGTGTTGTAGAATGTCATGTGATGCCGCATGGCTGGATTATATGGGTAATCAAACCAGGATTCTAGCCGGCTGAAATGAAAATCGGCCAGCCGGTGAATTCCACGGCCGCTATCTTGTGGAGCGTGAGTCCTGGTCACCGAAAACGTTCCGTTGTCGTTGTCACCAGTGCCGGAGAGCAGCCCCTGATGTGTGGAATATTGCCCGGTTAGAAGCATGTTCATGCCGTTGCCGCAGCCTTTCCCACTGAAGTAAAAGCGGCAGAGATGGGGCCTTCTATGCTGAACGTCTTGCAGAATGTCATGTGATGCCGCATGCCTGGAATATATGGGTAACCAAACCAGGATTCTAGCAGGTTGAAATGAAAATCGGCCAGGCGGTGGATTCTGACAAACCAGGATTCTAGCAGGTTGAAATGAAAATCGGCCAGGCGGTGAATTCTACATCCGCTATCTTGAGGAGGGTGAGTCCTGGTCACCGAAGACTTTCCGTTGTCGTTGTCACCAGTGCCGGAGAGCAGCCCCTGCAGTGTGAAAAATTGCCTGGTTAGAAGCATGTTCGTGCCGTTGCCGCAGCCTCTCCCACTGAAGTAAAAGCGGCAGAGATGGGACCTTCTATGCTGAACGTGTTGCAGAATGCCATGTGATGCCGCATGGCTGGATTATATGGGTAATCAAACCAGGATTCTAGTCGGCTGAAATGAAAATCCTCCAGCCGGTGAATTCCACGGCCGCTATCTTGTGGAGCGTGAGTCCTGGTCACAGAAAACGTTCCGTTGTCGTTGTCACCAGTGCAGGAGAGCAGCCCCTGCGCTGTGGAATATTGCCCGGTTAGAAGCATGTTCGTGCAGTTGCCGCAGCCTTTCCCACTGAAGTAAAAGCGGCAGAGATGGGGCCTTCTATGCTGAACGTCTTGCAGAATGTCATGTGATGCCGCATGCCTGGAATATATGGGTAACCAAACCAGGATTCTAGCAGGTTGAAATGAAAATCGGCCAGGCGGTGAATTCTACATCCGCTATCTTGAGGAGGGTGAGTCCTGGTCACCGAAGACTTTCCGTTGTCGTTGTCACCAGTGCCGGAGAGCAGCCCCTGCAGTGTGAAAAATTGCCTGGTTAGAAGCATGTTCGTGCCGTTGTCGCAGCCTCTCCCACTGAAGTAAAAGCGGCAGAGATGGGACCTCCTATGCTGAACGTGTTGTAGAATGCCAAGTGATGCCGCATGGCTGGATTATATGGGTAATCAAACCAGGATTCTAGTCGGCTGAAATGAAAATCGGCCAGCCGGTGAATTCCACGGCCGCTATCTTGTGGAGCGTGAGTCCTGGTCACAGAAAACGTTCCGTTGTCGTTGTCACCAGTGCAGGAGAGCAGCCCCTGCGGTGTGGAATATTGCCCGGTTACAAGCATGTTCGTGCTGTTGCCGCAGCCTTTCCCACTGAAGTAAAAGCGGCAGAGATGGGACCTTTTATGCTGAACGTGTAGCAGAATGTCATGTGATGCCGCATGGCTGGAATATATGGGTAATCAAACCAGGATTCTAGCAGGTTGAAATGAAAATCGGCCAGGCGGTGGATTCTGACAAACCAGGATTCTAGCAGGTTGAAATGAAAATCGGCCAGGCGGTGGATTCTAAGTCCGTTATCTTGAGGAGGGTGAGTCCTGGTCACCGAAAAATTTCCGTTGTCGTTGTCATCAGTGCAGGAGAGCAGCCCCTGCAGCGTGAAAAATCGCCCGGTTAGAAGCATGTTTGTAACCTTGCCGCAGCCTTTTCCCACTGAAGTTAAAGCGGCAGAGATGGGACCTTCTATGCTGAACGTGTTGTAGAATGTCATGTGATGCCGCATGGCTGGATTATATGGGTAATCAAACCAGGATTCTAGCCGGCTGAAATGAAAATCGGCCAGCCGGTGAATTCCACGGCCGCTATCTTGAGGAGCGTGAGTCCTGGTCACCGAAAACGTTCCGTTGTCGTTGTCACCAGTGCCGGAGAGCAGCCCCTGCTGTGTGGAATATTGCCCGGTTAGAAGCATGTTCATGCCGTTGCCGCAGCCTTTCCCACTGAAGTAAAAGCGGCAGAGATGGGGCCTTCTATGCTGAACGTCTTGCAGAATGTCGTGTGATGCCGCATGCCTGGAATATATGGGTAACCAAACCACGATTCTAGCAGGTTGAAATGAAAATCGGCCAGGCGGTGGATTCTGACAAACCAGGATTCTAGCAGTTTGAAATGAAAATCGGCCAGGCGGTGAATTCTACATCCGCTATCTTGAGGAGGGTGAGTCCTGGTCACCGAAGACTTTCCGTTGTCGTTGTCACCAGTGCCGGAGAGCAGCCCCTGCAGTGTGAAAAATTGCCTGGTTAGAAGCATGTTCGTGCCGTTGCTGCAGCCTCTCCCACTGAAGTAAAAGCGGCAGAGATGGGACCTTCTATGCTGAACGTGTTGCAGAATGCCATGTGATGCCGCATGGCTGGATTATATGGGTAATCAAACCAGGATTCTAGTCGGCTGAAATGAAAATCGGCCACCCGGTGAATTCCACGGCCGCTATCTTGTGGAGCGTGAGTCCTGGTCACAGAAAAAGTTCCGTTGTCGTTGTCAGCAGTGCAGGAGAGCAGCCCCTGCGGTGTGGAATATTGCCCGGTTAGAAGCATGTTCTTGCTGTTGCCGCAGCCTTTCCCACTGAAGTAAAAGCGGCAGAGATGGGACCTTTTATGTTGAACGTGTAGCAGAATGTCATGTGATGCCGCATGGCGGGAATATATGGGTAATCAAACCAGGATTCTAGCAGGTTGAAATGAAAATCGGCCAGGCGGTGGATTCTGACAAACCAGGATTCTAGCAGGTTGAAATGAAAATTGGCCAGGCGGTGGATTCTAAGTCCGTTATCTTGAGGAGGGTGAGTCCTGGTCACCAAAAACTTTCCGTTGTCGTTGTCATCAGTGCCGGAGAGCAGCCCCTGCAGCGTGAAAAATCGCCCGGTTAGAAGCATGTTCGTGCCCTTGCCGCAGCCTTTTCCCACTGAAGTTAAAGCGGCAGAGATGGGACCTTCTATGCTGAACGTGTTGTAGAATGTCATGTGATGCCGCATGGCTGGATTATATGGGTAATCAAACCAGGATTCTAGCCGGCTGAAATGAAAATCGGCCAGCCGGTGAGTTCTAAGTCCGTTATCTTGAGGAGGGTGAGTCCTGGTCACCGAAGACTTTCCGTTGTCGTTGTCATCATTGCCGGAAAGCAGCCCCTGCCGTGTGAAAAATCGCCCGGTTAGAAGCATGTTCGTGCCCTTGCCGCTGCTTTTCCCACTGAAGTAAAAGCGGCACAGATGGTACCTTCTATGCTGAACGTTTTGCAGAATATCATGTGGTGCCGCATGGATGGATTATATGGGTAATCAAACCAGGATTCTATCCGGTTGAAATGAAAACCGGCCAGGCGGTTAATTCTACGTCCGCTATCTTGAGGAGGGTGAGTCCTGGTCAGCGAAGACTTTCCGTTGTCGTTGTCATCAGTGCCGGAGAGCAGCCCCTGCAGTGTGAAAAATCGCCCGGTTAGAAGCTTGTTCGTGCCATTGCCGCTGCTTTTCCCACTGAAGTAAAAGCGGCACAGATGGTACCTTCTTTGCTGAACGTTTTGCAGAATGTCAGGTGGTGCCGCATGGATGGATTATATGGGTAATCAAACCAGGATTATATTCGGTTGAAATGAAAATCGGCCAGGCGGTGAATTCTACGTCCGCTATCTTGAGGAGGGTGTGTTCTGGTCACCGAAAACGTTCCGTTGTCGTTGTCACCAGTGCCGGAGAGCAGCCCCTGCAGTGTGGAATATTGCCCGGTTAGAAGCAAGTTCTTGCCGTTGCCGCAGCCTTTCCCACTGAAGTAAAGCGGCAGAGATGAGACCGTCTATGCTGAACGTCTTGCAGAATGTCATGTGATGCCGCATGGCTGGATTATATGGGTAGTCAAACCAAAATTCTAGCCGGCTGAAATGAAAATCGGCCAGGCGGTGAATTCTAAGTCCGTTATCTTGAGGAGGGTGAGTCCTGGTCACCGAAGACTTTCCGTGGTCGTTGTCACCAGTGCCGGAGAGCAGCCCCTGCAGCGTGAAAAATCGCCCGGTTAGAAGCATGTTCGTGCCCTTGCCGCTGCTTTTCCCACTGAAGTAAAAGCGGCACAGATGGTACCTTCTATATGAACGTCTTGCAGAATGTCATGTGGTGCCGCATGGATGGAATATATGGGTCATCAAACAAGGATTCTAGCCGGCTGAAATGAAAATCGGCCAGTCGGTGAATCCTAAGTCCGCAATCTTGAGGAGGGTGAGTCCAGGTCCCCGAAGACTTTCCGTTGTCGTTTTCATCAGTGCCGGAGAGCAGCCTCTGCAGTGTGAAAGATCGCCCGGTTAGAAGCATGTTCGTGCCCTTGCCGCTGCTTTTCCCACTGAAGTAAAAGCGGCAGAGATGGGACCTTCTATGCTGAACGTCTCGCAGAATGTCGTGTGATGCCGCATGGCTGGATTATATGGGTAATCAAACCAGGATTCTAGCCGGCTGAAATGAAAATCGGCCAGCCGGTGAATTCCACGGCCGCTATCTTGAGGAGGGTGAGTCCTGGTCACCGAAAACGTTCCGTTGTCGTTGTCACCAGTGCCGGAGAGCAGCCCCTGCAGTGTGGAATATTGCCCGGTTAGAAGCATGTTCGTGCCGTTGCCGCAGCCTTTCCCACTGAAGTAAAAGCGGCAGAGATGGGGCCTTCTATGCTGAACGTCTTGCAGAATGTCATGTGATGCCGCATGGATGGATTACATGGGTAATCAAACCAGGATTCTAGAAGGTTGAAATGAAAATCGGCCAGGCGGTGGATACTAAGTCCGTTATCTTGAGGAGGGTGAGTCCTGGTCACGGAAAATTTTCCGTTGTCGTTGTCATCATTGCCGGAAAGCAGCCCCTGCCATGTGAAAAATCGCCCGGTTAGAAGCATGTTCGTGCCCTTGCCGCTGCTTTTCCCACTGAAGTAAAAGCGGCACAGATGGTACCTTCTATGCTGAACGTTTTGCAGAATATCACGTGGTGCCGCTTGGATGGATTATATGGGTAATCAAACCAGGATTCTATCCGGTTGAAATGAAAACCGGCCAGGCGGTGAATTCTACGTCCGCTATCTTGAGGAGGGTGAGTCCTGGTCACCGAAGACTTTCCGTTGTCGTTGTCATCAGTGCCGAAGAGCAGCCCCTGCAGTGTGAAAAATCGCCCGGTTAGAAGCTTGTTCGTGCCCTTGCCGCTGCTTTTCCCACTGAAGTAAAAGCGGCACAGATGATACCTTCTTTGCTGAACGTTTTGTAGAATGTCATGTGGTGCCGCATGGCTGGAATATATGGGTAATCAAACCAGGATTCTAGCAGGTTGAAATGAAAATCGGCCAGGCGGTGGATTCTGACAAACCAGGATTCTAGCAGGTTGAAATGAAAATCGGCCAGGCGGTGGATTCTAAGTCCGTTATCTTGAGGAGGGTGAGTCCTGGTCACCGAAAACTTTCCGTTGTCGTTGTCATCAGTGCCGGAGAGCAGCCCCTGCAGCGTGAAAAATCGCCCGGTTAGAAGCATGTTCGTGCCCTTGCCGCTGCTTTTCCCACTGAAGTAAAAGCGGCACAGATGGTACCTTCTATGGTGAACGTTTTGCAGAATATCATGTGGTGCCGCATGGATGGATTATATGGGTAATCAAACCAGGATTCTATCCGGTTGAAATGAAAACCGGCCAGGCGGTTAATTCTACGTCCGCTATCTTGAGGAGGGTGAGTCCTGGTCACCGAAGACTTTTCGTTGTCGTTGTCATCAGTGCCGGAGAGCAGCCCCTGCAGTGTGAAAAATCGCCCGGTTAGAAGCATGTTCTTGCCGTTGCCGCAGCCTTTCCCACTGAAGTAAAGCGGCAGAGATGAGACCGTCTATGCTGAACGTCTTGCAGAATGTCATGTGATGCCGCATGGCTGGATTATATGGGTAGTCAAACCAAAATTCTAGCCGGCTGAAATGAAAATCGGCCAGGCGGTGAATTCTAAGTCCGTTATCTTGAGGAGGGTGAGTCCTGGTCACCGAAGACTTTCCGTGGTCGTTGTCACCAGTGCCGGAGAGCAGACCCTGCAGCGTGAAAAATCGCCCGGTTAGAAGCATGTTCGTGCCCTTGCCGCTGCTTTTCCCACTGAAGTAAAAGCGGCACAGATGGTACCTTCTATATGAACGTCTTGCAGAATGTCATGTGGTGCCGCATGGATGGAATATATGGGTCATCAAACAAGGATTCTAGCCGGCTGAAATGAAAATCGGCCAGTCGGTGAATCCTAAGTCCGCAATCTTGAGGAGGGTGAGTCCTGGTCCCCGAAGACTTTCCGTTGTCGTTGTCATCAGTGCCGGAGAGCAGCCTCTGCAGTGTGAAAAATCGCCCGGTTAGAAGCATGTTCGTGCCCTTGCCGCTGCTTTTCCCACTGAAGTAAAAGCGGCAGAGATGGGACCTTCTATGCTGAACGTCTTGCAGAATGTCATGTGATGCCGCATGGCTGGATTATATGGGTAATCAAACCAGGATTCTAGCCGGCTGAAATAAAAATCGGCCAGCCGGTGAATTCCACGGCCGCTATCTTGAGGAGGGTGAGTCCTGGTCACCGAAAACGTTCCGTTGTCGTTGTCACCAGTGCCGGAGAGCAGCCCCCGCAGTGTGGAATATTGCCCGGTTAGAAGCATGTTCGTGCCGTTGCCGCAGCCTTTCCCACTAAAGTAAAAGCGGCAGAGATGGGGCCTTCTATGCTGAACGTCTTGCAGAATGTCATGTGATGCCGCATGGATGGATTACATGGGTAATCAAACCAGGATTCTAGAAGGTTGAAATGAAAATCGGCCAGGCGGTGGATACTAAGTCCGTTATCTTGAGGACGGTGAGTCCTGGTCACCGAAAACTTTCCGTTGTCGTTGTCATCATTGCCGGAAAGCAGCCCCTGCCGTGTGAAAAATCGCCCGGTTAGAAGCATGTTCGTGCCCTTGCCGCTGCTTTTCCCACTGTAGTAAAAGCGGCACAGATGGTACCTTCTATGCTGAACGTTTTGCAGAATATCACGTGGTGCCGCTTGGATGGATTATATGGGTAATCAAACCAGGATTCTATCCGGTTGAAATGAAAACCGGCCAGGCGGTGAATTCTACGTCCGCTTTCTTGAGGAGGGTGAGTCCTGGTCACCGAAGACTTTCCGTTGTCGTTGTCATCAGTGCCGGAGAGCAGCCCCTGCAGCGTGAAAAATCGCCCGGTTAGAAGCATGTTCGTGCCCTTGCCGCTGCTTTTCCCACTGAAGTAAAAGCGGCACAGATGGTACCTTCTTTGCTGAACGTTTTGTAGAATGTCATGTGGTGCCGCATGGATGGATTACATGGGTAATCAAACCAGGATTCTAGCAGGTTGAAATGAAAATCGGCCAGGCGATGAATTCTAAGTCCGTTATTTTGAGGAGGGTGAGTCCTGGTCACCGAAGACTTTCCGTTGTCGTTGTCATCATTGCCGGAGAGCAGCCTCTGCAGTGTGAAAAATCGCCCGGTTAGAAGCATGTTCGTGCCCTTGCCGCAGCCTTTCCCACTGAAGTAAAAGCGGCAGAGATGGGACCTTCTATGCTGAACGTCTTGCACAATGTCATGTGATGCCGCATGGCTGGATTATATGGGTAATCAAACCAGCATTCTAACCGGCTGAAATGAAAATCGGCCAGCCGGTGAATTCCACGGCCGCTATCTTGAGGAGGGTGAATCCTGGTCACCGAAAACGTTCCGTTGTCGTTGTCACCAGTGCCGGAGAGCAGCCCCTGCAGTGTGAAAAATTGCTCGGTTAGAAGCATGTTCGTGCCGTTGCGGCAGCCTTTCCCACTGAAATCAAAGCGGCAGAGATGGGACCTTCTATGCTGAACGTCTTGCAGATTGTCATGTGATGCCGCATGGCTGGATTATATGGGTAATCAAACCAGGATTCTAGAAGGTTGAAATGAAAATCGGCCAGGCGGTGGATACTAAGTCCGTAATCTTGAGGAGGGTGAGTCCTGGTCACCGAAAACTTTCCGTTGTCGTTGTCATCATTGCCGGAAAGCAGCCCCGGCCGTGTAAAAAATCGCCCGGTTAGAAGCATGTTCGTGCCCTTGGAGCAGCCTTTTCCCACTGAAGTAAAAGCGGCAGAGATGGGACCTTCTATGCTGACCGTGTTGCAGAATGTCATCTGATGCCGCATGGCTGGATTATATTTGTAATCAAACAAGGATTCTAGCCGGCATAAATGAAAATCTGCCAGCCGGTGAATTCCAAGGCCGCTATCTTGAGGAGCGTGAGTCCTGGTCACCGAAAACGTTCCGTTGTCGTTGTCACCAGTGCCGGAGAGCAGCCCCTGCAGTGTGGAATATTGCCCGGTTAGAAGCATGTTCATGCCGTTGCTGCAGCCTTTCCCACTGAAGTAAAAGCGGCACAGATGGTAGCTTCTATGATGAACGTCTTGCAGAATGTCATGTGGTGCCGCATGGATGGATTTTATGGGTAATCAAACCAGGATTCTAGCCAGCTGAAATGAAAATCGGCCAGCCGGTAAATTCTAAGTCCGCTATCTCTAGGAGGGTGAGTCCAAGTCACCGAAAACGTTCCGTTGTCGTTGTCACCAGTGGCGGAGAGCAGCCCCTGCAGTGTGGAAATTGCCCGGTTAGAAGCATGTTCGTGCCGTTGCCGCAGCCTTTCCCACTAAAGTAAAAGCGGCACAGATGGTACCTTCTTTGCTGAACGTTTTGTAGAATGTCATGTGGTGCCGCATGGATGGATTACATGGGTAATCAAACCAGGATTCTAGCAGGTTGAAATGAAAATCGGCCAGGCGATGAATTCTAAGTCCGTTATTTTGAGGAGGGTGAGTCCTGGTCACCGAAGACTTTCCGTTGTCGTTGTCATCATTGCCGGAGAGCAGCCTCTGCAGTGTGAAAAATCGCCCGGTTAGAAGCATGTTCGTGCCCTTGCCGCAGCCTTTCCCACTGAAGTAAAAGCGGCAGAGATGGGACCTTCTATGCTGAACGTCTTGCACAATGTCATGTGATGCCGCATGGCTGGATTATATGGGTAATCAAACCAGCATTCTAACCGGCTGAAATGAAAATCGGCCAGCCGGTGAATTCCACGGCCGCTATCTTGAGGAGGGTGAATCCTGGTCACCGAAAACGTTCCGTTGTCGTTGTCACCAGTGCCGGAGAGCAGCCCCTGCAGTGTGAAAAATTGCTCGGTTAGAAGCATGTTCGTGCCGTTGCGGCAGCCTTTCCCACTGAAATCAAAGCGGCAGAGATGGGACCTTCTATGCTGAACGTCTTGCAGATTGTCATGTGATGCCGCATGGCTGGATTATATGGGTAATCAAACCAGGATTCTAGAAGGTTGAAATGAAAATCGGCCAGGCGGTGGATACTAAGTCCGTAATCTTGAGGAGGGTGAGTCCTGGTCACCGAAAACTTTCCGTTGTCGTTGTCATCATTGCCGGAAAGCAGCCCCGGCCGTGTGAAAAATCGCCCGGTTAGAAGCATGTTCGTGCCCTTGGAGCAGCCTTTTCCCACTGAAGTAAAAGCGGCAGAGATGGGACCTTCTATGCTGACCGTGTTGCAGAATGTCATCTGATGCCGCATGGCTGGATTATATTTGTAATCAAACAAGGATTCTAGCCGGCATAAATGAAAATCTGCCAGCCGGTGAATTCCAAGGCCGCTATCTTGAGGAGCGTGAGTCCTGGTCACCGAAAACGTTCCGTTGTCGTTGTCACCAGTGCCGGAGAGCAGCCCCTGCAGTGTGGAATATTGCCCGGTTAGAAGCATGTTCGTGCCGTTGCCGCAGCCTTTCCCACTGAAGTAAAAGCGGCACAGATGGTAGCTTCTATGATGAACGTCTTGCAGAATGTCATGTGGTGCCGCATGGATGGATTTTATGGGTAATCAAACCAGGATTCTAGCCAGCTGAAATGAAAATCGGCCAGCCGGTAAATTCTAAGTCCGCTATCTCTAGGAGGGTGAGTCCAAGTCACCGAAAACGTTCCGTTGTCGTTGTCACCAGTGGCGGAGAGCAGCCCCTGCAGTGTGGAAATTGCCCGGTTAGAAGCATGTTCGTGCCGTTGCCGCAGACTCTTCCACTGAAGTAAAAGCGGCAGAGATGGGACCTTCTAAGCTGAACGTGTTGCAGAATGTCATGTGATGCCGCATGGCTGGATTATATGGGTAATCAAACCAGGATTCTAGCAGGTTGAAATGAAAATCGGCCAGGCGGTGAATTCTAAGTCCGTTATCTTGAGGAGGGTGAGTCCTGGTCACCGAAAACGTTCCGTTGTCGTTGTCACCAGTGCCGGAGAACAGCCCCTGTAGTGTGAAAATTGCCCGGTTAGGAGCATGTTCGTGCCGTTGCCGTAGCCTTTCCCACTGAAGTAAATGCGGCAAAGATGGGACCTTCTATGCTGAACGTCTTGCAGAATGTCACGTGGTGCCGCATGGAAGGATTATATGGGCATTCAAACCAGGATTCTAGCCGGTTGAAATGAAAATCGGCCAGGCGGTGAATTCCCAGTCCGTTATCTTGAGGAGGGTGAGTCCTGGTCACCGAAAACTTTCCGTTGTCGTTGTCATCAGTGCCGGAGAGCAGCCCCTGCAGTGTGAAAAATTGCTCGGTTAGAAGCATGTTTTTGCCGTTGCCGCAGCCTTTCCCACTGAAGTAAAAGCGGCAGAGATGGTGCCTTCTATGCTGAACGTGTTGCAGAATGTCATGTGATGCCGCATGGCTGGATTATATGGGTAATCAAACCAGGATTCTAGCCGGCTGAAATGAAAATCGGCCAGCCGGTGAATTCCACGGCCGCTATCTTGAGGAGGGTGAGTCCTGGTCACCGAAGACTTTCCGTTGTCGTTGTCATCAGTGCCGGAGAGCAGCCCCTGCCGTGTGAAAAATCGCCCGGCTAGAAGCTTGTTCGTGCCCTTGCCGCTGCTTTTCCCACTGATGTAAAAGCGGCACAGATGGTACCTTCTTTGCTGAACGTTTTGCAGAATGTCATGTGGTGCCGCATGGATGGAATTCATGGGTAATCAAACCAGGATTCTAGCAGGTTGAAATGAAAATCGGCCAGGCGGTGGATTCTAAGTCCGTTATCTTGAGGAGGGTGTGTCCTGGTCACCGAAAAATTTCCGTTGTCGTCATCAGTGCCGGAGAGCAGCCCCTGCAGTGTGAAAAATCGCCCGGTTAGAACCATGTTCGTGCCCTTGCAGCAGCCTTTTCCCACTGAAGTAAAAGCGGCAGAGATGGGACCTTCTATGCTGAACGTGTTGCAGAATGTCATCTGATGCCGCATGGCTGGATTATATGGGTAATCAAACCAGGATTCTAGCCGGCATAAATTAAACTCCGCCAGCCGGTGAATTCCACGGCCGCTATCTTGAGGAGCGTGAGTCCTGGTGACCGAAAACGTTCCGTTGTCGTTGTCACCAGTGCCAGAGAGCAGCCCCTGCTGTGTGGAATATTGCCCGGTTAGAAGCATGTTCATGCCGTTGCCGCAGCCTTTCCCACTGAAGTAAAAGCGGCAGAGATGGGGCCTTCTATGCTGAACGTCTTGCAGAATGTCATGTGATGCCGCATGCCTGGAATATATGGGTAACCAAACCAGGATTCTAGCAGGTTGAAATGAAAATCGGCCAGGCGGTGAATTCTACATCCGCTATCTTGAGGAGGGTGAGTCCTGGTCACCGAAAACGTTCCGTTGTCGTTGTCACCAGTGCCGGAGAGCAGCCCCTGCTGTGTGGAATATTGCCCGGTTAGAAGCATGTTCATGCCGTTGCCGCAGCCTTTCCCACGGAAGTAAAAGCGGCAGAGATGGGGCCTTCTATGCTGAACGTCTTGCAGAATGTCGTGATGCCGCATGCCTGGAATATATGGGTAACCAAACCAGGATTCTAGCAGGTTGAAATGAAAATCGGCCAGGTGGTGAATTCTACATCCGCTATCTTGAGGAGGGTGAGTCCTGGTCACCGAAAACGTTCCGTTGTCGTTGTCACCAGTGCCGGAGAGCAGCCCCTGCAGTGTGAAAAATTGCCTGGTTAGAAGCATGTTCGTGCCGTTGCCGCAGCCTCTCCCACTGAAGTAAAAGCGGCAGAGATGGGACCTTCTATGCTGAACGTGTTGCAGAATGCCATGTGATGCCGCATGGCTGGATTATATGGGTAATCAAACCAGGATTCTAGTCGGCTGAAATGAAAATCGGCCAGCCGGTGAATTCCACGGCCGCTATCTTGTGGAGCGTGAGTCCTGGTCACAGAAAACGTTCCGTTGTCGTTGTCACCAGTGCAGGAGAGCAGCCCCTGCGGTGTGGAATATTGCCCGGTTAGAAGCATGTTCGTGCTGTTGCCGCAGCCTTTCCAACTGAAGTAAAAGCGGCAGAGATGGGACCTTTTATGCTGAACGTGTAGCAGAATGTCATGTGATGCCGCATGGCGGGAATATATGGGTAATCAAACCAGGATTCTAGCAGGTTGAAATGAAAATCGGCCAGGCGGTGGATTCTGACAAACCAGGATTCTAGCAGGTTGAAATGAAAATTGGCCAGGCGGTGGATTCTAAGTCCGTTATCTTGAGGAGGGTGAGTCCTGGTCACCAAAAACTTTCCGTTGTCGTTGTCATCAGTGCCGGAGAGCAGCCCCTGCAGCGTGAAAAATCGCCCGGTTAGAAGCATGTTCGTGCCCTTGCCGCAGCCTTTTCCCACTGAAGTTAAAGCGGCAGAGATGGGACCTTCTATGCTGAACGTGTTGTAGAATGTCATGTGATGCCGCATGGCTGGATTATTTGGGTAATCAAACCAGAATTCTAGCCGGCTGAAATGAAAATCGGCCAGCCGGTGAATTCCACGGCCGCTATCTTGAGGAGGGTGAGTCCTGGTCACCGAAAACGTTCCGTTGTCGTTGTCACCAGTGCCGGAGAGCAGCCGCTGCAGTGTGAAAAATTGCTCCGTTAGAAGCATGTTCGTGCCGTTGCCGCAGCCTTTCCCACTGAAGTCAAAGCGGCAGAGATGGGACCTTCTATGCTGAACGTCTTGCAGAATGTCATGTGATGCCGCATGGCTGGATTTTATGGGTAATCAAACCAGGATTCTAGCCGGCTCAAATGAAAATCGGCCAGGCGGTGAGTTCTAAGTCCGTTATCTTGAGGAGGGTGAGTCCTGGTCACCGAAGACTTTCCGTTGTCGTTGTCATCATTGCCGGAAAGCAGCCCCTGCCGTGTGAAAAATCGGCCGGTTAGAAGCATGTTCGTGCCCTTGCCGCTGCTTTTCCCACTGAAGTAAAAGCGGCACAGATGGTACCTTCTATGCTGAACGTTTTGCAGAATATCATGTGGTGCCGCATGGATGGATTATATGGGTAATCAAACCAGGATTCTATCCGGTTGAAATGAAAACCGGCCAGGCGGTTAATTCTACGTCCGCTATCTTGAGGAGGGTGAGTCCTGGTCACCGAAGACTTTCCGTTGTCGTTGTCATCAGTGCCGGAGAGCAGCCCCTGCAGTGTGAAAAATCGCCCGGTTAGAAGCTTGTTCGTGCCATTGCCGCTGCTTTTCCCACTGAAGTAAAAGCGGCACAGATGGTACCTTCATTGCTGAACGTTTTGCAGAATGTCAGGTGGTGCCGCATGGATGGATTATATGGGTAATCAAACCAGGATTCTATTCGGTTGAAATGAAAATCGGCCAGGCGGTGAATTCTACGTCCGCTCTCTTGAGGAGGGTGTGTTCTGGTCACCGAAAACTTTCCGTTGTCGTTGTCATCAGTGACGGAGAGCAGCCCCTGCAGTGTGAAAAATCGCCCGGTTAGAAGCATGTTCGTGCCCTTGCAGCAGCCTTTTCCCACTGAAGTAAAAGCGGCAGAGATGGGACCTTCTATGCTGAACGTGTTGCAGAATGTCATCTGATGCCGCATGGCAGGATTATATGGGTAATCAAACCAGGATTCTAGACGGCATAAATGAAAATCGGCCAGCCGGTGAATTCCACGGCCGCTATCTTGAGGAGGGTGAGTCCTGGTCACCGAAAACGTTCCGTTGTCGTTGTCACCAGTGCCGGAGAGCAGCCCCTGCAGTGTGGAATATTGCCCGGTTAGAAGCATGTTCTTGCCGTTGCCGCAGCCTTTCCCACTGAAGTAAAGCGGCAGAGATGAGACCGTCTATGCTGAACGTCTTGCAGAATGTCATGATGCCGCATGGCTGGATTATATGGGTAGTCAAACCAAAATTCTAGCCGGCTGAAATGAAAATCGGCCAGGCGGTGAATTCTAAGTCCGTTATCTTAAGGAGGGTGAGTCTTGGTCACCGAAGACTTTCCGTGGTCGTTGTCACCAGTGCCGGAGAGCAGCCCCTGCAGCGTGAAAAATCGCCCGGTTAGAAGCATGTTCGTGCCCTTGCCGCTGCTTTTCCCACTGAAGAAAAAGCGGCACAGATGGTACCTTCTATATGAACGTCTTGCAGAATGTCATGTGGTGCCGCATGGATGGAATATATGGGTAATCAAACAAGGATTCTAGCCGGCTGAAATGAAAATCGGCCAGTCGGTGAATCCTAAGTCCGCAATCTTGAGGAGGGTGAGTCCAGGTCCCCGAAGACTTTCCGTTGTCGTTTTCATCAGTGCCGGAGAGCAGACTCTGCAGTGTGAAAAATCGCCCGGTTAGAAGCATGTACGTGCCCTTGCCGCTGCTTTTCCCACTGAAGTAAAAGCGGCAGAGATGGGACCTTCTATGCTGAACGTCTTGCAGAATGTCGTGTGATGCCGCATGGCTGGATTATATGGGTAATCAAACCAGGATTCTAGCCGGCTGAAATGAAAATCGGCCAGCCGGTGAATTTCACGGCCGCTATCTTGAGGAGGGTGAGTCCTGGTCACCGAAAACGTTCCGTTGTCGTTGTCACCAGTGCCGGAGAGCAGCCCCTGCAGTGTGGAATATTGCCCGGTTAGAAGCATGTTCGTGCCGTTGCGCAGCCTTTCCCACTGAAGTAAAAGCGGCAGAGATGGGGCCCTCTATGCTGAACGTCTTGCAGAATGTCAAGTGATGCCGCATGGATGGAATACATGGGTAATCAAACCAGGATTCTAGAAGGTTGAAATGAAAATCGGCCAGGCGGTGGATACTAAGTCCGTTATCTTGAGGAGGGTGAGTCCTGGTCACGGAAAATTTTCCGTTGTCGTTGTCGTCATTGCCGGAAAGCAGCCCCTGCCGTGTGAAAAATCGCCCGGTTAGAAGCATGTTCGTGCCCTTGCCGCTGCTTTTCCCACTGAAGTAAAAGCGGCACAGATGGTACCTTCGATGCTGAACGTTTTGCAGAATATCACGTGGTGCCGCTTGGATGGATTATATGGGTAATCAAACCAGGATTCTATCCGGTTGAAATGAAAACCGGCCAGGCGGTGAATTCTACGTCCGCTATCTTGAGGAGGGTGAGTCCTGGTCACCGAAGACTTTCCGTTGTCGTTGTCATCAGTGCCGGAGAGCAGCCCCTGCAGTGTGAAAAATCACCCGGTTAGAAGCTTGTTCGTGCCCTTGCCGTTGCTTTTCCCACTGAAGTAAAAGCGGCACAGATGATACCTTCTTTGCTGAACGTTTTGTAGAATGTCATGTGGTGCCGCATGGATGGATTACATGGGTAATCAAACCAGGATTCTAGCAGGTTGAAATGAAAATCGGCCAGGAGATGAATTCTAAGTCCGTTATCTTGAGGAGGGTGAGTCCTGGTCACCGAAGACTTTCCGTTGTCGTTGTCATCATTGCCGGAGAGCAGCCCCTGCAGTGTGAAAAATCGCCCGGTTAGAAGCATGTTCGTGCCCTTGCCGCTGCTTTTCCCACTGAAGTAAAAGCGGCACAGATGGTACCTTCTATGCTGAACGTCTTGCAGAATGTCATGTGGTGCCGCATGGATGGAATATATGGGTAATCAAACAAGGATTCTAGCCGGCTGAAATAAAAATCGGCCAGCCGGTGAATCCTAAGTCCGCAACCTTGAGGAGGGTGAGTCCAGGTCCCCGAAGACTTTCCGTTGTCGTTGTCATCAGTGCCGGAGAGCAGCCTCTGCAGTGTGAAAAATCGCCCGGTTAGAAGCATGTTCGTGCCCTTGCCGCTGCTTTTCCCACTGAAGTAAAAGCGGCAGAGATGGGACTTTCTATGCTGAACGTCTTGCAGAATGTCATGTGATGCCGCATGGCTGGATTATATGGGTAATCAAACCAGGATTCTAACCGGCTGAAATGAAAATTGGCCAGCCGGTGAATTCCACGGCCGCTATCTTGAGGAGGGTGAGTCCTGGTCACCGAAAACGTTCCGTTATCGTTGTCACCAGTGCCGGAGAGCAGCCCCTGCAGTGTGAAAAATCGCTCGGTTAGAAGCATGTTCGTGCCGTTGCGGCAGCCTTTCCCACTGAAGTCAAAGCGGCAGAGATGGGACCTTCTATGCTGAACGTCTTGCAGATTGTCATGTGATGCCGCATGGCTGGATTATATGGGTAATCAAACCCGGATTCTAGAAGGTTGAAATGAAATTCGGCCAGGCGGTGGATACTAAGTCCGTAATCTTGAGGAGGGTGAGTCCTGGTCACCGAAAACTTTCCGTTGTCGTTGTCATCATTGCCGGAAAGCAGCCCCTGCCGTGTGAAAAATCGCCCGGTTAGAAGCATGTTCTTGCCCTTGCCGCTGCTTTTCCCACTGAAGTAAAAGCGGCACAGATGGTACCTTCTATGCTGAACGTTTTGCAGAATATCACGTGGTGCCGCATGGATGGATTATATGGGTAATCAAACCAGGATTCTATTCGGTTGAAATGAAAACCGGCCAGGCGGTGAATTCTACGTCCGCTATCTTGAGGAGGGTGAGTCCTGGTCACCGAAGACTTTCCGTTGTCGTTGTCATCAGTGCCGGAGAGCAGCCCCTGCAGTGTGAAAAATCGCCCGGTTAGAAGCTTGTTCGTGCCCTTGCCGCTGCTTTTCCCACTGAAGTAAAAGCGGCACAGATGATACCTTCTTTGCTGAACGTTTTGCAGAATGTCATGTGGTGCCGCATCGATGGATTACATGGTTAATCAAACCAGGATTCTTGCAGGTTGAAATGAAAATCGGCCAGGCAGTGGATTCTAAGTCCGTTATCTTGAGGAGTGTGTGTCCTGGTCACCGAAACATTTCCGTTGTCGTTGTCATCAGTGCCGGAGAGCAGCCCCTGCAGTGTGAAAAATCGCCCGGTTAGAACCATGTTCGTGCCCTTGGAGCAGCCTTTTCCCACTGAAGTAAAAGCGGCAGAGATGGGACCTTCTATGCTGACCGTGTTGCAGAATGTCATCTGATGCCGCATGGCTGGATTATATTTGTAATCAAACCAGGATTCTAGCCGGCATAAATGAAAATCTGCCAGCCGGTGAATTCCAAGGCCGCTATCATGAGGAGCGTGAGTCCTGGTCACCGAAAACGTTCCGTTGTCGTTGTCACCAGTGCCGTAGAGCAGCCCCTGCAATGTGGAATATTGCCCAATTGGAAGCATGTTCATGCCGTTGCTGCAGCCTTTCCCACTGAAGTAAAAGCGGCAGAGATGGGGCCTTCTATGCTGAACGTCTTGCAGAATGTCATGTGATGCCGCATGCCTGGAATATATGGGTAACCAAACCAGGATTCTAGAAGGTTGAAATGAATATCGGCCAGGCGGTGAATTCTACATCCGCTATCCTTAGGAGGGTGAGTCCTGGTCACCGAAAACTTTCCGTTGTCGTTGTCATCAGTGCCGGAGAGCAGCCCCTGCAGTGTGAAAAATCGCCCGGTTAGAAGCATGTTCGTGCCCTTGCCGCAGCCTTTTCCCACTGAAGTAAAATCGGCAGAGATGGGACCTTCTATGCTGAACGTGTTGCAGAATGTCATGTGATGCCGCATGGCTGGATTATATGGGTAATCAAACCAGGATTCTAGCCGGCTGAAATGAAAATCGGCCAGCCGGTGAATTCCACGGCCGCTATCTTGAGGAGGGTGAGTCCTGGTCACCGAAAACGTTCCGTTGTAGTTGTCACCAGTGCCGGAGAGCAGCCCCTGCAGTGTGGAATATTGCCCGGTTAGAAGCATGTTCTTGCCGTTGCCGCAGCCTTTCCCACTGAAGTAAAAGCGGCAGAGATGGGGCCTTCTATGCTGAACGTCTTGCAGAATGTCATGTGATGCCGCATGGCTGGAATATATGGGTAATCAAACCAGGATTCTAGCAGGTTGAAATGAAAATCGGCCCGGCGGTGAATTCTAAGTCCGTTAACTTGATGAGGGTGAGTCCTGGTCACAGAAAACTTTCAGTTGTCGTTGTCACCAGTGCCGGAGAGCAGCCCCTGCACTGTGAAAAATTGCTCGGTTAGAAGCATGTTCGTGCCGTTGCCGCAGCCTTTCCCACTGAAGTCAAAGCGGCAGAGATGGGACCTTCTATGCTGAACGTCTTGCAGAATGTCATGTGATGCCGCATGGCTGGATTATATGGGTAATCAAACCAGGATTCTAGCCGGCTCAAATGAAAATCGGCCAGGCGATGAGTTCTAAGTCCGTTATCTTGAGGAGGGTGAGTCCTGGTCACCGAAGACTTTCCGTTGTCGTTGTCATCATTGCCGGAAAGCAGCCCTGCCGTGTGAAAAATCGCCCGGTTAGAAGCATGTTCGTGCCCTTGCCGCTGCTTTTCCCACTGAAGTAAAAGCGGCACAGATGGTACCTTCTATGCTGAACGTTTTGCAGAATATCATGTGGTGCCGCATGGATGGATTATATGGGTAATCAAACCAGGATTCTATCCGGTTGAAATGAAAACCGGCCAGGCGGTTAATTCTACGTCCGCTATCTTGAGGAGGGTGAGTCCTGGTCACCGAAGACTTTCCGTTGTCTTTGTCATCAGTGCCGGAGAGCAGCCCCTGCAGTGTGAAAAATCGCCCGGTTAGAAGCTTGTTCCTGCCATTGCCGCTGCTTTTCTCACTGAAGTAAAAGCGGCACAGATGGTACCTTCTTTGCTGAACGTTTTGCAGAATGTCAGGTGGTGCCGCATGGATGGATTATATGGGTAATCAAACCAGGATTCTATTCGGTTGAAATGAAAATCGGCCAGGCGGTGAATTCTACGTCCGCTATCTTGAGGACGGTGTGTTCTGGTCACCGAAAACTTTCCGTTGTCGTTGTCATCAGTGCCGGAGAGCAGCCCCTCCAGTGTGAAAAATCGCCCGGTTAGAAGCATGTTCGTGCCCTTGCAGCAGCCTTTTCCCACTGAAGTAATAGCGGCAGAGATGGAACCTTCTATGCTGAACGTGTTGCAGAATGTCATCTGATGCCGCATGGCTGGATTATATGGTAATCAAACCAGGATTCTAGCCGGCGTAAATGAAAATCGGCCAGCCGGTGAATTCCACGGCCGCTATCTTGAGAAGGGTGAGTCCTGGTCACCGGAAACGTTCCGTTGTGGTTGTCACCAGGGCCGGAGAGCAGCCCCTGCAGTGTGGAATATTGCCCGGTTAGAAGCATGTTCTTGCCGTTGCCGCAGCCTTTCCCAATGAAGTAAAAGCGGCACGGATGGGACCTTCTATGCTGAACGTTTTGCAGAATGTCATGTGGTGCCGCATGGATGGATTATATGGGTAATCAAAACAGGATTCTATCCGGTTGAAATAAAAATCGGCCAGGCGGTGAATTCTACGTCCGCTATCTTGAGGAGGGTGAGTCCTGGTCACCGAAGACTTTCCGTTGTCGTTGTCATCAGTGCCGGAGAGCAGCCCCTGCAGTGTGAAAAATCGCCCGGTTAGAAGCTTGTTCGTGCCCTTGCCGCTGCTTTTCCCACTGAAGTAAAAGCGGCACAGATGATACCTTCTTTGCTGAACGTTTTGTAGAATGTCATGTGGTGCCGCATGGATGGATTACATGGGTAATCAAACCAGGATTCTAGCAGGTTGAAATGAAAATCGGCCAGGCGATGAATTCTAAGTCCGTTATCTTGAGGAGGGTGAGTCCTGGTCACCGAAGACTTTCCGTTGTCGTTGTCATCATTGCCGGAGAGCAGCCCCTGCAGTGTGAAAAATCGCCCGGTTAGAAGCATGTTCGTGCCCTTGCCGCTGCTTTTCCCACTGAAGTAAAAGCGGCACAGATGGTACCTTCTATGCTGAACGTCTTGCAGAATGTCATGTGGTGCCGCATGGATGGAATATATGGGTAATCAAACAAGGATTCTAGCCGGCTGAAATAAAAATCGGCCAGCCGGTGAATCCTAAGTCCGCAATCTTGAGGAGGGTGAGTCCAGGTCCCCGAAGACTTTCCGTTGTCGTTGTCATCAGTGCCGGAGAGCAGCCTCTGCAGTGTGAAAAATCGCCCGGTTAGAAGCATGTTCGTGCCCTTGCCGCTGCTTTTCCCTCTGAAGTAAAAGCGGCAGAGATGGGACCTTCTATGCTGAACGTCTTGCAGAATGTCATGTTATGCCGCATGGCTGGATTATATGGGTAATCAAACCAGGATTCTAGCCGGCTGAAATGAAAATCGGCCAGCCGGTGAATTCCACGGCCGCTATCTTGAGGAGGGTGAGTCCTGGTCACCGAAAACGTTCCGTTGTCGTTGTCACCAGTGCCGGAGAGCAGCCCCTGCAGTGTGGAATATTGCCCGGTTAGAAGCATGTTCGTGCCGTTGCCGCAGCCTTTCCCACTGAAGTAAAAGCGGCAGAGATGGGGCCTTCTATGCTGAACGTCTTGCAGAATGTCATGTGATGCCGCATGGATGGATTACATGGGTAATCAAACCAGGATTCTAGAAGGTTGAAATGAAAATCGGCCAGGCGGTGGATACTAAGTCCGTTATCTTGAGGAGGGTGAGTCCTGGTCACCGAAAACTTTCCGTTGTCGTTGTCATCATTGCCGGAAAGCAGCCCCTGCCGTGTGAAAAATCGCCCGGTTAGAAGCATGTTCGTGCCCTTGCCGCTGCTTTTCCCACTGAAGTAAAAGCGGCACAGATGGTACCTTCTATGCTGAACGTTTTGCAGAATATCACGTGGTGCCGCTTGGATGGATTATATTTGTAATCAAACCAGGATTCTATCCGGTTGAAATGAAAACCGGCCAGGCGGTGAATTCTACGTCCGCTATCTTGAGGAGGGTTAGTCCTGGTCACCGAAGACTTTCCGTTGTCGTTGTCATCAGTGCCGGAGAGCAGCCCCTGCAGTGTGAAAAATCGCCCGGTTAGAAGCTTGTTCGTGCCCTTGCCGCTGCTTTTCCCACTGAAGTAAAAGCGGCACAGATGATACCTTCTTTGCTGAACGTTTTGTAGAATGTCATGTGGTGCCGCATGGATGGATTACATGGGTAATCAAACCAGGATTCTAGCAGGTTGAAATGAAAATCGGCCAGGCGATGAATTCTAAGTCCGTTATCTTGAGGAGGGTGAGTCCTGGTCACCGAAGACTTTCCGTTGTCGTTGTCATCATTGCCGGAGAGCAGCCCCTGCAGTGTGAAAAATCGCCCGGTTAGAAGCATGTTCGTGCCCTTGCTGCTGCTTTTCCCACTGAAGTAAAAGCGGCACAGATGGTACCTTCTATGCTGAACGTCTTGCAGAATGTCATGTGGTGCCGCATGGATGGAATATATGGGTAATCAAACAAGGATTCTAGCCGGCTGAAATGAAAATCGGCCAGCCGGTGAATTTTAAGTCCGCAATCTTGAGGAGGGTGAGTCCAGGTCCCCGAAGACTTTCCGTTGTGGTTGTCATCAGTGCCGGAGAGCAGCCTCTGCAGTGTGAAAAATCGCCCGGTTAGAAGCATGTTCGTGCCCTTGCTGCTGCTTTTCCCACTGAAGTAAAAGCGGCAGAGATGGGACCTTCTATGCTGAACGTCTTGCAGAATGTCATGTGATGCCGCATGGCTGGATTATATGGGTAATCAAACCAGGATTCTAACCGGCTGAAATGAAAATCGGCCAGC